>NC_137611.1:15616829-15629329 GCF_963280865.1 Gymnoscopelus braueri
AAGGGATTGTGCTCACCTTTACGATATAGATTCTGTTAAGGGTGATTTATACCGCTGTCACACACCGAAATTAGCCGATCCGCAAGCTCACGATGCGTCACGGCCGCGGCCCGTCGTGAGCTTGTAGATCTGCTATGTTTGGTGTGCGCGACGCGACGGCACGCGACTAAGAGTAAGACGGGCATTAGAGAGAGTAAAGAGGCATACCGATGAATCAAGTGTGGATTCAATTCCTGCCGGAGCGCATTGTGAAAAGGTCTGCTTGTATTGTGTTGAAAGGCCATGGAGAATCTTAGAGAGAGGGCTCTTGCATAGATAGCTGATAGATAGCTCTAAATGTTTAGTAATGATATGAACCAGAATGGCAATGGCATCTTCTGTATCGCGACCCTGCTTATAAGCTAACTGGCATGGATCAGGTTTGTCTTGTGTTGTTCTGACGAAGATATTGGAGTACATTTACTCAAGTACTGTACTTAAGTACAATGTTGAGGTACTTTTACTTTACCGGAGTATTTCCAATTGTCTATACTTTTACTTCTACTCCACTACATCTCAGAGGCAAATATTGCACTTTTACTCCACTATAGTTACTAGTTACTTTGCAGATATAAATGATTACGTAACAAAACATACACTAACCACTTTAGCCCTATTTAATACCTAGATTATTTGAAAATAGCCCGATCTACAAGCTCACAACGCGCCGCGTTGTGAGCTTGTAGATCTGCTATTTTCCAACATTTTATTACTTTAACTTTTGGTACATTTTGACAATACTTTTGTACTTTTTTTTCAAAATTGTTGTATTGTAACAGAGTACCTCTGCATTGCAGTATTGATACTTTTACTTAAAGTAAAACATTCCAGTACCTTTTCCACCACTGCTGAATTCTTTCTAGAGACTTCATAATCACTGAGATAATGGGCTATTGCCTAAAATACCTCTGTTATTCAGAGGAATGGAATTTGGGGTAATGGTGTTTACGCCTATTTATTATGGTAATGGTGTAAACTTTCCCACAACAGAGGGACAGAGAGTGTGTCTACGGAAGCCTGAAAGATTGCTTTGCTTGCTTGCTCCACTGGAGCCAGCTCAGTTGACACAAAAAATCACAAGGAGGATGAGGGTGACTGCTAAATGAATGGAAATGCTGTCTTCTAAAAGGCCTTGGATGCTTCCCGAGGATTAGGGATGCGATAAACATTCCGCGCATCATGGCACTTGATTACAATGATGGCCGACGGTGATGGTGGGACATCAATCACTGCTCCTCCGGCGAAATTGGGGAGAACACTAATCCACCCTACAACTCCGCCCTCCTTGCCCCCCATCATCAATCCACCCTAGCCTTCGTGCCCTCCTGCCTCCCCCCCCGCCATCATCATCATCAGCACGGCTCGTCGCTCGAAATCCGTGCGGCCGTTTGTTATTTGGGGCCCAAAACGATTTTGGCTCACGTTCAGACGTGCGTCACATTTGATTAACCCATTAAGACCGGGAACGCATCTGTGTCGTTTTTAGATGTTCTTTGGCTGTTCAAAAATAGCAGATCTTCAAGCTCTTAGCGCGGCACTGAGTAGATCTGCTATTTTCTTTTTATTATCATGAAAACTTTTGCAAATCTTTGAATATATACATTTTTTAAGCGAACATTTTTAACTCAAATCTTTGCTTCTGGGGGATTCTACAAATGTCTTCTAACAGTTTTTTGAAAAAACTTATGTTGCTATAATATCAGTGGATCCCAAACGTTTTTCATGTCAAGGACCCCCAAAATTATATGTATTTGGCCACGGACTCCCATCTCAAAATATGTTATTCCAGGGACCCCCCAGAAGCAAAGATTTGAGTTAAAAATCCTCGCTTTAAAAAAAAAAAAATACATTCAATGATTTGCACAAATTTTCAAGATTTTTCAAAAATAGCAGATCTACAAGCTCATAGATGGATACAGTGGTTACATGCGTTCCCGGTCTAAATGGGTTAAGGCGCGCCTGGCGGGAGGGCCTGACCATGCATGACCAATTCTTGCTTTGGTTTCACCTAAGCGCTGTTTTACATTATCATGTCAGTCAGAGCAGAGTAATTAAGTCCAGGACAAGTTTGACAAGTGTTTTTCAGATGTGATGTGAAAAAAAAAAAGAGAAGAATTCCACACGTCAAACCGCAGGAATCGGGGAGGAGGAGAGTAGAAGAAAAGGAGTGGTGGGTGTCTGGTGGGTCGAGAGTAGTGCTGACTTGACAAAGTTAAAGGAACAAGCGAGCGTGTTACACATCTTGAACGGAACGCTCAAGGTCTGCCTGACCTGGTAGCCCGTTTTTTCCCCCAATCAGAGCAGCTCGCTGGCTGCTAACAGCTCCTCGTGCCTCCCAAGCAGAGTCGGTTTCACTAAAGAGCAACAGGTTGGTTTTGTGACGTCGGTACCGTACCGACTGTCTGAACCAGAATCACCACACAAGTTGCCAAGCGCAACCTATGTGCATGCATTTTGACAGCAAATTTTGATTCAGTTTTAGTCATAGTCTTTTGAGTCAAATTCCATTTAGTTTTAGTCGTATTTCACCTGAAATGTTTTACTGTTAGTGTAGTTTTAGTCGACTAAATATCATAAGATTATAGTCGACTAAATCTACAGTTGATTTAGTCGACTAAAATGTATTTTGGCGGTGCCTTGATATGGCGTCGTAATGGCTGATTTTACACTTGGTTGCATGCTGAAAATAGCCGATCTACAAGCTCACAACGCGTCGCAGCGCGACACGTTGTGAGCTTGTAGATCTGCTATTTTCATAGCGCAACACCCGAGAGCAACCAAACATAAAACGACTTGTCTTTTAGTTCTACTGGATCTCTTCTCCACTAGTCCCTCACTAACATTTTAGTCTAGTTTGTATTTGTTGACGAAATTGTCAATATATTTAGTCTCAGTTTTAGTCATCGTAGCTTAGATTTTATGTAGTTTTCGTCAGTGAAAAAAGGTAGTCGACCAACATTTTTCGTCATAGTTTTAGTCAACACTGATGCACAGGATGGACCGCGTCGTCTCGGCTCTCGGTCACACGCTGACGCAGAGACACACGGTGGCATTGCAGAACTTAATTCTCACACAGCCCGGCACATACAGTATTGTTCAAGGACAGTATGATTTCCACACATGATGCAACCGTACTGCAAGGCCTTTTTCCACGCCGCGAGAGCGGTACATTATATTATACAGTGTGCATATGCACACACGCACAAGTCATGTGTTATGGAGGGAAAGTGCTGTGAATTGACTGGTGGCATATGGCTCCATGGCAATATGAGGATGGGCTCACATCTGTCGGGGGAAGAGAGTGGTTGTTGTGACAGCAGTGGAGCTGTTAAATGGAATGTCCAGAATGGTGTGTGTCTGTGTGTGTGCATGTGTGCACGTTTTGGCACATTTTGTACACACACGCACACACACACACACACACACACACACTCATGTGCACGGCACACGCACAGGGATGTGTGTTAGTGTGTGTGTGTGTGTGTGTGTGTGTGTGTGTGTAAGAGTGAGAGATAATGCCCTCATAATGGAGATCTCCGCTCTAAAAAGGCCCGGGGAGCAGAAAGGGCCTACTTAGCATAAATAATGCAATGTTATGTATCAGAGAGGAAAAAAAGATTAGCTCGGCAAATCGATGGGAGAGAGAGGAAGAGAGAGAGAGAGAGAGAGAGAGAGAGAGAGAGAGAGAGAGAGAGAGAGTCGATGAGCCATCATCAGAGAACAACAGCCGAGGTATACAGTAGAGCTGGCTTTGAATTCACGCCGCCTGCAAACTGACACACTGCTGATTGTCCCTCTTCTTCTCCTCCTCTGTCCCGTCCTCCTCTCCGTCTCTCTCTCAGAGGAGGAGGAGGAGGCGAGGACAAAAGAAGGACCCTCACACACGCTGCCCCTCCTGTGAATTATGGGGGCTGTGAGATTATCATGACGGCTAACGGACACGGCACGTACGTGTCACGACCGTTCAAACTCCCGAGGCGGAACCATACGCTATCGTCCTCCTCCTCCTCCTCCTCCTCCTCTCTCCCCGTCCGTCCTCTCCTATGCGTCCTCCCCTCCCCCGTTCACCCCCTACCATCCTAACCTACCGTACTATACGCAGGAGTATGTCAAAGTCAGGGAGAGGACGGCGCTAACTGTTTTTTCATTGGTTGCGTGTGTTCCTCCGCCTCCTCCCGTGTCCCTGGACGTCCATAGAGAGAGTGCAGAGTGTGAGAGGAGAGTATGGAGGGGGGGAGGGGGGTGGGGGGGGTATGGCGGTTAGGAGGAGGAGGGGGGGGGGGAGTTCGCAGGGGGGGAGGACTAATTGCGCGCCATTTGACATATCCATTTCCGCAGCTGGGATGTGCAGCCATGCGCCTCGCCGATGGAGCAGTGCCTCTCAGAGGGGGCTCACAGATTAGGCACGCAATTGGCCGGGCTGGCGCGTATATACTGCCCTGGATCTGTTACCGCTATAACCCAGTTACCTCAGGCGGTCGGGCCAGGCCAGACCGCCGTGTGCTGAGGGAGGACGGACGGAGGGACGAACGGACGGACGGACGGACGGACGCCGTCCCTCTGTCCGTCCGTCCGCCCCTCAGCAAAAGGCAGCAGGAACAGCGGTGGCATGCGGCGATGCCACCCTCGCTGGCTCTCAGTTATGCCCCCAAGGACGGACCCACTCTTGCGTCTGTCCAAAGGACAGACGCAAGAGTGGGTCCGTCCTTGGGGGTATAATTGAGGGACAGACATAAGAGAGGGTCTGTCCTTTGGGGCATAATTGAGGGACAGACATAAGAGTGCAGGGTCCGCCCTTCGGGGCATAAGGACCAGCGTGGCATCGCCGCACGCCAACACAGCTGCTGCTACTTGCTGCCTTTTCCCATCAGCCACCTGGCCTCTGGCCCCGATATCGTTCTCTGTGAAGATGGGGGGGGGGGGGGGCGTGGGAGGGCAGTTGTTTGCGGTCTTGTCTTGTCGAGGAACATGTCTAACGGTGTATTTACCCACGATGCATTGACCGGCCGGCCAGGGGCAGCTCAATGAAGGGGCCGGACGCTTCCAACTGAGGCCAGTAATGAATAAGGATTAAAGGGGGAGGGGGCGGCGGCCTCGAAACAATCGTTAAGGGTGATTTATACTTAGTTGCGCGCCGGTGACGGGCGCCGAAAATAGACGATCTACAAGCTCACGATGCATCGTGCCGAGACGCGTTTGTTTGAGCTTGTAAAGACACGGAGCTCAAACAAAGTACAACTTATGGGCTTTAAAATTGCACGACTTGCAGCTGGGAGAGTTCTGTGTGTGTGCGTGTGCGTGTGTGTGTGTGTGTGTGTGTGTGTGCGTGCGTGTGCGCGTGCACCTCTATACCCAGTGGTTCACATTGGCCCCTGGTAGCCAAAAAGGGTTCCCCCGCTACACTACTTCCCTCCGGATTGGCATTCAATCCGATCTTGGCTCAAAAAAAAAGCTCCCTGCACTTCCTGTCGATCGCCCCCCGCTGCTGTTTTGTTGTTGATTCTTGCTGTGTGCAGACGGGGGTGGGTGGGGTGATGGTGGTGGTGGGGGGGGGGCTGTTTGGACAGCTAGTGTACAACAATAGCGTACAATCGGTGGGGTGTGGGTGGCTTGGATGGGGGGGGGGGGGTGGGGGGCCCTGCCTGTTAACCCATTGAGACCTGAGAAGATTCTAGAAATGTCTTCTAAATCCAAAACAAAATTTGGAAAAAAAAACAATTTTTTTTTTCCTCGATTTTTCAAAAATAGCAGATCTACAAGTTCATAGCGCGGCACTCGGTGCCGCGCTATGAGCTTGTATATCTGCTATTTTTGAATAGCCTAAAGAAATCTAAAGTGACACAGAAGCGTTCCAGGTATCAATGGGTTAACAAGACTGACTGATAAGCAGTGACTCATTAACAAGGTGCGGTACACGGGGCCCCGCAGGGAATTACCGCCTAGCCATGCACTGTGACATTAATAAGAGGGCCTAAGCTATTTTTTTTCCAATTTGGCTCTCCTGGCTCGCACGCACACACTCACGCACATGCGCACGCACACACACACTCACGCCGAGTGTTCTTTTTCCTCCCAATCACCGACCCCGGCTATTTCCTCGGGCTCCAGTGCTTTTCCCATTAGTTTCGGCCACTGGTTACCTGGACTGATTGAGGAGGGGGAATCGGAACCGATTGTTGTGTCGCGTTCGTCCGTCAGTGTGGGGCTGCGGTTAATGTGCACCTCTCCATGCCAGGCTCTCTTCCCCGCTCATTATTTTTCCACAGTTTCATTGGAAAAGAAAAACACATCTGGGGGAGGAGCCCAATTAGTTCCTCTCTAGGCTGATCGTGCCAATTAATTAGCAAGATGTTTGCCTTTTGCTTTTGTCTTTTAAAAACCACACATTAAAGGTTATGACCTACAGCCACGACAAGGAGGACGACTGTGATGCCTTCTGATGCGATAGATCAGAAGGATAGATAGATACACATCTAGGACAGACCTCCTACTGTCCCCCCACCTACTGTCCCCCCACGAGCCCATAATAAATCCTACTGTATCAAATTAGCGTTTCAAGCTTGTAGATCTGCTACTTTTGTCTATGGTCTCCCTTGTTTGTTTCTCCACGATTCCTTAAGCATTCTGTCATCTAGATCAGATTCAGCGATTACAAATTAGGTCTTGATTGGGTGCCATTACCTTGCAAACAGATTCACATCTGGCAGAAAACTAATTATTTCTCTTTTTCATCATGCCCACTAATTAAAGGTGCCGTCGCTGATTGATTAGAAAACATTCTCAACTAAATAAAAAGCTCCAGCCGTTAAGTGCCATATTATATATATAGGCTTCCCGGGGAGAGGGATTCTGCGTTTGGCATATGCTGCACGTGTTCTGCTTAGCCGTGTGCTGCTATATCTTCACATAATCTTCATCCCCCCCTCGCTCTGATGATGTGCGGAAACATGACACGTACGTAAACGAAGGTGTTGGGCGAGACTCGTGCAGAGACACGGGTAACGGGGACAAGAAGGAGAGAAGAGAAAAAAAAGTGTTGATATATCTAAATTAAGCCCGAATTAAAATGCAGAGCAAGCCGCCGCTGCGTGGCTGTATCACAGGATCTCCAAGGTAGCGGGGGAAGGTAGTGTGCTGCTGCTGCTGCGCCTGTGTGTGCCTTACTGCCTACCTTAATCCATTCAATACGGGTACTCGTCTCTGTCATTTTTTAGATTTCTTTGGGCTATTCAAAAATAGCAGATATACAAGCTCATAGTGCGGCACCGAGTGCCGCGCTATGAGCTTGTAGGTCTGCTATTTTTTGAAAAGAATCGTGAAAATGGGTGCAAATCTTTCAATATGTATTTTTCTAAGCGAACATTTGTAACTCAAATCTTTGCTTTGGGGGGATTCTACAAATGTCTTCTAAAACAGTTTTTTGAAAAAACGTATGTTGCTATAGTCAGTGGTTCTCAAACGTTTTTCACGTGGACCACCCAAAATGATATGTTTTTGGCCGCGGACCCCCATCTCAAAATATGCTGTTCCAGGGACCCTCCAGAAGCAAAGATTTGAGTTACCGTACAAATGTTTGCTTTAAAAATATATTGAAAGATTTGCGCACATTTTCAAGATTTTTCAAAAAGTGCCGCGCTACGAGCTTGTAGATCTGCTATTTTTGAATAGCCCAAAGAAATCTTAAAATGACGCTTAGACGCATTTCCCGGATTGAACGGGTTAACAACCGACCCCCCATTAGACCTCATCAATCCGAGTCGGATCTCGCACACACCCAAGGCCCACTCAGTCGATGGTCAGATTACATCAGGACCGATCAATCTGCCCCCCCTCCCTCCCTCCCTCCCTCCCTCCCTGCCTCGCTAGCGTCATAATAACAGCAAATGGCATTCTGCAAAGCTACACAGGAAGGGAAGGAAGGGAAGAGGGGGAGGAGGAGGAGGAGGAGGAGGAGGGCTCTTGAGAGAGACTGAAGTGCCGTGTCTCTCTCTCTGAGCATCTTCTCAGGTGCTTAGAGGCAGATCTGCAAGGCGAGAACACTCAACGGGTGGCGATAAGGTGTGTGTGTGTGTGTGTGTGTGTGTGTGTGTGTGTGTGTGTGTGTGTGTGTGTGTGTGTGTGTGTGTGTGTGTGTGTGTGTGTGTGTGTGTGTGTGTGTGTGTGTGTGTGTGTGTGTGTGTGTGTGTGTGTGTGTGTACTTGTAGGGGTGTTTGGTGAGTTGTTTGTGAACTTTTTTCTTTTTTCCTTAAACCCACACATAATATACTGTACCAAAGACACTTCCCGAATAAAAACAAGAAAGCTTAACAAATAACAACAACAACAAAACGACAACAATGGCATCTTGGAAACCTTGAACTAAATGAATCCTGCCTGGTTTTTCCCGGCACGATTGCGGCGCCGCATGTTATTCCCGCCTCGGCTTTTCGTTTTGATCCCCCTCACGATTACCCCCCCCCCCTCTCCAAAAGTCCTCCCATAATCCCCTGGAATTCTCTGGCGGGCAATTTAATTGATTGCCCGCAAGTTGTGTTTGCATGTGAGGGTGGTGTCACTAATCTGCTGTCATTGTTGATGAATGTTGGCTGATGAGTGCAAGAGGAATAAGCAAGCGGAGGCCTCTCCACTTTGGTGCGCGGGGTGGGGGTTGGGGTGGGGGGGGGTGGGGGGGGAGGGTGGGAGGGGGTGGTGTCTCTACTGGCTGTTGATCTGTTCTGTGTGAACTCTGCTGATTTGGGGGTGGGGGTGATTTAAGAGCGTCGCTGTACAGCACAATGTTAGTATTGATTGAGTCTGAGTGGCGACGGAGGGCTCCCCCGAGTCGCTGGGTGAGAGTGTGGAGTTGGGTGGAGGTGGTGGGGGTGATGGGGGGGGGGACGGGGGGCCTGAGAGAGCTCCACTTCTTCCAATCAAAGAACTCACACTGCCATTTGTCTTTTTTTTTTCTCTGTTGTTATGACATACAAGGCGTCAAACTCTTCAAGTGCTTCTTGTCGATGCCAGCTGTGCCGTACCGCTAGCCGCTTCAATTTGTCCTCCTTGGCTGTCCTGCCTGGTCCTTAAGGAACCTGGCGGGGAGGGGTGTTTGTTGTGGTCGTTGAGGATTCACAGTGTGGTGACACACCATGTGTATTAAAACAATGTATATCGTTGCTGTCGGTTGTAAAACCGCAAATGTCCAAAACTGTTCAAATGTTAAAAAATGGCAGATCTACAAGCTGCTATTTGACACGTTTTGAGCTTGTATCGGCTACTTTTGCAATTTTTTGTGTGACACTGTAGTGTGACGAAGTAGGACATTCATTTATGATTTTTTTTATCTGCCCAACAGCAACGATATATATATACTACTATGTCATGAAGCATGGCCATGTTGGTCAGTCAGTCTGTCCATCGACTACGTTAGACCCCAAACACGATATCTCGTAAACCTCTGCACCATGCTCCCATAGAGGATCCACCCTTCCGGGTTTGATGCCCCAATGGCCTTTCCTCTATAGTCCCACCATTAGACTAAAACGTCCACTTAATCGATTAAGACCTGGAACGCATCTGTGTCATTTTTTGATTTGAGCTAAAAAGCATTATTTTACACTTTTCAAATCGTGAAAATGTGTGCAAATCTTTGAATATACATCTTTTGAAGTGAACATTTTTAACTCAAATCTTTGCTTCTGAGAGTCATTGGAACAATATTTTGAGATGGGGGGGGTCCGCAGCCAAATACATATCATTTTGGGAGTCCTTGACATGAAAATGTTTGAGAACCACTATATAGAAACATACGTTTTTCAGAATACTGTTGGGATTTGGAAGACATTTTGTAGAATCGGCTTCAGGTCTTAATGGGTTTTAAACACAAGATATCTCACCATCAAACGGCCGGATTGACATGGAATTTGCCGAGAAGAAAGGATGGACCCGGAACCATTTGAGTGACCCCCATGACCTTTCCTCTCTATAGTGTCACCGTCAGCCCAAAATGTCAGCATTAGGCAGGTAGCGGTCATAGCTGAATGGGTAGAGAGAGGCCACCTGGGAATATAGGAAGGTCACCTATGTGTCGAAGTGTCCCCGAGCAAGACCCTTAACTGCTCCCCGGGCGCTGCATTAATAACTCATTGCTCTTAACAGTCAGGGGGAGTAAATACAGAGGACACATTCTACATACATGCAAAAATGTGCTGCAGCAAACACCTCGGGTGTTCAGTGTTAGATAGAGATGGATTACAGAAAGAACCCTAAAGAGACTCCAAGGGCTCGGCTATTCGTCTCTTAACCCATTAATACCTGGAACGCATCTGTGTCACTTTAGGCTATTCAAAAATAGCAGATATACAAGCTCATAGCGCGGCACCGAGTGCCGCGCTACGAGCTTGTAGATCTGCTATTTTTGAAAAATCGTGAAAATTATTTTTTTACATTTTTTTCCGAAAAACTGTTAGGATTTAGAAAATGTTTAGAAGCGGCCTCAGGTCTTAATGGGTTAATTTTGTTCTGATATATGTCCATGCATCATAACGCGGTTTATTTATTCAATGTTATATGTCGGCAGTCAGCGCCACTTGAAGGGGAGGCATAGGATGGATTATAACCTGAAGGTGACATCTGCCTCCAACGATGGAGGTCACCGCACGCCATCCAGTAACCCCTGCTGCTCACTAATTAAGCCTGATTCATACTTGGCCCGCACGGCAATGTCGTGCAAATCGAAAATAGCCAATTGACGAGCTCACAACGTGTCGCATTGTCACACGGCGTGAGCTGGTGGATCGGACTATTTTCGGTGCACACAACAACCCTCGGGCAACTCGGTACAAAACAGCCTTTTATGATTTGACCTCGTCTTGAGTATCAATGCTACACGGTTCACTGGACCGACGCACTGCTGAACCATGCCATGCCGTGCCGTGACCTGTCACGACACGAGTTTCAAAATGCCCGCAATGCACAAATGAATTTATGTGACGGTCCCAAATGCATGCAATGCACTAGTGTTGATTCTGACAGCAAATTTTGATTCAGTTTTAGTCATAGTCTTTTGCATCAAATTCCATTTAGTTTTTGTCATATTTTAGTCATCTGAAATGTTTTAGTTTTTGTCTAGTTTTAGTCGACTAAATATCATAAGATTATAGTCGGCTAAATCTACAGTTGATTTAGTCGACTAAAATGTATTCTGGCGGTGCCTTGATGGCGTCGCAATGGCTGATTTTACACTTGGTTGCATGCTGAAAATAGCAGATCTACAAGCTCACAACGCGTCGCAGCGCTATTGTCAGCATGCAACCAAGTGTAAAATCAGCCATTACGACGCCATATCAAGGCACCGCCAAAATACATTTTAGTCGACTAAATCAACTGTAGATTTAGTCGACTATAATATTATGATATTTAGTCGACTAAAACTAGACTAACAGTAAAACACTTCAGATGAAATACGACTAAAACTAAATGGAATTTGACTCAAAGACTATGACTAAAACTGAATCAAAATTTGCTGTCAAAATGCATGCACATAGGTTGCGCATGCTGACAATAGCCGATCTACAAGCTCACAACGCATCGCGTGAGCTTGTCGATCTGCTATTTTCAGAGCGCAACACCCGAGCGCAATCAAGCATAAAATAACTTGTCTTTTAGTTCTACTGGATCTCTTCTCCACTAGATCCCTCACTAACATTTTAGTCTAGTTTTTATTTGTTGAGGAAATTGTCAAATATATTTAGTCTTAGTTTTAGTCATCGTAGCTTAGTTTTTATTTCGTTTTTCTTTCAGTGATAAAAGGTAGTTGACGAACATTTTTCTTCATAGTTTTAGTCGACGAAATCAACACTGGTTTCAAATGCACGCAATGCACAAATAAATTCATGTGACGCTCTCAAATGCATGCAACCCACGAATGAAAGTATGCGACTGAACAAATTGTGAGTAATGGCCTGGTGTATTGCAAGTGTTCGTTCGTACTCACTGCCCTTTGCAGCGGCATGTGTGGTCTGGGTGCCATGCGTCCCTGTATGAACTGGTTGTTGTAATCTGCAGGGTGTGTCACTGCACCAATGTCAGCAGATTCTTTTACATTTATTACACTTGGCACAGAGACCCCTCTGCCATCCATCATTGCTTCAGAAGAACTGAAGTCAACACGACAAAGGGAATCCAAACAGCACTTTGTCGTGGAAGCACAACGGAGAAATAAGCCGGCGTGTTTTATTGTGTTATCCTTGACAGTCGGACGGTCCGCTCCCCGTTTGTGTTTTTTACTTTGTTTTATTGAGATAGCAGAGAGGAGCTGAGAGGTCCTTGGCCCGGCCGGGCGAGGAGTATGAGTTGTTTTCCGGGAGACACGCGTCGTCCATTATGCCGTCGGACGTGTGAACGCTGGAAAATAAAAACGTACCTGATGGAGTCAGGGACGGTGAAGTGGTTGCGGCACCGTCATGCTTTTTCTCTGAATTAGT
>NC_137611.1:15634329-15641829 GCF_963280865.1 Gymnoscopelus braueri
TGAGCTTGTAGATCGGCTATTTTTAAATGGTCGAAATGTATACTATATAGGGCTGAAGTGGTTAGTGTATGTTTTGTAATAATAATCCAAATCTACAAAGTAACTAGTAACTAAAGTTTTCAAATAATTGTAGTGGAGTAAAAGTACAATATTTTCCTCTGAGATGTAGTGGAGTAGAAGTAAAAGTACTGGAAATTGGAAATACTCCAGTAAAGTAAAAAATACCTCAAAATTGTACTTAAGTACAGTACTTGAGTAAATGTACTTAGTTACTTTTTACACCACTGGTACTACACACACGTGCACACCCGACAGGTGCGATGGCTTGGACCAGGCCTTCTGGTCGTTGCTTAAACAAAAATCTCCCTTGTGATTCAAGCTGTTGCTTGCCAAGCACAAATCTCTCCCCGTCTCTGTCTGCAGGAGTGTTTGCATTCGAGCGTGCAGTATATGTGTGTGTGTGTGTGTGTGTGTGTGTGTGTGTGTGTGTGTGTGTGTGTGTGTGTGTGTGTGTGTGTGTGTGTGTGTGTGTGTGTGTGTGTGTGTGTGTGTGAGAGAGGGATGCATACACGCGCCACATGCTGTACACACAGCCCACAAACTGTACACAGAGGCAGTGGTGTAAAGTAACTAAGTACATTTACTCAAGTACTGAACTTAAGTACAATTTTGAGGTATTTTTGCTTTACTGGAGTATTTCCAATTGTCTATAATTTTACTTCCACTCCACTACATCTCAGAGGCAAATATTGTACTTTTGCTCCACTGCAATTATTTGAAAACTGTAGTTACTAGTTACTTTGCAGATATACATTATTACATTATAAAACTTACATTAACCACTTTAGTCCTATTTTATACCTGGGCTATTTTCAAACATTTTAGTACTTTTACTTTTGTTACTTTAAGTGCATTTTGATACCAATACTTTTGTACTATTTACTCAAGTAAAGTTTGAATTCCGGACTTTTACTTGCAGTATTGATACTTTTACTTAAGTAAAACATTTGAGTACTTTTTCCACGACTGCTGTACACGGGCCACAGACTGTACACACAGGCCACACACACACACACACACACACACACCCCCACACCCCCACACACACACACACACACACACACACACACACACACACACACACACACACACACACACACACACACATACAAACATTTACCAGCGTGCTTAGGGACCCCATGTGTCATAAGGCTGGTGGCCGCCGCGGCGACGCTCCATTTCCTGGCGAGTGGAGCACTGAGTAATTAAAAGCCTCTTCAGCCCCACTCCTCACTGTCCAACCAATAGAGAAAGGGGGGAGGGACGACGTTTGGGGGGGATTGGGGGGGCTGGGATAAAAATGACACAGCACAAGTGACTCCCCACGCTTTATTATCATTATTAACGCGCTCCGCGTTTCGGAGAGAGCACCGCCTGCCACCGTTAATAATTCAAAGGCGTACGTACCCTTCCCTTCCACTTACAACTCCACCCAACCAGCTCCTTATTTTCTTCTCCTCCACATATCGTCCCCCCCCCCCCCCCCCACACCCCTCCAGTCGTCTCATTTCTCAGCCCGACGAGTATACTCGAATGTCATTATGACATTTTGCTATCGAACGCGAGCAGCAGGGCCCGAGATTGACGCGTTGTGGCCCGCGTTGTTGTTGCCTTTGTGTATGAAAATGTGTGGAATACAAATAAACCTGCCTTATTGTATCCAGTGAGCCTTATAGAGCCTTATTGCCTTGGTTTCTTTTTTTACTTAGCACCGTCCGTCCGTCCGTCCGTCCATCACTCTGGTCACAATCCACAGCAGCCATATTGGTAAGAAATTGGGCCTCTTCCTTAGGCTACTTCCTTCACAGGTGTTACTGTCAATGATTCTAATGAAGGCTCTGTTCCATTTAGTGTAGCGCAGTGGTTCTCAAACCTTTTAATTTCAACGACCCCCTTAACTCTGAGAGTGTACACATGGAATTTGGTTCCATGTGTACACTCTCAGAGTTATACACACCTGTAAGGGGCCATTTGGAACCCCCTTCAAGGAACCATGAGGGTACATGGTCCACACTTTGAGACCCACTGGTGTAGCATAGTGTATCCAGTGAGCCAACATGCACAGTATCAGCAGATATGACCAGAATGGAAACGAGCCTTCATTAGTATCATTGGTAACACCTGAAGGAATTAAGAAGAGGCCCAATTTCTTTCCAATATGGCTGCTGTGCATAGAGCCTATTGCCATGGAATTCGTTTTTGAGTGGTGCCAGCCACTCCTACACTTGACCGTGTGTGTGGGTCCGTCCGTCCGTCCGTTTGAGCACGGCCTCAACAGCTGCAGCTCATTGCAACACAAGGATGCAACCAGTTACACTAATTCAAAGGCACCACTCTCTTCACACTGGGTGTGATTTTTTCCCCTGTACCCAGAGGATGACCTGGAGACCTCTACTGATTTTGGTGACCCAGTGATCTTTACTCTTAATGCCTTAATTAATGCCTTTACTCTTAATGCCTTAAATAGTTAATGCCTTAATTACTCTTAATACTCTTAATTAGTGTTTTACACACAAGACGTGAAAACGTAATGACCGGATTGCTCAGAAACTTTGCTCAGTGCGTTCTGGAAGATGAACCCTAACTATTTTTGAGTGACTCCATTATCTTTCCTTGAAGCACTGCCACCATCAGGCCAAAACCATAAACTTTGCACTAGATGCACTCATAATCCATTCCCAGGGCTGTTTGTATGAGAGTTTGTGCAGCTTCCGCTGTACAGTAAATGGACGCCTACACATAGTTCTGCATTTCTCCATGCAGAAGAAGTTTTTCATCAGATGTAATGAAAAAACACATAAACCTGTTTTTCATCATAAAATACACAGCGTGGCGGAGAAATCAGTGTGTAATTGTGCGCATGAACGGGCACACACTCACTCCCATTCTCACCCCTTAATGGTAGAAAAACTCCCACAATTAACCCCTTAAGACCGGGAACGCATCTGTGTCATTTTAAGATTTCTTTGGGCTATTAAAAAAATAGCAGATATACAAACTCATAGCGTGGCACCGAGTGCCGCGCTAAAATCTTGTAGATCTGCTATAAAAAAAAGAAGAAAAAAAAAAAAAAGAATTGTGCAAATCTTTGAATATATAAACATTTTTAACTCAAATCTTTGCTTCTGGGGGTCCCTGGAACAAAATATTTTCAGATGGGGGTCCCATCCGGTCAAATGCATATCATTTTAGGGGTCCTTGACATGAAAAAGTTTGAGAATCACTGATATATATAGCATTAGCAACATACGTAAAAAAAAATAAACTGTTAGCATTTAGAAGACATTTGTAGAATCCCCCTAGAAGCAAAGATTTGAGTTACAAATGTTTTCA
Organism: Gymnoscopelus braueri; assembly: GCF_963280865.1. Lineage (NCBI taxonomy): Eukaryota > Metazoa > Chordata > Actinopteri > Myctophiformes > Myctophidae > Gymnoscopelus > Gymnoscopelus braueri. Next base: position 15,637,723 of record NC_137611.1, read on the forward strand.
CGATTTTTAAAAAAAATAGCAGATCTACAAGCTCATAGCGCGGCACTCGGTGCAGCGCTATGAGCTTGTATATCTGCTATTTTTGAATAGCCCAAAGAAATCTAAAACGACACACAGATGCGTTCCCGGTCTTAATGAGTTAAACCCTTTAATGTACTGCACGTAAAATAACTAAAGACAATGGCAGGGAGACGGGGGAAAAAAAGCAGCGCTAACTCACTGACTGTGAAAATGTTAGTTGAGGAGGTAGCAAACGATAAACAATATTATCCGGCAGCCTTATTAGCAGCATATCAAACATAAATAGAAAGGGAGTGGGCAGAATTTGGCTCGTGCAGAAGAATATACTATATTTACGTTCCAGCATTGATTCAGAGCAAAAGGCTTTGAGGAAGAAATAGAACGGTGGTGGGATGATGGGACTTAAAAAAAAGGAAGTTAAAAGGCCGGATCGGTGCACACAAGGCCACTGGAGGAGAAGGAGGCGAGACTATAGTCTTCTTTCTCCACTGGACCAGCAGCATGGCTGGTATCCTGGACCATGGCATGGTATCCTGGACCATGGCATGGTATCCTGGACCATGGCTGGTATCCTGGACCAAACCGCCGTCAGCCCATGCAGTCATCAACCCATTAAGACTGGAAACGCATCTGTGTAACCACTTTAACCATTATTTTTAAACCTGGCTATTCAAAAATAGCAGATCTACAAGCTCATAGCGCAGCACCGAGAGCTTGTAGATCTGCTATTTTTGAAAAATTGTGAAAATGTGTGCAAATCTTTGAATATATTTTTAAAGCGAACATTTTTAACTCAAATCTTTGCTTCTGCGGGGGTCCCTGGAACAACATATTTTGAGATGAGGGGTCCGCGGGCAAATACGTATCATTTTGGGTGGTCCTTGACATGGAAAAAAAAAAGTTTAAAAAAAAAACTGTTCGGAAGACATTTGTAGAATCCCCCAGAAGCAAAGATTTGAGTTACAAATGTTCACTTTAAAAATATATATATTCAAAGAATTGCAAAAAATGCAAAAACAAAAAGCAGATCTACAAGCTCATAGTGCTCGGTGCCGCACTATGAGCTTGTAGATCTGCTATTTTTGAATAGCCAAAGAAATCTAAAACGACCTCCGGGGAATGGAGATGGGAATGGAGATGATATTTTGCCTGTGTTTCTGTGTGCGTGTTAATCTTGCAAACCCCGGCCTAGACCGATAGGTAGGCCAAGGAAGTCACTCCTGGGTATAGGCCACCCAGCCTGGCGGAGATATGCGCTCCGTGGAGTTCATAACGATTTTCACAAGCTGGGGGGAAAGTGGATATGGGACTGTTTCATGCAAAATATAATGGGCAATAAAGTAAGAAATTCCAATCTGCTGTTGAGCAGAATATACCCCGATTTTAAATGGACAAACGTTAATATTGCAATGAAACTTTATTGGACTCAGATCACGGGCTCTTATAATTGTTCCTGCATAATCTCCCCTCATGACTCTGTCACCTAAACGTTCTCCATGAAAATATGCACAGTATGTCGAGGCACAAGCCTTCCCACATCCAGTTTCCTTTTTCATACTGTATGGAAGCAAAGCTCTATAGGTATAAATTGGTATGTATGAATCATACATACCAACGCCTGATGGAGGGGAAAGGAACTGGTTGGAATAACCTGTTCCTTCCACACGCTACGTCCAACCGGGGAAACGCCCTCTCTAGGCTGGCAGAGGGAGAGTAGCGCCCAGGATTACATAGGCAATTGGCACTTTGGGTGAAAAAATGGGTTGCAGAATCGTGGGATAGAATAATTATTTAAAAATACCAATTTATACACAGATTTTTGCTCAGCATCATTTGTATGCGTGTACACACCCTTGATACATATACATATATATAGCCCCCGGATGAACCCTACTTATTTTGGTGACCCAATGGCTTTTCCTCTATAGCACCACCCTTTGGCCAACGTTTCCGGTTGGGTGTAAGGTGTAGGTAAGGTGTAGCACTGCCTCTGAACTGTTGCTACTGGGGCTTTTGGACTCTTAACCACTTAAACCCCAGCATCCGTATTGTGGGGAAAGCTTTAGCAGAAAATAGCAGATCGACAAGCTCACAATGCGCGCGTTGTTGTGAGCTTGTCGAGCTGCTATGTTCGAGCTGCTATGTTGTTGTGTGTTACAAATCCATCTCTCCCGCACAGTATAAGTTTTCCGTTTCGCTGGGTGTTCCAAACCTTATTCAGAAAATTCATACACTATTATGGCATGTGTCTCAATGAGAGAGTCTGAGGCAGAGGCTGTGAAGAGCTGAATTTATAGACCGAAAAACTCAAAAGTACTTTCCAATTACAGAGGCTCCTTGCAGTGCAGCCTGGAAAAAAAGCAGCCTTATTTTCACCAAACATTGAGGACACACAAAACTGGTGAATGCTTTTGCCCACTTTGTTGGCCCCACAATGTTTTGCAAAGCACTGGGGTTTTTCTCTAAAGCCCCCCCAAGCCAATTTTCCTCCTAATTTTCCTCACCAAAGCTACATATTGCTGCAGTTGTATAAATCACATGTCATGTTGCTTGGCAACCAAGTTGACACGCGAGTCCCATGATTCTCCACACGTTGGCTAGGTCAGTGGTTCTCAAAGCTTTCAGGCCGCGACCCCGCAAAATAATCATTTTTTTGAACTGGGGACCCCCTACCCTGGCAAGCACATGGAATTGTAGGAGTTGAGACGTTACAATTTGGTTTGACTCGGTTCGACAGATACTGTACATATTTTTTTGCCTCTATATTTGACAATTTGACCAAATGTTTGACCATTTCCATAGTACAGATTGTTGATTAATTTTGACACAGTAATGGTCCTTTTTATTTTATTTTTCATTTTAGAGGTACTGAAAATGTCTTAACCCATCAAATCCGGGAACGCATCTCTGTAATTTTAGATTTATTTGGCTATTTTTGAAAAATCATGAAATATTTTGCAAATACTAGATTTGTTTAGTTTTTTAAGCATGTAACTCAAATCTTTGCTTCTGGGGAGTCCCTAGAATTAAATATTTTACAAATGTTTGCTTAAAAATATATATATTCCAAGATTTGCACACATTTTCAAGTTTTTTTCAAAAATAGCAGATCTACAAGCTCATAGCGCTGCACTCGTCTGACCAATCACAGTCGCCGAACTGTAGTTCTACGGTGTCATTTTGATGGCTGTGACGGACAGCTTTGATGTCAATTCCATAATGTACTCTATGAAATAGTTTTCTTTTTTTTCATTTCATAAAAGCTTAATGCAAGCCATCAGAAAGAGTACATGTAGTGGTGTAAAGTAACTAAGTACATTTACTCAAGTACTGTACTTCAGTACAATTTTTACTTTTTTTACTAAATTTTTTACTGGAGTAATTCCAATTTTCAGTACTTTTACTTTTATTCCACTCCACTACAATTATTTGAAAACGTTAGTTACTAGTTACTTTGCAGATATAAAGCATATTTTGATGCCAATACTTTTGTACTTTTTCTACATTGCAGTATTGATACTTTTACTTAAGTAGAAAATGTGAGTACTTTTTCCACCACTGCTTGTAAGTCCATGTAATGGAAATCATACTTTCAATACCCGGCCCTGACCCATGCATTGTATGGAATGGATCAGTTATTCTTTGCTAACTAAATGTATTAAATGATGTGGGGGGGGGGGGGGGGAAGTGCTTTGAGGAACTAAACTTTTTTTTTTAATGTTTTCGGTCAAAATGTGCCCAAAGTGACAGAATGACCCATACTGTGTTATTAGAGAGAATCTATCACGGTCAGTTCAGTTGGCCCTCCATTTGGCATCACGCGGTTCATTCCAGGCCAAACTTCTGCTCCCACAAATGTTAGCCGTGACAACTTAATAATTCTGCTTTTTCACTGTTTGTGTGTCAGCACATTTTTCCGTCCCTCCCGCCATCTGCATAATTCATTCACAGACAGACGTTTTTTAGCAAAACGATATAATTGAGTTAATGAGCGACACTGGGCCTTATCTGCGTGTTCATTCACACACTGAGCCCCACGGCGGGGCGGGGGGGGGCGGGCGGAGGGCTATATCAGACCCTCAACAA
>NC_137611.1:15644329-15650264 GCF_963280865.1 Gymnoscopelus braueri
GTAAATAACTAATACCCTCAGCTGCTGTTTCTATGACAAATGAGTCGTCATAGAAATCAGTTTTAAAGTGGGTTTTCAACAGGTTTCGCTCTGGGACCAGGATTTTTTTGCATTGAACAAGACGTCAGGCACAGCTATTAATTAAGCGTATAGCTATCATAGTTTTACTAAATGAATTAGCACGGTTAACACACTTTTGTATGGCATTCAAAAGTTCAGTGTTTACAATGGAGAGCACAACAAGGCAATCAAAACAATAAATAAACTGAAATAAATGCTAATGGATATCAAACAGCTTATTGCCTTTCCCCCATGATTAAATACCCTGCCAATAGAACATAAAAGGACACACAGATAGAAGAAACATCATAATAATAGGACAGTGGTTTTTCAACCCTTTTCATATCAAAGTCCATTATTTATTTCGGCATTTGAGCCACGGACCATCATTTGTTGAGATTTAGACTCTCAGACCCAAAACTTATGAATGTTTTGTTGTCGTTGGATATGATTTTGTCCACAATTCCATGTCGTATTGATGTCGGTACCAATAGGAGAGATAACAGGCAAACGTTGATCTAAATAGCAATTCTTTAATTAAGTAATGCAGATGTTTAACAATAGTTTAACTCTTTAGAGTGTAAAACTCTAAAGAGTTCAAGATCTATAAGGGTCCATTTGGTTTCATTTTACACTCTCGAGAGTTAAAGATGTGTAAGCGTCCATTTGGTTACCAACTCTCCATCATTCAGCTGGGGACCACCTGGAACCCCCTCAAGGACCACTGGTGGTCCCCGGACCACTGGTGGGGAGCCACTGTAATAGGACATAATGAGGTGAAGCCAGTTACCCCCACCCACCACCCCTCCCCTCCACCCCACCAGGGCTGTGTTTTCTGTGCCCCGGTCGGTGGCGTATACGTGTCAATCAACAGGAATGGCTGAACGGCGGGAACAAACAGACCGACTGACAAATTACCCTTCCAAGCGGAACGCGGCGATAAACGCGATGGGTCTCAGATTTGACTCCCCTCTCGGCTCCTCGGATTTGAATAGAATGGAATCTGTCTCGTCCTTTTTAGCCCGGTGCCCGCCTCCAGAGAGACAGATTAGATAGAGTCGGAGAAAAGAGAGAGAGGGGAGAGAGAGGCGGAGAGGGAGAAAATTGGGGGGCGTGTGTGTGTGGGGGGGGGATTAGGGAGGTGGGGGGGGGGGGTGACTGGAGTGAGAAAGAGGAGAGCAAAAAAAAGTAAAGACGTTTCCAAACAAACACGGAAAATAACGTCGGGCTATTTTGGGCTTTGCGATGTCGACGTACGAAGTAGTATATATCAGGCTTAATGAGGGGGGGAGAGAGAGAGAGAGAGAGAGAGAGAGAGAGAGAGAGAGAGAGAGAGAGAGCGAGAGAGACACAGAGAGACAGAGAGACAGATGGAGAGGTGGCAAGACGGTTGGAGGGGAGTGAGGGGAGAAGAAGAGAGAGCTGAGATTGTGATAGGGGGAGATAGACGGGACCAAGCGGTAATCCAGGGAGAGTGGGAAAGTGTGTGTGAGAGCGAGAGAGAGAGAGAGAGAGAGAGAGAGAGAGAGCGAGAGAGAGCGAGAGAAGAGGAGGAGAGTGTTACTTGTGAGGCTGTATAATGCGGGTGACGTGCGGGTGGTTTCTCTTACAGCCTAATGTGGTTTGACAGTTCAGTGTTTAAGAAGAAGAAGTAGATATCTGCCTCCTTCCTCCTCCTCCTCCTCCTCCTCCTCCTCCTCCTCCTCCTCCTCCTCCTCTCGTCCGCTGCATGCAGCACGTTGTGTTCCTGTATGTACAGGACCCAGCGCCGCCGCCGTGTTCCCGCCTCGCTACGCTGATTGCTGTGGTCAGCCCCCTACACCCCCCCCTCTCCCCCTCTCCCTCTCCCTCGCTCCCTCTCCCACTCTCTCTCTCTCTCGTGCGCTCCTGCACTCTCTCTCTCTCTCTCTGCATCTCATTGTTTGAATGCCTCTCTCTCTCTCTGTCTCTCTCTCTGCTGTTCTCTCTTGGTATACTGTACTGTAGGTATACGCACTATCATGTCTCCATTTCTCCCTGTGTGCGTGTCTCTCTTTCTCTCTCTCTCTCTCTCTCTCTCTCTCTCTCTTGTCTCTCGCTCATTGTTACTCGTTCTTCCCTCGCACTCCTTTACGATCTGCCTCCCTTGTTGTATGCAATCTGCCTCTCCCAGCCCCTCGCTCGCTCGCTCTCGTTCCCTTTCTCTTGTCGCTCTATACGTCTTTCCCCCCCTCTCTCTCTCTCTCTCTCCATCTCCCTCTCGCTCTCTCCATCTCTCTCTCTCTCCATCTCCCTCTTGCTCTCTCCATCTCTCTCCCTCTCCCTCTCTCTCTCTCCATCTCTCTCTCCATCTCTCTCTCTCTCTCTCTCTCTCTGTGTTGTGGTGTTTTAGCATACTCTGCAGGGAGCACTCCTGCGATGCCAATTATATTGACTGAAGAAAGGAAGAGAAAAGGACTGGAGAAGGAGGGGTTACAGGGGCGCGCACGCATGCACACACACACACACACACACACACACACACACACACACACACACACACACACACACACACACACACACACACACACACACACACACACACACACACACACGCGCGCATACACACACTCACGCCCGTACGCACACACACACACACACACACACACACACACACACACACACACACACACACACACACGCACACAGTATACCCGTCTGTGAGCGTAATAGTCTCCTGCTGCCGAACCCCAGGGAATTCACTCACTGCAGAGAGAGAGAGAGAGAGAGAGAGAGAGAGAGAGAGAGAGAGAGAGAGAGAGAGAGAGGGAGAGGGAGAGGGATGGACAGGGGGAGAAGCAGAGAGAAGCAAAGGGTTGCAGAGATCACAGCCAGGGAATGAAAGTAAGAGATGCCAGTGTTTTTTTTAAAGGGGGGAGCGAGAAAAGAAAGAGAAAAGGGGGAGAGAGAGAGACAGAGGAGGGAATGGAGCGATTGCAGAGATCACAGCCACGGGGAGAGAGAGACCGACATAGAGGGGTAATGAGAGGGAGAGAGAGAGAGAGAGAGAGAGAGAGAGAGAGAGAGAGAGAGAGAGAGAGAGAGAGAGAGCGCACATGGCGTGATGGGTAGACAGCGAAAGAAGGATGACTTCAGCCCTTTTTTCTTTTCTTTTTTTTTTTCTTCTCCCGAGCTCAGCTTCTAGGGTCTCTCTCTCCTCTCTAAGCAAATGTGCCTCCCAGACGTTAAGGAAGATTCAGTGGCGTGACCGGGCCGTGTTGAATGGAGGGCCCGCCGTAGATCATGTCCGACCCGCATTAACCCATTAAGACCTGAGGCGATTCTTTAAAAAAATCTAAATCCTAACAGTTTTTTGGGAAAAAAATCTAAAAAATTTAAATTCACGATTTTTCAAAAATAGCAGATCTACAAGCTCGTAGCGCGGCACTCGGTGCCGCGCTATGAGCTTGTATATCTGCTATTTTTGAATAGCCAAAGAAATCTTAAAGTGACACAGATGCGTTCCAGGTATCAATGGGTTAAGAGCCTCGGGGACACGCCACCACTATTTAAAGCCTTTAATCTTAACTCTTCCGTGGTGGTGACGACGGTGTGTCACACACAGGGGGCCGGCCCCCCGAAAACAACAGATCTACAAGCTCACGAACGTGTCGCGGACCCGACACGTCATGAAGCCTGGGGGCTGGGTCTGGGTACGACAGTGTATAAATCAGGCTTTGGTAGTAGCCTGGCATGATGGCCAGACTAATATCACTGTGTAGATATTAGTCTGGAATCTCTGTGTGGAACCTGCCTTTCCGAGGGGTAAAAAAAAAAAAAAGAAGCCCTCTCGTGATAAACCCGCCCCCCCATATTTGCATACTGGGCCCTGATTGGTTTCCTCACAACTTTCGGAGGGAGAGAAATCCAATCCTCTATTGAGAGGGGCTCAGACCTAATCGGCCGAGGGCAATTCTATTTTTTTGCAATGGCAGATTCGTCCTGGAACCAGGCTACGTAGAGCGTTGGTTCTCAAAGTGGGGTTCCGGGGACCCCCAGGGGTCCTTGGAGGGGTTCCAGGGGGGGTCCCCAGCCAAATCTGTTACCTTGGCTATTAAAAAAATAGCACATATACAAGCTCACTGCGAGCACTTTGTGCTGTGTGTGTTTGAACTTTTTTTAATAATATAGGATTTTTTAACACAAATATTCTCTTCCGGGGGTCCCTGGCACAAAGCACTTTCAGACGGGGGTCCGCGGCCAAATACATATCAATTTGGGGTCTTTGGCACAAAAAAAACGTTTGAGAACCACTCTCGTAGAGAGTGTGTGTGTGTGTGGTGTGTGTGTGTGTGTGTGTGTGTGTGTGTGTGTGTGTGTGTGTGCGCGTGCCAGCAGTGCGAGCGTATGTGAGTTTGAGTCTTCGTACCGTAGGGTACGTTCACCATCACGGTATGCATATACATGCAGGTTGCAATCCATCATCCATCTGTCAGTACCAACATATATCACATGTCAATCTCTCCTGTTTATGTGCCTGGCATCAAAAGGTGTAAGCACATACGTCTCTGTGGACGGTTTACAGACTATTTATAGAGTGAGTGTGTGTGTGTGTCTACGGTACGTGTTGTATGTTACTGCACTGTACAGCATATATTACTGTACATACACGGCACACACACGCCCTTAACCCATTAAGGCCTGAGGCGATTGTTAAAAATGTCTTCTAAATCCTAACAGTTTTCCTTGTGTTTGTGGTGCTCAAACTTTTTCCATGTCCCCCAAGGACCCCCAAAATGTTATGTATTTGGCCAAATGGCCGCGATTTCGTTCCAGGGACCCCCCCAGAAGCAAAGATTTGAGTTACAAATGTTCACTTTAAAAAATATACATATTCAAAGATTTGCACAAAACGTTCACGATTTTTGAATAGCCAAAGAAATTTAAAAATGACACAGACGCGTTCCCGGTCTTAATGGGGTTAAAGGTGCACGAAACCCTAGGCTCGAGTCTGTTTTCCCACTTCAGGAGGAAAAAAACTACAGCAGGGTAAACACATGGCAGGCTGCCATCTCCGTGTGTACTAATAGTACACAGTGATGTATAAGCAACACAGCTGCAGCAGCTAATCAAATTAATAATGGGTGTGTGTGTGTTTTAGATTTGAGGCGTGTCAATACTGTCTATTATGCTTTGCACGTTGGCCACGCCCCTGGGCTCAGGACACGCCCATGAAAATCTAACACGCCTCATTAGTCATTTTGTTTGGTGCAGCTGCTGTGCTGCTTGCTATAGTCTGCCATGTTTTTTTTTTTTTAAATCTGATGTAGTTTTTTAAACCTGAACTGGACAACAAAAACTACAAAATCAGACTGGGGGTTTCCACGCCCCTTTAATGTCCATTACGTCATTGCTTCTCAAAGTGGGGTCCGGGGACCCCCAGGGATCCTTGAGGGAGTTCCAGGGGTACCCAGCTAAATGATATAGCCTGTATAGTTAGGAAATAGGAACCAAATTGACCCTTAAGGGTCTGTAACTCAGAGAGTGTACAAATGGAACCAAATGGACCCTAACGGGTCCAGTTGGTACCATTTTTACACTCTCAGAGTTAAATTAACATTGATTTTACAATATAAATTGGGGTCCCAGAGATAGAAATGACATGAAATGTGGGTCCGTAGCCTAATGCATGTCAAACTGGGGGTCCTTGAAATTAAAATGGTTAAAAGTCACTGCTAGAGCCGTAAAAATCTTCTCTTATGGGGGTCCCTGCGGCATATCTTTTCAAATGGGGGTCCGCGGGCTAATAAGTGTCAATTTGGGGGTCCTTGACATGAAAAAGTTTGAGAACCACTGCACTATGTGTCATCGTGGCATTAAAAGCTTTAAACTACGCTTTTTTATCATGCATTTCTCT
>NC_137611.1:15655464-15662964 GCF_963280865.1 Gymnoscopelus braueri
AGCACTTTGCGCTGTTGGTTGAGTTGCTCGATGGATGTGTGTGTCATTAGCATGGCCCTGACACGTGACAGTCACACGCCATCACACACACACACACACACACACACACACACACACACACACACACACACACACACACACACACACACACACACACACACACACACACACACACACACACACACACACACAAATACATACACATGCACATGCACATACAAATACATACAGTACATAGTCATTTGCAGGCACACACATACATTACCAAAGTATGCAAATGTTATTCACACACTAATTGACAGAAAGAACACACAATTATGTACACATAGGATCGAAAAACATATTTGCACTGCTAAAAAACATTGTAAAACACACACACACGCACACGCACACACACACACATACTCGTGCTTGTTTGTCTTTTGGACAGTGCTAATTAGCAAGAAGGGCACATGGTAGCCTGTATCTAATGTATGGAACACAACCAGAGAGAACGTTGGTCTGTCTATAATGTATGGAACACAACCAGAGAGAACGTTAGTCTGTCTATAATGTATGGAACACAACCACAGAGAGAACGTTAGTCTGTCTATAATGTATGGAACACAACCAGAGAGAACGTTGGTCTGTCTATAATGTATGGAACACAACCAGAGAGAACGTTAGTCTGTCTATAATGTATGGAACACAACCACAGAGAGAACGTTAGTCTGTCTATAATGTATGGAACACAACCAGAGAGAACGTTGGTCTGTCTATAATGTATGGAACACAACCAGAGAGAGAACGTTAGTCTGTCTATAATGTATGGAACACAACCAGAGAGAGAACGTTGGTCTGTCTATAATGTATGGAACACAACCAGAGAGAGAACGTTAGTCTGTCTATAATGTATGGAACACAACCAGAGAGAGAACGTTGGTCTGTCTATAATGTATGGAACACAACCATGAGAGAACGTTAGTCTGTCTATAATGTATGGAACACAACCACAGAGAGAACGTTAGTCTGTCTATAATGTATGGAACACAACCAGAGAGAACGTTGGTCTGTCTATAATGTATGGAACACAACCACAGAGAACGTTGGTCTGTCTATAATGTATGGAACACAACCAGAGAGAACGTTAGTCTGTCTATAATGTATGGAACACAACCAGAGAGAACGTTGGTCTGTCTATAATGTATGGAACACAACCAGAGAGAACGTTGGTCTGTCTATAATGTATGGAACACAGCCACAGAGAACGTTGGTCTGTCTATAATGTATGGAACACAACCAGAGAGAACGTTAGTCTGTCTATAATGTATGGAACACAACCAGAGAGAACGTTGGTCTGTCTATAATGTATGGAACACAGCCACAGAGAACGTTGGTCTGTCTATAATGTATGGAACACAACCACAGAGAACGTTGGTCTGTCTATAATGTATGGAACACAACCAGAGAGAACGTTAGTCTGTCTATAATGTATGGAACACAGCCACAGAGAACGTTGGTCTGTCTATAATGTATGGAACACAACCAGAGAGAACGTTAGTCTGTCTATAATGTATGGAACACAGCCACAGAGAACGTTGGTCTGTCTATAATGTATGGAACACAACCAGAGAGAACGTTAGTCTGTCTATAATGTATGGAACACAACCAGAGAGAACGTTGGTCTGTCTATAATGTATGGAACACAGCCACAGAGAACGTTGGTCTGTCTATAATGTATGGAACACAGCCACAGAGAACGTTGGTCTGTCTATAATGTATGGAACACAACCAGAGAGAACGTTGGTCTGTCTATAATGTATGGAACACAGCCACAGAGAACGTTGGTCTGTCTATAATGTATGGAACACAACCACAGAGAACGTTGGTCTGTCTATAATGTATGGAACACAACCAGAGAGAACGTTGGTCTGTCTATAATGTATGGAACACAACCAGAGAGAACGTTAGTCTGTCTATAATGTATGGAACACAACCAGAGAGAACGTTGGTCTGTCTATAATGTATGGAACACAGCCACAGAGAACGTTGGTCTGTCTATAATGTATGGAACACAACCACAGAGAACGTTGGTCTGTCTATAATGTATGGAACACAACCAGAGAGAACGTTAGTCTGTCTATAATGTATGGAACACAACCAGAGAGAACGTTGGTCTGTCTATAATGTATGGAACACAGCCACAGAGAACGTTGGTCTGTCTATAATGTATGGAACACAGCCACAGAGAACGTTGGTCTGTCTATAATGTATGGAACACAACCAGAGAGAACGTTGGTCTGTCTATAATGTATGGAACACAGCCACAGAGAACGTTGGTCTGTCTATAATGTATGGAACACAACCACAGAGAACGTTGGTCTGTCTATAATGTATGGAACACAACCAGAGAGAACGTTGGTCTGTCTATAATGTATGGAACACAACCAGAGAGAACGTTAGTCTGTCTATAATGTATGGAACACAACCAGAGAGAACGTTGGTCTGTCTATAATGTATGGAACACAACCAGAGAGAACGTTGGTCTGTCTATAATGTATGGAACACAACCACAGAGAACGTTGGTCTGTCTATAATGTATGGAACACAACCAGAGAGAACGTTAGTCTGTCTATAATGTATGGAACACAACCACAGAGAACGTTGGTCTGTCTATAATGTATGGAACACAACCACAGAGAACGTTAGTCTGTCTATAATGTATGGAACACAACCAGAGAGAACGTTAGTCTGTCTATAATGTATGGAACACAACCAGAGAGAACGTTGGTCTGTCTATAATGTATGGAACACAACCAGAGAGAACGTTGGTCTGTCTATAATGTATGGAACACAACCACAGAGAACGTTGGTCTGTCTATAATGTATGGAACACAACCACAGAGAACGTTGGTCTGTCTATAATGTATGGAACACAACCACAGAGAACGTTAGTCTGTCTATAATGTATGGAACACAACCAGAGAGAACGTTAGTCTGTCTATAATGTATGGAACACAACCACAGAGAACGTTGGTCTGTCTATAATGTATGGAACACAACCACAGAGAACGTTGGTCTGTCTATAATGTATGGAACTAGGGGTGTAACGATACGTTTTAACAACGATTCGATACGTATCACGATACTTGGTTGTCGATACGATACATGAACGATACAGGTTAATTTAGAATGATACGATACGTTTCGATTCAGTGATTTAGTCGATACGATACATGAACGATACAGGACAGGTTAATTTAGAACGATACGATTCGATTCAATGATTTAAAATCGATATAGTAACTATTTATTTATCCAAAAATTCTGTCTGAAAAATAAATACCTGGATACTGGATATAAACCCCTCTCTCTTTTTTTCTTCTTAAGGGTACTTAGTATTGATATAATTAATTATTTGCATTGCAGAACGATTCGATACGATTATTTGCATTGCAAAACGATTCGATACGATACAAAGTCAAACGATCCGATATTTAACTGTTTGCATATCGATATAGTAGATCGTTGAAAATTCAAAACGATTTTTCGATGCAGTTACTATATCGTTACACCTCTATATGGAACACAACCAGAGAGAACGTTAGTCTGTCTATAATGTATGGAACACAACCAGAGAGAACGTTGGTCTGTCTATAATGTATGGAACACAACCAGAGAGATCGGAAGCACAGCACAGCGCTCACTAAACGAGTGCTTTTACTCAAGTCATTTTTTCCCCGGATTTTTACCTGTAACAGAGTACTTCTACATTGCAGTATTGATAGTTTTACTTAAGTACTTTTTCCACCACTCCTGACTAGACTAGACCAGTGGTTCTCAAAATGTTTGGCTCAGGGCACCCCTGTAAATAACGTTTTCATCTCTGGCACCGATGAATAACATTGTTACTTTATAGCACCTTACATTTATGTCATATTTACGGTACGTAAATATGTAAATCTTTCCCCCTAAGACACAGTATGTCACGAGAAATATTTGTGTTTGGGCAAATTGAAAATTACTTTATACTTGCCGTTTAACCACTAAGACCCCAGCATCCCTATTCTGGGGGCTTGTAGATCTGCTATTTTCAAATAAAAATCTTGAGGGGAAATTATAATAAGCAGACCTGGCAACACTGGAAACGTTTCATTACGCTTTCATGTGCATTGTGAAAATGCCAGATCTACACCAAGATCAAATCAAATCAAATCAAATCAAATCAAATCAAATCAAATCAAATCAAATCAAATCAAATCAAATCAAATCAAATCAAATCGATATAACCAGTAAAATAGAAAAGTTTGTGCTCTAAACTCGAGGCTTACTAAGGCTACAGACGGGTGTGAGAGGCCAGCATTAATGTCCATGATCAACAGAAAAGGCTCTCTCCTCTGCATCATCAGCGCCCATACCCTAGGTGGGGTTGGCGAAAGGGCCTACTCTGTGTGGAGTTTGCATGTTCTCCCCGTGTCTCCTAGTTAATACCCTCACAAAAACATGCAGTAAACCTGGTCACTATACTGCCTCCCCCTGGCCAGCCGGGGCGCCTGATGGAGGGGAAAGGAACTGGTTGGAATAACGTGTTCCTTCCACGCGCTACGTCCAACCAGGGAAACTCCCCCCTGTCAGGTGACAACTTTACTTTATTTTATTTGTTTATTTAGACAGGACAGAGCATATTAATGAACGTCACATGAACGTAAATACACCGGATTTAGCAAAGATGCTAATTTTCATCCGCAGTCCTCACACAAAACATAAAATCAGAAAAACAACAACATCAGAAAACAGACAAACGGTGGAATACAATTACATCACATAGCCTAAAAAAAAAGAGGACAAAAAAAAGAACCTAAAATATGATCACAAATGGTTGCAGCTTTGGTTTTCAAGCAACCATCTTTTCACATTGAATTTAAAAGATGGAAATGTAGCACAATCCCTTATATGTAGAGGAAGGCCATTCCATGCTACACAACCCTGTACTGAGAGGACATTTTGACCGAAGGTTGTTTGCCGGTGCGGCACTTCACAATCTCCTCGAGTGGTTGCTCAAGACAAGAAGGTCAGTTGGCTCTCATGCATTGAAGGAGGCATGAGCTCGGCCCTGGCCTCCCTAGGTTGGCAGAGGGAAGGTAGTGCCCAGGATTACATAGACAATTGGCACTGGGTGTAAAACATAGGGTTACAAAATCGTGGGATAAAAATTATAAGAAAAAAATAAAAAGAAAAGGCTCGCACACTGACAGACAAACGTTGAGGCTAAAAAAAAAATGTTGAGGATGCAAAAAATATAGAATCTTTTCATTACAAAAGTGCATAAAGTGACACAGAGAGAGAGTGGACATTTCGGTCCTCAGACCATCATCAACACAGTCACAACCATGTAACTTTTTTGCACTTTTGTAATTAAAACATTTTGCAAAAAGAAAAAAAAGAGCCTCAACGTTCGTCTGTCATTGTGCAAACTTTTTCAGTCGTTGTATGGGTTTCTATAAGCAACATGGAGTCCTGTCTCCATCAGTGCAGTAATTTCAATGCGACAATTGGTGAACTCTAATTGAACCTGTCTTAAGTCATTTTAATCTCTTAAACAGTCTCTCTATCTACCTCTGCTGCTGATTTATTTCACAATAAGCATAACACAGCTTTACACACACTCACATCTGTTCAGTTTTCCTAACAGAAACAGAAACTTTAAGTGAGACGTGTACAGTAGCAGGGCCATACTGCAGTGTCATAGCTGCCGTGCCATACAGCGTTGCTCCCCTGAGTGGGATAATATCACCATCAACATTTTTAAATAAGCAGTAACAAAATGGAACGGAAAAAAAGAAGAAAACTACATATTGGGATTAGAAGAACAAACACGAAATGTTTCCCACTTGTTTTACCATATGTGCTGCACCAGATGGGCATGGATTACAAAATCAAACCAACTCAAATAGCTTCACATAAACAGCCAAGCGCACGCACGCACGCACGCACGCACGCGCAAGCACTCACAAAATAGGCCTGCATGAACTTAGGCATTTTAAAGGGATATTTCACTTTCAAAAAAACTTTTGGTCATTGTATCGTCTACTCAGCAGGCTTTTGTGAGCCCCTCAGACAGTTTTTAAGTTGGTTGATTCAGTATTTAGATATTTGATATTCATGTTATCAGACACGCCCCCTTCCTATACAAACCCATTATAACTTCAAACTCCATTTTAACCATGATGGATTCATCAGAAGAAACACCCGTCCTTGGTTCTGGTGACTCATCCTGCCCTCCTAATACGTGAGGGGGCCGTGTTTCTTTGATAACTTTTTTAGTTTATTAAAAAAACGTTTCATTGTATTTAATTTGTTTCATTTTCCCAAACAAATATAAAAAATAAATATATAATAGTAATGAAAAAAGTAATTGAAAAAACACGGTCTCCTCACGTATTAGAAGGACAATATCAGTCACCAGAACCAAGGACGGGTGTTTTAGATGAATCTAACATGGTTAAAATGGAGTTTGAAGTTACAATGGGTTTGTATAGGAAGGGGGCGTGTCTGATAAAAATGAATATCAAATATCGAAATACTGAATCAAGCAACTTAAAAATGGTCCGGGGTGTGCTTCCAAAAGCCTGAGGAGACGATAAAGTGACCCAAATTTGTTTTGAAAGTGAAATATCCCTTTAACATTTTACCTCAATAACTGTTGCACGTCCCATCTGGGACTCTCGGGAGGCTCAAAGCGAGCGCTCAGAGAACAGTGTGGGCTATATATATAATTATATAATGTATATGACCCCGATGTGCCACCGTCTCAAGCCTGGGGTTGCGCCTCCTATAACTCTGTGAAGCCGCTTAGAGAGGCAAAGCTAAGAGGACGATGTTAAACTGGTCCAGAAGGAAGTTCAGCCGGAGTTGAAAGGGTTAAGTGAGGCTAAAGCACACGGCCGGGCTAGAAATGAAAAGAGAGAACTATCTATCCTTTTGCAGGAGGAGAGTCAGACACTGTCTCTTGTTCTTCCTCTCTCCGCTCCATGCCCTCCCTCCATCCCTCCCTCCCTCCAATGCTCTCCATGCACCCCTCCTCTCTTTTTCTAATCTCTTGCTTCTTCTCATTTTGGCCTCCCTCTCTCTGTCTGTCTCTCTTTCTGTGTCTCTCTCTGTGTCTCTCTGTGTGTGTGTGTGTGTGTGTGTGTGTGTGTGTGTGTGTGTGTGTGTGTGTGTGTGTGTGTGTGTGTGTGTGTGTGTGTGTGTGTGTGTGCGAGCGTGTGGGAGAATAGGAAGGACATAAGAGAGGCAGATGGGAGAGAGTTGCAGATAAAACGAGTTAGGAGAGAGAGGGAGAGAGAGAGAGAGAGAGAGCTTAATAAACAGCATGTCACTCCACCACCACCAACAACAACCTAAAAAACCCTCCACAACAACCACATAAGCTCAGACAGTGAAAAATGTGTCTTCGTCACCGTCATCCCCTCATCCTCATCGTCGTCTCCCGTTTCAGGTTTCTCCTCCTCTCCGCTCCTC
>NC_137611.1:15667964-15683532 GCF_963280865.1 Gymnoscopelus braueri
CACAAATTTTCACGATATTATTTTTTTGCAGATCTAAAAGCTCATAGGTGCCGCGCTATGAGCTTGTAAATATGCTATTTTTTTAATAGCCATATAAATCTAAAAATGACCACAGAATGCGTTCCCGGTCTTAATGGGATAAGGAGGAGGAGGTACGGGGGGGAAAGGTTGAGACGAGCAGCAGTGAGTTCAGTAGTCTGATAGCCTGGGGGAAGGAACTGTTGCACAGCGTGGTAGTCTGTCTGCTTCTGGGGCATGATTCTGTATCTGCTGCCTGGATGATGACAGAGGGGCACAAAACGCATGTGTGAGGGGTTAGGAGAGAGGTCCTCCACCATGTTGGAGGCCTTTCCCACAACAGAGAAAAATGTCTTCTTCTCTTCTTATGGGCTTGGATGGGAGAGAGAGAGAGAGAGAGAGAGACAGACAGACACGAGCGATCAGTGGTGTAAAGTAACTTAAGTACATTTACTCAAGTACTGTACTTAAGTAAAATTTTTAGGTATTTTTTACTTTACTGGAGTAAGTATTGAAAAGTATTTCAATTTTTAATACTTTTACTTCTACTCCGCTACATCTCAGAGGCGAATATTGCACTTTTACTCGACTACAATTATTTGAAAACTTGAGTTGCTAGTTACTTTGCAGATAGCCCTGTTTGGCTATTTGAAAATAGCAGATCTACAAGCTCACAACGCGTCACATCGCGACGCGTCGTGAGCTTGTACAGTAGGTCTGCTATTTTAGTACTTTTACTTTTGGTACTTTAAGTATATTTTGAAGCCAATACTTTTGTACTTTTACTCAAGTCACATTTTGAACACAGGCCTTTTACTTGTAACAGAGTATTTTTATATCGTGGTATTGCTACTCTTATACTTAAAGTAAAATATCTGAGTACTTTTTTCACCACGGCAACCGATTATTTTCTCGGCGCAGTCTGCACGACTCTCTTGAGGAGCCTCGGCGGTTGGTCGGCGGCTTCGACAGGTCCCATAGCAGACGGTAACACAGCTGGCGAGGACGCTCCCAACGGTTCTGTTGAAGGTGGAAAGGATGTTTCTTTTTTTGGTCTGTCTGTTTGTTTGTTTTGGTTTACTACATGCTCTGGTGAAGGTTCCTGTCGAAACGCGTTAGCCTGTGGTAGCAATCAGTGTTGTTTTTGACAGCAAATTTTGATTCAGTTTTAGTCATAGTCTTTTGAATAAAATTCCATTTAGTTTTAGTCATATTTTAGTCATCTGAAATGTTTTAGTTTTTGTCTAGTTTTAGTTGACTAAATATCATAAGATTTTAGTCGACTAAATCTACAGTTGATTTAGTCGACTAAAATGTATTGTGGCGGTGCCTTGATGGCGTCGTTATGGCTGATTTTACTCGTGGTTGAGAACGTGTAAAATCACGTTCAAATAGCAGATCTACAAGCTCACAACGTGTCGCAGCGCGACACGTTGTGAGCTTGTAGATCTGCTATTTTCAGAGTGCAACACCCGAGCGCAACCAAACATAAAATAACTTGTCTTAGTTCTAGTGGATCTCTTCTCCACTAGTCCCTCACTAACATTTTTGTCTGACGCAATTCTCAATATATAATTCTCAAAATACATTTTTCGTCATAGTTTAAAGTTGTACAATGCAGAATCACAAATAACGATTTTTAGCAACCTCTGCTGGTCACTACCGTCACTGCATACAATTTCCGTAGTCCTCGATTACCCAGAATTCCATTCGTTTTCACCGGAAGCCGGAAGCGTTTCAAAAAGCGATCTTGTAATTGTTTTATACTATCTACGGATCGTTTCTCTTAGCCAGTGGAGCATTAGTTACCATGAGCTGTGCTTTCTTTTTCTGTTCTTTTTCGATCTTCCAATCCTACATTATCTTAAAATCAGCGTGAGGTTCCTTTTTGTTAATAGCGCGGTAGTTCCTGGCCAAACAGGAAACCGTTGCGGTAGTTCCTGAGGACGTCGGCCACGACGTCATGACGTTGGCCAGGAACGTCATTTTCCCGGGAAAGTCCCCCCCGTACACGTTCAATAGAAAATATATAAATAAAAGGCTTCCGGGGGTGAAATTCACGGAGTGGGTGTTGTGAAACTTTTGCCACTCGCAAAAGATATACAATTTAACTTTAGTTTTGTTGAAAACGTTACCTAGTATTACTTTAAGTCGAGGAAATCAACACTAAAAGAAAGAAATGTCTTCTTTATATCTTTATGTTTTCGGGTGCTGCTTTTTTCCCACCTCTTGGTGTTTTGTCTTTTGTTTGTTTTTTCAACCCTGTAGTGGAGGGTGGGGTTGTGCCTTTCTTGTTCGCCGTAGGAAGTGCTGTCGCTGCTGGGATAACTGTTGACACTTAACACTTCACCCTCTCTCCACCGCGGAGCTGTTGACCTTCAGTGGGGAGTGGTCAGCAAGCGCCGGACCTTCCCAGAGTCAACAGTACATCTGTTTGTTTTGTCGACGTTCAGAGACACAGGCTGTTCTGGCAGCCGTCGGTCTGCCAGCTGTTTTACCTCCTCCCTGTAGGATGGTTCATTGATGCCACCAACAGTGGTGTAAAGTAACTCAGTACATTTACTTAAGTACTGTACTTAAGTACAATTTTGAGGTATTTTTTACTTTACTGGAGTATTTCCAGTTTTCAGTACTTGTACTTCTACTCCACTACATCTCAGAGGCAAATATTGTACATTTACTCCACTACAATTATTTGAAATCTACAAAACATACATTAACCACTTCAGCACTACATTTCGGCCATTTGAAAATAGCCGATCTGATTGATTGATTGACATTTTTATTAGGCAAAAATAATGTAAAACATTTATAATACTTCTGTCCAAAAAAGTCCTTGTGGACTTGTTTCTGTTGAGGTCCTTGGTATTCATTTCATAGACATATATAGTAGCAATTTCACAACGTATAGACATGTATATATATATATATATATATAGACATATATAGTAGCAATTTAGCAGTAGATCTGCTAAGATTTTAATACATTTTATATATTTCAAAACTTGTGAAATTGGACATTCTGCATAATGAGTACTTTCTACTTTTGGAACTTTAAGTACATTTTGATACCAATACTGTACTTGCGTACTTTTACTCAACTACATTTTGAATCCTGGACTTTTACTTGTAATGGAGTATTTCTACATTGCAGTATTGGTACTTTTTACACCACTGGCCACCACAGCGTTGTCATCCGGAAATGTAATGGTGGTGGTTTGCAGTGGAGGTGGAGGTGGATGTGGATATGGAGGTGGAGGACCGTGCGGTCGCGGCCCAGTAGCGTGAACCACAGGGGGGCTGAGCACATGGCCCTGGGGGCACGCTGGTTTTCTCAAGGACTGTGCTGCTTACTTGGAACCATGTTGCTGCTGATCTGTAGTGACTGCAGGGCTCACTCTCTCTGTAGTGACTGCAGGGCTCTCTCTCTCTCTCTGTAGTGACTACAGGGCTCTCTCTCTCTCTCTCTGTAGTGACTGCAGGGCTCTCTCTCTCTCTCTCTCTGTAGTGACTACAGGGCTCGCTCTCTCTGTAGTGACTGCAGGGCTCTCTCTCTCTCTGTAGTGACTACAGGGCTCGCTCTCTCTGTAGTGACTACAGGGCTCTCTCTCTCTCTGTAGTGACTACAGGGCTCTCTCTCTCTCTCTCTGTAGTGACTGCAGGGCTCTCTCTCTCTCTCTCTCTGTAGTGACTGCAGGGCTCTCTCTCTCTCTCTGTAGTGACTGCAGGGCTCTCTCTCTCTCTCTGTAGTGACTGCAGGGCTCTCTCTCTCTCTCTGTAGTGACTGCAGGGCTCTCTCTCTCTCTCTGTAGTGACTGCAGGGCTCTCTCTCTCTCTGTAGTGACTGCAGGGCTCTCTCTCTCTGTAGTGACTGCAGGGCTCTCTCTCTCTCTGTAGTGACTACAGGGCTCTCTCTCTCTCTGCCTGGATGCTGAGAGAAAGCCAGCCTCCAGGCAGAGAGGAGGAGGAGGGGGGCGTGTTCAGGCCCAGCAGGTCCAGCTCCTTCCAATGGACCCTTCGCTAAGCCCCACCCACTCCACTCTGTGACTGGTGGTGCGAAGTTAGTCACACCCAGGCCTGGCAGCGCCTGGCAATCTCTGCTTCTCACCCATTGACTTGCATGTTAAATGACGGCTTTTCCCCTTAAAAATAATCGATCATTTCAGCAGCAATAGCTTCAAAATCTCTTCTAAATCTAGTCAACAAGGCCTGCAGTAGGCTATGCACTGGACAAATGTGCATGACATTATTTCAATAAACTAAAAACACCGGAAATGTTAGAGGGAGTAATAGCCATGGATACACGACGGTCGTCTGTCTCGACCGTCATGGATGAATCTCAACCTGGTGTTTGCACTTTCTCCATTTATAGCCCGTACATCTACAGAAACGTTCATATTTCAAATATAAAGTGCTTATCCCATGGCCACGGATGTTACATTTATGTACGGGCTCTTAAAAGTACCCGTATCATCCGTATTGTTCAATAAAAAAGCATTTTAATCTGATCGGTGGCCATTTTCTCCATATGCTTTCAACTAAGCAACCCTATCGGTTGGTAGGTGTATTGCACTCTGATACATTATAACTCTATGAGAAAATGGCCACCGATCGGATTAAAAATGCTTTTTATTGAACAATACAGAATATACGGGTACTTTTGAGAGTCCCGTGCATCATTTTAACATCCGTGGCCATAGGGTAAGCAATTTATATTTGAAATCTGAACGTTTATATATATGTACGGACCGTAAATGGAGAAAGTGCAAACACCAGGTTGAAGTTGATCCATGACTGTAACAGGAGTTTTCATGTACCGCAGGGTAAGACTACAGTAGCAGTTAATAAATAGACGAACAAATGAATGAATATACTTTAACGTGCGGAATCCGAAACAGGCAGCGCTGTGATTCTGAATTTTGTTACGATTACGGTGATTAGTAGCCTATTATTGACACCACCTGGACGAGTGAGTCGTGTCATGTAACTTTCTGAGGTTAAGCTGTGTATGTGTTCAACAACACAGCCATATTCAGCCTTGCAGTTTAAGTGCAGATGTCAGCTTGGGAAAAGCAGCCTCCAACGGGTTTGGGTACGTGGTTCATAGTCACCATTGCGTTATCGTGGTATTCCTATTCTTGCTATTATGTTGCAAATGATTGTGTGTGTGCGGGCGAAATAACATTGACAGCTATGGCAGGTGACGAAAGCTTGCCAGACCTATGCCAGGTTAACAACGGTTGCTAAGCTGGCATTGGACAATCGCTTTTGGGGTGGGGTTTAGCGAAGGGTCCATTACCGCACCTGCTCAGAGATGATGCAACTGAAGGCTGGACAGCGAGCGGTCTATATGTAGGGGTGCGACTGTTCATCTAAAGCAGTGGTTTTCAACCCTTTTCATGTCAAGGACCCCCAAATTGACACTTATTAGCCTGTGGACCCCCATTTTAAAAAAGATATGCCAGGGACCCCCATAACAGAAGATTTTCACAGCATTTTAATTTCAAAGACCCCCAGTTTGACATGCATTAGGCTATACGGACCCACATTTAATGACATTTCTATCTCTGGACATTTCTACCAAATGGACCCTAACGGGTTCATTTGGTTCCATTTGTACACTCTCAGAGTTACAGACACATAAGACCCTTATGATAAGGGTCCATTTGGTTCCTAAATATCATTTAGCTGGGGAACCCCCTCAACGACCACTGGTGGTCCCCGGACCACCGGTTGAGAACCACTGATCTAAAGTAATTGGTAATTGATTATAAAAAAAAATATATATATAATTTATTTATAAAGTAATCATTTATAGACCATAACACTGTTGTACCATGAAGTATAAAATAGGGTTTAAAGCTACACTATGTAACCTTCCTCTACCTCTACTATGGATTTGAACCCGGTTTCCTGCGCAAGTGCTTAATTGTTTTACCATTGGAGATGTTAAGCCAGATGGAGGGTCATGGTCCTGGTCCATCATAGTTTGTCCTGTGTGGCCACAGGGTGGCGTCACGCTGGCTCAGTGCTTATATATAGCACTGAGTGTGGACTCCCTGTTCACACACCACTGTGGAGTCTGCATGCAGGGACGGCGCCAGGGGGGGTCTTGGGGGGGCACAAGCACCCCCTGGCGAAAGCCTAGCCCCCCCTAAGCACCCCCTGCCACAACCCCAATTTTTAAGAAAAAATATTTATGGAATAAATAAATAAAATATATATAGAAATAAATCGGTAAAATCAGGCAAAAATGTGAATTAAATAATGTAACCCTAACCTAACCCTAACCCTAACCCTCAAACCAAGATAAAGTACCAAAACCCGCCCGAACCCGCACATTTTTGGACCAGAAACCGGGCCGAAACCGCAAAAAAAAAAAACGCGCGTGCATGCGTCAAGCCCCCGCTGGAAAAAAGTCAGCCCCCACATAGCCCCCCCTGCCAGAATTCTCTGGAGCCGTCACTGTCTGCATGTTCTCCCTGTGTTCACGTGGGATTCCTCAGGGTGGTGTTTCTGGTTTCCTCCCACACCAAAATACATTAATGTCGGGTGGAAACCTTGTATCTTGCATTCAAAAATAGCAAAAAACAGCAGATCTACGAGCTCAAAACGCGTCGCGCTGCGACGCGTTTTGAGCTTGTAGATCGGCTGTTTTTGCTACTTTTGTGTGACATAGAATGGTAAAGTACAGCATTAATTTACGAAAAAAAGTTAAAATACGGAGATAAGGTGTCTGCCCTCTTATATGCAACAATGTGGCCCTCTGGACTGAGTGAGTGTGGAAATATAGTGGCCCCTCTCCACTGTCATAGGCGAACATTTGGCGAAAACATGTGAACATTTGGCACAGTGTGCAACGCGTTGTGAGCTTGTAGATTGGCTATTTTTTTGGGCCATTTTATTTACTTATATATATTTTGTAGACCTTTACTGTGGGAGAAATTCACTTTGAGCTTCACCCATGCTGAAAGATGGTCATGATGATTGCTCGGAGATGTTATGGCTCAAGTATCTTTGCTCAGGGAGGAGACTTGGACACGGATACTGGCTAGGAGGCCAGGATGGAGGCCAAACCCGTGACCTCGTTGTGATTACCAGAAGGCCTCTTCTACCCACTAAGCTACGGCCTCCGCAATTTAGTGTAGAGACAAAAAACAGGAAGGTTGCTGCCTAGTATACAGCCCTGGGGGACTCCGGTCAACTATACAGTATGTATAGGGTTTAAGACCTGAGGCCCATTCTACAAAAATGTCTTCTAAATCTAAAAACAGTTTTCTGAAAAACGTATGTTTCTATATCAGTGGTTCTCAAACTTTTTCATGTCAAAAGGACCCCCAAAATGATATGTATTTGGCCTCGGACCCCCATCTCAAAAGATTTTGTTCCAGGGACCCCCAGAAACAAAGATATATATATATATATATATTATATATATATATATATATATATATATATATATATATATATACTTGTTGTAACCCAGTGGTTCTCAACCTGTGTTTCGGGTCTGTGGGGTCCCCACATGATTTTGGTAGGGGGGGGGGGGTCCCCCAGATAAAGTAAAGTGACAATACCTAAAGAAAGAAAAGAAAAAGATCATTACTGCATCAAAAGTAATCAACAAACTATACTATAAAAACTGGTCAAACATTGGCCAAATTTTTTAAATAATACAAGAAATAGGAAAATTGCCGATCTACAAGCTACAAGCTTGTAGATCTGCTATTTTGGCAATGTTTATCTGTCGAACCGAGTCAAACTAAAATGTAATACCTCAACTCCTACATTCCAAGTGCTTGTCAGAGTGGGGGTGGGGGGGTCCCAAGTTCAAATTGTGATTATTTTGGGGGTCACAGCCTTGAAAAGGTTGAGAACCACTTCTCCATGTCGCCTATAACCACACAAGCTGACTATAATTCCTAATAACTGGCGGCTGTAAAGAAAAAAAAGGGAAAATGTCAGTGTCAGTGTTGTTGTTGTTGTGTTCTTACTTTCACCTTCACTGCCGGTGAAGTGAACACCCCTTGACAAGAGCGCGGGAAAGGGGCAGAATTAGTCGACTCGCTCACCCATTATCAAGAGAGTTCTGTTAAACACCATAATTTGAGCCCATTTGAACGTGGCCTCGGAAAACAGCTCACAGTTCAGCGCCGCTTCATGCCGCGATTCCGCATTCATGTCTTTTTCCAATCCCCTTCATTACGGCAGGTCATTTGTATTCTCTCTCTCTCACCCACTCATTTCCATAATGCCGGTCCTGTCTGAGCGTGCGGTTCCCGTCCTGTGTGATACATATGCATGGTTAAAAACCTCCCGACATGGCCGTGGAACAAGAAAGAGGTCTTCTACACGATTCCATTAGTGCTACGAGTCTGCACTCTCTTCCTCCGCCTGCCGCTTTGACCCTGTCGCGAATCCGGGCGAACAGACACCAGACTCTTCATCACCTGGTGGTCCCTGTGGGGTTCAACCCTCCCTGGATACAGCGAACCACGGGATGGTATTGACTCATCGCTCTCGTCGTATATACACGGGGCCCCGCAGACCTATACGACTCGGAAAGCCATTTGTCTGCCCTTTATTTTTTTTTGTCCATCTGACAGCCTGTTTTTGTGCGTTTGTCACCAGCGCGCGCGCGCGCGCGTGTGTGTGTGTGTGTGTACGTGTGCGTGTGCGTGTGCGTGTGTGAGAGAGAGAAAGATGGGGAAAGATAGGTTTGACAGAGAAAGAGGGGGGAAAAATGGCTGTGTGTTTTTTTTTCTCACACGCCTGTTTGATTTGTGTGTCGGAGCGTGCGCTTGTGTTTGGCCCGCCATCTATCTCTCTCCCTTCCGTCCGTCCCCCTATCTCGCTCATCTCTGTCTCGCCCTGGCCCTCTCTCTCTCTCTCTCTCTCTTCCTTTATACCCCCGCAAAGACCACCTGACCTGTCTCTCTCTCTCTCTCGCTCATGCAACGTTCTCCCTCCCTGGGGCTTTTTTTTTCTCTAACTCCTTTTCCCTCT
Organism: Gymnoscopelus braueri; assembly: GCF_963280865.1. Lineage (NCBI taxonomy): Eukaryota > Metazoa > Chordata > Actinopteri > Myctophiformes > Myctophidae > Gymnoscopelus > Gymnoscopelus braueri. Next base: position 15,676,989 of record NC_137611.1, read on the forward strand.
CCATCTCTGTCCCGTTACCTAGACGATGACCCCTTGCAGCCGGTGACCTCTGACGAGATGGTGTCCGTCGGGGGGACGGTGACGCTCACCTGCCGCGTGGCCGAGAGCGACAACTCCTCGCTGCAGTGGTCCAACACGGCTCAGCAGACCCTCTACTTTGGAGAGAAGAGAGGTGAGTGTGGACTGAGGGAGGCGGAGAGAGGGATGGATGGGGTGTTGTTGGGTGTGGAGGGAGGAGAGAGGGACGCATGGATTGAAGCAGGGGTCTTCAACGTTTTTCCAAGGATTAAGGACCCCCTAGCTGAGAGAGAGATGAAGCAGGGACCCCCACTATATCTTGTATAAAATCATTTTTTTCATAGATTTCCTATCATAGTTTCATAGACTTGTTTGACGGCACTGTCATTGTGTAGCGTTGTGTTGGATTCATGTTAATGTGTATTTTCAGACAGTTAACCACTTAAACCCTCAATACTTCAAATACCCTCAAAACTTGTACTTGGTCTGCAATTTTTACCCTCTTTGCCAAAAATGGCCAATCTACAAGCCCACTGTGGGCTTGTAGATTGGCTATTTTTGGCTAATGTTCCCCTGCAGGATAGGGATGCTAGGGTTCAAGTGGTTAATGTAAGAAAATAAAGAAAAAAAAGTTCCTATCACACAAAGATTTGGCGGCCCCCGTCGGGGGTGAGGTATGGAGAAGGATAGAAGGAAGTACTTAAAGGGATACTTCACTTTCACATAAAATAAACATTAAAAATATATATTTTAAAAAAATGAAAGAAGTTATGGCAAAATAAAGGCCCCCTCACACATTAGTAGGACACTCTAATGCGTGAGGGGGCCATGAATTTTCCATTACTTTTTTCATTTATTTTTAATATATTTTTTAAATGTTTCCCCGGCCCGAAAGTGAAGTATCCCTTTAACCCATTTAGACCTGAAACGCATCTGTGTCACTTTAGGTTTCTTTGGCTATTCAAAAATAGCAGATCTACAAGCTCATAGCGCCGCGCTATGAGCTTGTAGATCTGCTATTTTTGAAAAAAAAAAACTGTTAGGATTTAGAAAACATTTTAAAGAATCTCCTCAGGTCTTAAAGGGTTAAGCAGCGTCTCTGCCATATATGGCGACCACCAACCATAGCAGAGACAGTGCAACACTTCACCAGCCCTTCTGCCTCGCCTCTGGACATCCCAAGCTGTCGAAACTCCTCCAACAAACCAGTCTGTGGGCATGTCCCAGGCTGTCCCAGGCTGGACCACCAGAGAAAGCAAAGTTCCCATAGTCTCGCACCGTCGCCCGGTGACAAATCGCCCTCCACAGCCGCTCCCGTTGGGCCTGGAAGTCCATCCCACCGCTGCTCCGACAGCGGACGGACACACCGCAGGGAGGCCGGTCGGGTCCGCTGCCTCTCCTCCCGGCATGCAGCTGTTCGCGGGAGGGACCGTCAGGCAGCGTCGGTCGCCGGTAGACCGCGTCGGCGAGTATAGTGCCTTCCTGTTGATCGTGAGCAAGCATGAAGACACAGAAGTTGCAAAATGCGTCTTAAATCTGCACCTACTTACATTAACCCATTAAGACCTGGAACTGTGTCATTTTTAGATTTGAGCTAAAAAGCATTATTTTACACTTTGGGCTATTCAAAAATAGCAGATCTACAAGCTCATAGCGCGGCACCGAGTGCCGCGCTACGAGCTTGTATATCTGCTATTTTTGAAAAATCATGAAAATGTGTGCAAATCTTTGAACATAATATATTTTTAAAGCGAACATTTTTAACTCAAATCTTTGCTTCTGGGGGTCCCTGGAACAAAATATTTTGATTGGGGTCTGCGGCCAAATACATGTAATTTTGGGGGGTCCTTGACATGAAAAAGATTGAGCACCACTGATATAGAAACATACGTTTTTCAGAAAACTGTTGAGATTTAGGAGACATGTAGAATCGGCTTCAGGTCTCAATGGGTTAAATCTGCACCTACTTAGATTAACGCTCATAGTTAGAAAGGGTGTGGTTGTGGCTGTTAGATGTTACAGAAAAAACAACATAATGTCACCACACAAGGCCCGTACCATGCTGGTGATGGCCTTTTTGTATGTATTGCAAGTGTATCATTCGTAACACAATCACAATATTTAAATAAACAGAAAACCCTAACCCCGTAAAATAGCACAATAAGTGCTTACAACACAAAGTCAGTTTGTAAAACAAACTCAAGAAATGGCAAATGCAAATTCTAATACTATACAGGAATGAGCCGCAAAATGAATCTTCATAACACAGCGTGTTATGTGCTGGTTGTGTTCATTCAGCCGTGCATCAGTGCCAACTAACACTTTGGTGCCTTTTTTCTCTGTTCTTTTTTCTGCGTCAAGTGGCTCTCCACTTGACTCTCCACATTGTCTATTAATAAAATCAAATAATGTGCTTTGATGTATCTCACTTCGTTACTGTGTGGTGTGTGATGCGCGCTGCAGCCATAGGCTCGTTCTCTGCTGGAGTGGGCTCTTTGACAGCGAGAGGCTTGTTGAGCTCACGGCACCCGAGATAAAAAAGGAACAAAAGCTGTGAAACCTTGAAAGCCTGAAAAATAGAAAACAGAGGGAAGAGTAGCAGCCCGTTATATATACACAATACAACTCACCCCAGCTGGACTGGAGTTCGTGGACCTGCGATAAAAAAAAAGAGCAAAAGCATCAGAGCAGGGGTCTTCAATGTCTTTCAGGCCAAGGACCCCTTAGCTGTGAGGAAGAGAGATGAAGCAGGGACCCCTCACTACATATTGGAGACATGTTAAACGTGTGTTTTCAGACATTTAACGACTTTAAACCCTCAATACTTTGTAAAATTGACCTTTGGACACGTTGTGAGCTTGTAGTTCTGCTATTTTCGGCTAATGTTCCCCCCCAGAATAGGGTTGCGCGAGGGTCCCCCCCCCACTGCCAGTATCTCCGAGGACCCCCTACGGGTCCCGGAACCCCCTGTTGAAGACCCCATGCATTAAAACACACCGCTGAAAGATCGTAACGGGGAAGCGTTCAGCCCGTTATATATATATATATATACAACTCACCCATTGGACGAGAGTGGCTCTGTGAGGTCAGTCGTGGTCAAATAGAAAAATAACTAGATCCTTCCTGGGCGAGGTTGTTAAACTGACCACGCCATAGGAAAGGTGACACTCAAAGGCTGCTCCTGTTGGATTGATGCCTATATACTAAAATGTACTGATCATTATCTTGTCTTGGGTAGCTCAGGTGGTATAGAGCGCTCGCCTTTTTCGACCACAAGGTCATGGGTTTGATCCCGGCTTGTGTGTGGAAAAGTCATTTGGGTATAAGTACTAGGAGCTGATGGTATGGTGTTGCGCTCCATCTCAGGGGTCTAGCGCAGGGGTCTTCAACAGGGGGTCCGGGGGACCCCTAGGGGGTTCCTCAGAGTTACTACAGGGGGTCCTCCTAATCTTTGTGTGATAGGATTGAACCCTAGCATCGCTACTCTGAGGAGAACTTTAGCCGAAAATAGCAGATCTACAAGCTCACAACGCCTCGCACTGCGAGGCGTTGTGAGCTTGTAGATCGTCTATTTTTGGACAAAGAGGTTTAGTGTAGTTTCGAGGGTTTACGTGGTTAAATATCTGAACATACACGTGAACATGAATCCAACATACACTGATGACAGTGTTGTCAAACAAGTCTATGAAGCCATCTGTGAAATCTATGAAAAAGTTTTATATGCAACACAATGTTGTTCATCTCTCTCTCAACTAGGGGTAGCACTGGTAAACCCTCCCTCCAGAAATCTCATTTGTATTTTATTTCACTCCTGAAATCAAATGGAAATGAGAATTCCGGAGGGAGGGGCTTTACCAGGCTAAACTAGGGGGTCCTTGGCCTGAAAACGTTGAAGACCCCTGGTCTAGCGCATTGCGAAACGGGGATAGACTCCCGCGAAATGGCCGATACAGACAATAAGCCTCTCCGACCAACTTACTTACTTATATAAATTCAAGCTATGTTACGGTAAATCTCTCCCCACTGAGGTATAGCTGTTACACCACATATCTACTTATACGCCATACCATCATCAATGGTCCACGTCCAGTCTCAAGTCATGAAAAAATGTCACTCGCGTCCGACTCGCTCAACTCCCTGACCAACTCAGAGAGAGAGAGAGAGAGAGAAAGAGAGAAAGAGAGAGAGAGAGAGAGAGAGAGAGAGAGAGAGAGAGAGAGAGAGAGAGAGAGAGAGAGAGAGAGAGAGAGAGAGAGAGAGAGAGAGAGAGAGAGAGAGAGAGAGAGAGAGAGAGAACAATGGACCACAATACACGCCCCCTGGGGCTTTTTGAGTATCCCTCTTAGTATAACTTTTGACTGTTCTGTTAACTAACTTGTTAATAAACTATTCAAGCAATCAATCAAAAAGAGAGAGAGAGATGGAGGAGGGGCAAACCTGTAGCCTACTTTATAGAGGAGAGGAGGTGGGGCAGAGATGAAAGGGAGGTTTGGGAGGATGGGGAGACAGGAGGAGACAGGAGGAGAGAGGGATGACAGATGAAAAGAAAGGCCACAAGAGAGCGACAGACTCCTGCTCGCTAGCGATGCACTTATACACGCCCAGGCGAGGAGAGGAGAGGAGAGGAGAGGAGAGGAGAGGAGAGGAGAGGAGAGGAAGAGGAGAGGAGGGAGAGGAGAGGAGAGGGGAGGGGAGGGGAGGGAGGCGGACTGTCAAATCCTCGTTAAATTAACCCTGAAAGTGTTAAGCCTGATTTAGTTACTTGCTGGTGTCTTGCACCAAAAAATATCAGCTCTACAAGCTCACAACACGTTGCAGCTGCGACGTGCTGTGAGCTGGTAGATCTGCTGTTTTGCGGGGATGCGACACCAGTCCCGACACGCTAACCTAAGCATAAATCATGGGCTTTACTTTTGGGGGTTTGAGATTTCACTGTGTGAAGAAGAGAAGACAGAATAGCAATACTTCAGCAACACATTGCAGTCCAATAACACACTCTGCAGTAATAATAACACCTCACAGCAGATGTCTGTACTTTGGTGGTGAGAAGAACGGTGTGTCACACGCACACACACACACACACTACGCGCGCAGCGCGCGCACACACACACACACACACACACACACACACACACACACACACACACACAGTAAGAGAGAGACTCAGAGAGCTAAACTAAACGCCGGTTTGACACAGAGTGACAGGTGTGGCTGTACTGTCAGAGACGAAAGAGGTGAGAATGAGAGGCAAGACGTGTGTGAAGGAGAGACCAAGTTTGAGAGAGAGAAAGAGAGAGAGAAGAAGGGAGGGAGTAAAGGTGCTGTGAAGGGAGGGAGGGATGGATTGAGAGAGAGAGAGAAGTGAAAACAGAGAGCATAGTGTTGCAATCGTTAAATATTTACACAGAAAGAGAGAGGTTTGCTTGTGTTGCAATCATTCAACAATAGAGGGGGAGGGAGAGAGAGAGAGAGAGAGAGAGAGAGAGAGAGAGAGAGAGAGGAGAGAGAGGAGAGAGAGAGAGAGAGGAGAGAGAGAGAGAGAGAGAGAGAGAGAAAGTGTGTGAGTCAGGGAGAGAGAAGTATATACAGAGTGAAAAAAGAAAGTCAGAAAGAACGAATTAATGAATGGGAGAGGACCTGATATAGAAAGAGAGAGAGAGAGTGACAAGTCATTACTGTATCAGTCCCAACACCCCGGAGAGTATAGGGAGAGACAGATGGAGGGATACAAGGAGAGTGATAGAAAGTTAAACGGAAGAGAGAGGTAGGTAGATAGGTAGAGAGAGAGAAAGAGAGAGAGGAGAGAGAGAGAGAGAGAGAGAGAGAGAGATGGAGAGATATGAGAGGAGAGAAAAGAGGGGGAGCAGAGACTGTCCTTGAGATAATTACACCGATAGGAGAGGGGAGGGGTCAAGAAGATAGACAGAGACGAGTCAGATGAAAGCGGAGGGACGGCTGATGGAGGGGGGGAGGGAGGGGGGGGAGGAGGGGAGGGAGACTGGGAAATGGAGAGAAATGAGAAAGCAACGTAAGAGTAACTTCTCACAGCAGACGCTGTACTTAAGAGAACGGAGAGATCGATGGGCAGAGTGATTGCAAAGGAGGAGAACAGACGAAGGTCGCGAGGGAGGAGGGAGGGGGGCGGGGGAGGGACGGGGGGGCGGGTGAGGGAGGGGGGGTGGAGTAGCAGATGGAGAGAGAGAGAGAAAGGTAGTCAGAGAGAGACAGAGATGGACTCTCGACTGCCCGACGGCCTGCAGCGACAAGACACTGTACTTCACAGAGCCAGGAGATGGAGGAAGACGAGAAGAGAGAGAGACAGAAAGAGGAGAGACACACAGAGACAGAGACAGAGACAGAGACAGAGACAGAGACAGAGACAGAGACAGAGAGGCAGGTTCAAAGGAGACATGGACAAAGAAAAGAGAAAAGGAAGATTTTTTACGAAGACTAACGAAGTTGCAGTGGTGGATAGTAACTAAGTACATTTACTCAAGTATACCTTTTTGATGTATTTTTACTTTAC
>NC_137611.1:15683732-15691232 GCF_963280865.1 Gymnoscopelus braueri
ACGATGCTGAAAAGGAAAAAAAATCCAAACAGACAAAAAGTATTGCGATTTGTTCAAAGTTGATCTCGATGCCAAAATCCACAGGACGACATCGATTTTAATCACATTTCCCAACGAGAGATCCAAACAGTAAAAATGAATTCCCCCTTGTTATTCAAGGTATTAGATTGTGTTCTGTTGGTTTAGCTTCTTTTTTTACTTCTCCACTTTCATCTTATTCGTTGAAATCTGTATCCAGTGAAGTCAAGGACAAAATAGAGGAACTGTTTTTACATGTACTGTAAGAGAAGAGGAGAGAGAGAGACAGACACAGAAAGAGAGAATATTTTGAATTTTAAGAACCACTTTATCAAAACCAGCTTTTCCTGTGATCGTTTTAAAGCAGGACCCATTGTATAATTAGCCAGAGAAAATATGATGATAAAAACAATGCCATATGGTTAGACCAGTACAAACCATACGGTAGGATCAGATGAATCTGAACGCGATACATGATAATACTTACAAAAACATAAGACTAAGACAAACAAAAACAAATACCACAAGCCTGCACAGAAACCAAATAAGAGAAGAAGATTATATAAAAAACCATGGACCACCTTACCAACACAAGGCTAAACCAAACAAAATGTACTAACCTCTAACGCAGGGCTCTTCAACGTTTTTCAGGCCAAGGACCCCCTAGCTGATGAGAGAGATGGAGCAGTATAAATATTGTATAAAATCGTGTTTTTAAACTTTTTCATAGATTTCATATAATAGTTTCATAGACTTGTTTGGCAGCACTATCATTGTGTGTAGAGTTGTGTTGGATTCATGTTAACACATTCCCTGCCAGAGGGTTTTTTTTTTTTACTTCCCCCACTGCCAGCATTGTTTGCAATGTTAAAAAAACATTTTTTAAGTAGTCACAAAATATTTTCCGTGATCACCGTCCTCACGGTGATCCCCTCATTACACACACACAGGAGTCTCGTAGAATCGTGGGAAAAAAATAATCCGATTGCGGTAATCCGTTCCATAATTGCAGCCAGTTGAAAATAGCATGTTTTTCCCAAAATAACATGGTAAAAAAAAAAGTACACAGGAGCCGAGATACAGGATTTTAAAGTAATAAGTTAACCAAGGAGTGAATGGAGCTAGAAATCTTTGGATCGTGATATCTCTGGTTCTGTGTGGATAAATTGAAAAAAAACAAAACGGTTATACTCGTTTGCTGGCAGTAAACGGGTGTATTTTCCAACAACGGTTATACTCGTGTTTGGCAGGTAATGTGTTGTGTATTTACATTTTTGTACTTGGTCTGCTCTTTTTCCCTAAAAATAGCCGATCTGCAAGCCCACAACGCCTCGCGCTGCGAGGCGTTGTGGGCTTGTAGATCTGCTATTTTTTGGCTAATGTTCCCCCTCAGGATAGGGATGCTGGAGTTCAAGTGGTTAATGTAAGAAAATAAAGAAAAAAAGTTCCTATCACACAAAGAGTTGGCGGACCCCCTGTAGTAACTCTGAGGACCCCCTAGGGGTCCCGGACCCCCTGTTGAAGACCCCTGCTCTAACGTATAAACCAGGGGTCTATATCAGACCCCTCCTTTTCCCCCCTACACCAAAAATTATGTTGTGAGCTTGTACTGTAGACCAAATGGACCTGTACTACGGGTCTGTAACTCCCGACAGTTGTGCAAAATGTGTACACTGTCAGAGTTATACACTGCGTTAGATTGGAGGGGTCCAAGAGATTTTTTTTAAAAATGTATCAAATGGGGGTCCGACCATGGCTCAATGCAGGGGCCTTCAACAGGGGGGTCCGGGACCCCTAGGGGGTCCTCAAGAGTTACTACAGGGGGTCCGCCAAAATCTTTGGGTGATGCGGAACATTAGTTGGTGTAGAGGGAAAAAGAGCGAAGCAAGTACAGAGCCAACGGTCAAGTTGACTAAATATTGAGGGTAGGGTTTAAAACTCTTAAACTTAAAAAATCTGAAAATCCACATTAGCATGAATCCAACCAGGGCCGGATACAGGAATTTTTAATTGGGGGGGGGGCAATAGGAAATACTGAGGGGGCGTGGACTCAAAAAAACAAATTCTGTTTTTTCCGCCTACTTTGCTTCTTTTGGGCTTGTTTTCCTAGGCTTCTTTCTCTCGCAATATCTGGCAACACTGTCCATGGCAAATCAGGGCGGGAGAATTATTTGAATTGTGCAATGATGCATGATGGAATATGATTACTTTGATTATGGTAAGCTCACATTTCATATCACTCACACCATAAATGTAACTTTCACAAGCCCCCCCAAAAAATATATTTAAAAAAATATGAAAAACGTTGAAGACCCCTGGCTTAATGCATACATTATCGTCTCTGGCGGGTGGAAACCTCATACTGTGCTCAGGATTCAAATTCCGAAAGTAGCAGATCTACAAGCTCGAAACGCGTGGCTTCGCGCCGCGTTTCGAGCTTGTGGATCTGCTACTGTTGATGTTTTTGTGTGACGCTGTGGTATTTACGAAGAAAACCCACAAAAAGTGGAGATAAGAGGTTTGCTTGCCTGACACAACGATGTCAAACTAGGAGTCCTTGAAATGGAAAAAGTTTGAGAAACAACTTGTTAAACCAATAGAGGAACTATTTTTACATGCTGTGTGGAAAGGAGAAGAGGAGAGAGAGAGAGAGAGAGAGAGAGAGAGAGAGAGAGAGAGAGAGAGAGAGAGAGAGAGAGAGAGAGAGTGAGAGAGAGAGAAGAGAGAGAGAGAGAGAGGGGGGGGGGGGGGGGGGCAGGTGTATCTACTTCCCTAAAATTTGCTGAAAAGATACCAAGATTCCAGACCTGTCACAGGAAGAGAGAAAATGTGTCTCCTCCTGGGAGACGCCTTATAAACACCTTCCAACAGCTGCTGACTTTATCTTCACCTGTCATCTGATTCCTCCTCCAATCTGTACCGTGCTCCCCTCTCTCCCTCTCTCCCTCCCTCCCTCCTTCCCTCTCTCCCTCCCTCCCTCCCTCTCTCTCCCTCCCTCCCTCTCTCCCTCCCTCCCTCCATCCCTCCTGAACAGAATGCTGCTCCTTTTATTATCATAAATCCTATTTGTTTTTTTATCACCGTTATCGTTATTATGTCATCATCGTCGTGTCTCTTCATTTCGGTGTATCGCGTTACATTGACTGACTATCAGTGGTGTAAAGTAACTATAAGTACATGTACTCAAGTGCTGTACTGAAGCACAATTTGGAGGTATTTGTTTGTACTTTACTTGGGTATTTCCAGTTTCCAGTACTTTTACTTCTACTCCACTACTACATCTCAGAGGCAAATATTGTACTTTTTGCTCCACTACAATTATTTGAAAACTTTAGTTACTAGTTACTTTGTAGATTTTGATTATTAATACAAAACATACATTAACCACTTCAAGCCCTATATACATTTTGGCCATTTGAAAATAGCCGATCTACAAGCTCGCAATGCGTCGCCATGCGACGCATTGTGAGCTTGTAGATCTGCTATTTTCAAAAGATTTACATTTAAAAACTTTAAATGGGACATTCTGCACAATAAGTACGTTTACTTTTGGTACTTTAAGTACATTGTGATGCCAATACTTTTGGACTTTTACTCAAGTACTAGCTTTACTCAAGGTAGTTTTTACTTGTAACAGAGCATTTCTATATAGCAGTATTGATACTTTTACTTAATTAAGTACTTTTTCCACCACTGACTGACTGACTGTATACACTGTATGATGAAATGAGATGTTCTACGGGAGCTGAACACGCGACACTGTAGAATCTGCGCTACGCAGGCTCTGACACACACACACACACACACACACACACACACACACACACACACACACACACACACACACACACACACACACACACACACACACACACACACACACACACACACACACACACACACACACAGCCAGATGGGCCGGTTACAGTGACATCATGACAACAAGGTCCCTCACACACATACAGCACAGTCTATACACGCTGATATAACATGATCAATTAAGAGCAGCTGTGTTGTATGACTCATCATACTATGGGCTTTAACCACTTAAACCCCATATGGTTGAGCGGGAGCGCATGCAGTCCCTCAGGGCTCTCTGCTAGTGTCTTTTCTGTTTTGTGTTATTGCGGGGGAAAGCTTTTCCCCACAATACAGATGCTGAGGTTTAAGTGGTTTTTAAGTACTTTATGCACTCAGTTGGCACTGAGGTACACAGCCATGCAACCAGTTGGGAGCTTGTAGATTTTCCATTCCATTTTCGAATTTTCGATTTATCATTATTTTGACATTTTGACATGTTGTATTTTTCCGAAATAATTACAGTAACTTACATTTTATAATTGAAGTCTGTCATATATGACTGATGACAGAGGATGGAAGTCACAGATCCACATTGGAGCCACAATATTTATTCCTAGGTGGATCCCAAGATCAACAATTCGATTTAAAAAAAAAACATTTGAAAGATTTTTGAAAGATTGACTTTAAAAGTTTTTAAAAATATAGATTTTCCAAGTTTTTAAAAGATTGACTTTCCAAGTTTTTAAAAGATTGATTTTCCAAGTTTTTAAAAGAGTTTTTGAAAGATTGATTGGTTTATTTAGAGAGTTTTTGAAAGAGTTTTTGAAAGAGTTTTTGAAAGAGTTTTTGAAAGAGTTTTTGAAAGAGTTTTTGAAAGAGTTTTTGAAAGAGTTTTTGAAAGAGTTTTTGAAAGAGTTTTTGAAAGGTTTTCAAAGTGTTTTAAATTCTTCTGAAAAAAAAACGACATGCCCCCAAAAACAGCATGACGGGCAGGTTGAAAGTTGCTAACGACGCGCCCATATTAGCCTAGCATAGCTTCCATTGTTTCTAGGTTTATTGTTATAGTTATAACCCAACAGGGAATAATGATGGGAAACTTCATACACTCTCCGGCTCATTATGCTAACATCCATAATAAGAGGACAGGGATAATAAGGGCTACATTTTTAGCTAACTGCCAGTTTTTTTCCAAATTAAATTAAATTCATACCAGCCTCATCAAGTGCATCCTTTAGCCAATGACCATTATAACAGCGTGTGACATAATCGCTGAGTGCACTCCATGCCCAGGAAACAAAAGATTAACAAATTAACCGATCAGTGGCGCCATTAACCCATTAAGACCGGGGAACGTATATACTGTCATTTTATACGATTTCTTTGGGCTATTCAAAAATAGCAGATATACAAGCTCGTAGCGCGGCACCGAGTGCCGGCGCTACGAGCTTGTAGATCTGCTATTTTTTGAAAGATCGTGAAAATGTGGTGCAAATCCTTGAATATATATATATATTTCTAAAGCGAACATTTGTAACTCAAATCTTTGCTTCTGGTGGGGGTCCCTGGAACAAAATATTTTGAGTTGGGGGTCCGCGGCCAAATACATTTCATTTTTGGGGTCCTTGACAGGAAAAATGTTGAGAACCACTGATATACGTAGCAACATAGGTTTTTTTCAACAAATTTTTTTTTTGATTTAGAAGACATTTTGTAGAATGGGCCCCAGGTCTTAATGGGTTAAAGGGGCAATGGAGAGTGCTTGTGTTCACTTGTTCAACTAAAAACAGCCATTAAACCACACGAACTATAGCGTCGCTCTTACAGCAGCGAACATTCGGCGGAAAAAAATAGCCAATATACAAGCTCACAACGCCTCACAAACGCGTACGGCTCGTTACGACTAACGTTTGGGATCCGGAAGCGGAGGAACCCCGGAGCCAACATTTTAGAACCGTTTTTCGGGAACCAGGTTTTTATCACACTGTCAAAGCTTTTATGTGGACTTCATCACGTCTGCTATTAGCCTGACACTCAGCCTGAATTATTATTAATAATTAATAATAATTATTATTATTATTTCATTTTCACTCCATTATTCAGTCTGAAATAAAGCCCTCTCAGTGCAGCCGTTTTCTGAGATGGGGGCGTGGCCAAAGGTTGATTCTTTGGCGATTGGTTCATACTGGATTATCACGATCCCGATTGGGCCGGGTAGATTTTCACCCGAGAAAACCCCGCCTTTGACAGCGTCACCACCAGACCCTGAATGCGAGGCTATCGATTCAGGGGCTGGAGCCATATGCTAGTCTGCTATACCAGTGGTTCTCAAACTTTTTCATGTCAAGGACCCCCAAATTGACACTTTTAAAATGATTCCTATATAAGGGGTTCCAAATAGACCCTTACAGGTCTGTGTTAACTCTGAGAGTGTCAAGGGTCCATTTGGTTCCAATTTATAAAAGAGTTATGGTGGTCCTTGAAATTTGAAAAGTTTGAGACCCCACCGATATTGTAATTGTATAGCACATTGGTTCTCAAAGTGGGGTCCGGGGACCCCCAGGGGTCCTTGAGGGGGTTCCAGGGGGTCCCCAGCTAAATGATAGATAGTTAGGTACCAAATTGACCCTTATGGGTCTGTAACTCTGCGAGTTACAGACTTGAGTTACAGTTACTTGGTTCTCTCAGAGTTAATTTAACATTGATTTTACAATATAAATTGGGGGTCCCAGAGATAGAAATGCCATTAAATGGGGGGTCCGTAGCCCTAGTGCATGTCAAACTGGGGGGGGTCCTTGAAATGAAAATGGTTGAAAATCACTGCTAGAGCCGTAAAAATCTTCTCTTATGGGGGGTCCCTGGCATATCTTTTCAAATGGGGGGTCTGCGGGCTAATAAGGGAACCGTTAAGAAATCGGATCGTTTAACAGGGAATCGTTACAGAACCGAATCGTAAAAAATCCTACAGGATCCCAAACCTAGTTGTGAGCTTGTAGCGCCGATGTTTTCGGTGAAGATATTTAGTGTGAATGGAAAACAGGAGAGGACCTAGTGTAGACCCCTGGGGTACTCCAGTCAACTAGCACGTATAGGGTTTAACCACTTAATTCATGGGTTAACCCTTTAAGACCTGAGGCCGATTCTACAAATGTCTTCTAAATCAGCAAATACAGTTTTCTGAAAAACTATTATTGCTGTATCAGTGGTGCTCAAATTCTTCATGTCAAGGACCCCCAAAATTATATATATTTGGCCGCGACCCCCATCTCAAAATATTTTGTTCCAGGGACCCCCCAGAAGCAAAGATTTTAGTTAAAAATGTTCACTTTCGAAGAATATATATTTATTCAAATTCAGATGTTCACACATTTTCACAATTTTTCAAAAATAGCAGATCTACAAGCTCATAGCGCGGCACTCGGTGCCGCGCTATGAGCTTGTATATCTGCTATTTTTGAATAGCCAAAGTGTAAAATAATGTTTTTTTTTTTTTTAAAACAATATATTTATTGCCATTTTCAATTATATAACATACATAACAATATGGCTCTTGTATTAAATGTCTATAAATAATCAAACAAAAACAGAGCAAAAGGACATCACATAGAAATCATAACATACATAATAACAACATGACAACCAAAAACAGAAAAATACATTACGAAACATCAGAAAACTAAAAAC
>NC_137611.1:15698732-15706232 GCF_963280865.1 Gymnoscopelus braueri
TTCAGTCGTCCGCGCTGCTCCAGCGTGTTCTGTACTCTCAATACTGTAATATCAGTGTGTTGTACATGGGATTAACCCATTAAGACCGGGAACGCATCTGTGTCATTTTTAGATTTGAGCTAAAAAAAAAGCATTGTTTTACACTTTGGCTATTCAAAAATAGCAGATCTACAAGCTTGTAGATCTGCTATTTTTGAAACATTTTGAAAATGTGTGCAAATCTGTGAATATATATTCTTTTAAAGTGAACATTTTTAACTCAAATATTTGCTGCTGGGGGGTCCCTGGAACAAAACATTTTGAGATGGGGGGTCCGTGGCCAAATACATATCATTTTGGGGACCCTTGACAATTATGAAAAGGTTTGAGAACCACTGATTATAGCAACATACGTTTTTTTCAAAAAACTGTTAGGATTTAGAAGACATTTGTAGAATCCCCCAGAAGCAAAGATTTGAGTTACAAATGTTCGCTTTCAAAAATATATTTTTTTTATATAAGATTTGCACACATTTTCACGATTTTTCAAAAATAGCAGATCTACAAGCTATTTCTCTTTGGCTATTTTTTAATTACCAAAGAAATCTAAAAATGACACAGATGCGTTCCAGGTCTTAATGGATTAAGGTGCATTAAGAGTGCCTGTGCGTGTCACACAGGTTCCAGCGCATAGTCCTCCACATAAGGTACCTCAGTCATTTAATTTCACTCCATCGCCCCCCGGCTGCCACCCATACTGTACCTCTCCTCCACCCTCTCACACTCTATACCAGTGGTTCTCAACCTGTGGGTCGGGGGGGTCCCCACAGGATTTTTTGGTGGGGTCCCCACATTGACGGTGAAGTGACAATTTAAGGATAAGACCTTTTTATTAATACCCCCCCAAAAAAAGAAGAAAAAAAGACCATTACTGCATCAAAAGTAATCAACAAACTACACTATAAAAACTGGTCAAGCTTTGGCCAAATTGTCAAATAATATAAGAAAGAGGCAAATGAAAATAGACGGTCCCCAGTTCAAATAGGATTATTTTGGGGGGGGGGGGGGGTACGGCCTAAATAGGTTGAGAACCACTGCTCTATACCTCTATCTCCTCTTCCTCTCTCTCATCCTGCTCTCCACAACTCGACCACCTCCCCCCTTTCTCTCTGCCATCACTCTCTGCCTCCATCTATCTACAGTCAGATTGCTGACACCGTTTTATTTATTGACTGACTCTGTATTTGACTTTGACTGTATTTTATAAGGATGGCAATGTCCTTCAGTCAGTCAGTCGATTGGTCGGTTGGTCAGTCAGTCAGTCAGTCAGTCAGTCGGTCAATTTGTCGGTTGGTCAGTCAGTCAGTCAGTCGGTCAATTGGTCAGTTGGTCAGTCAGTCAGTCAGTCGGTCAATTGGTCGGTTGGTCAGTCAGTCAGTCAGTCAGTCAGTCAGTCAGTCAGTCAGTCAGTCAGTCGGTCAATTGGTCGGTTGGTCAGTCAGTCAGTCAGTCAGTCAGTCAGTCAGTCAGTCGGTCAATTGGTCGGTTGGTCAGTCAGTCAGTCAGTCAGTCAGTCAGTCAGTCGGTCAGTCGGTCGGTCGGTCAGTCAGTCAGTCAGTAAAGTAGTCTCTCACGCAGCCAGACTACTGCTAGGTCTTGTGAAGGCTTAATTCAATGAATGGGCAAAAACTGGCTGGAAACGTTTCAGGAATTAAAAAATGAACAGCTGCACATAACCAATGCAAAGACATGATGCAGTGCTTCCTTCATGACGGTCGTCGGGCTTGGTGTTCAAAGTGTGTTACCACTGCTTTTCTCTGGCGTCCAAGTCCATTAAATGAAGTTTGATTTCCCCAGACGCATCAGTAGGCTGAGATCTCTGACCATCTGGCTAAAAATGGCAAACGGTCCGTGGAATGACCTCCCTGAACACCCGAGAGCACCACAGTCCACTGATGCTTTTAAAAATGGACTAAAAACCTGCCTTTTTAACCCATTAATACCTGGAACGCATCTGTGTCACTTTAGATGTCTTTGGCTATTCAAAAATAGCAGATATACAAGCTCATAGCGCGGCACCGAGTGCCGCGCTATGAACTTGTAGATCTGCTATTTTTGAAAAATCGTGAAAAAAATTTTTTTAAATTTTTTTCCAAAAACTGTTAGGATTTAGATTTTTTTTTAAAGAATGGCCTCAGCGTTTTCTTAATTATTCCTGGGCCTTTTTTTTCTATGCCCTGATTTTACCAAACTTAAAGTTTTTAAACCCTGTAGCACTTGGTTTGCAAAAACGCAAAGTGCGTTCGTTCGGTCGTTCTGTCGTTCGTTCGGTCGGTTGGTCGGTTGTCACTCTGTAACCTAAGTCAGTCAGTCCATCGAACACTTTGGTCCCAAACATAGACTGTATTAGAAAGTCTCTGTGACATCACCCATCGTGCAGTCAGTCCCATGTTGAAGTCTGGAGGATGACACATCGACCGTTGCCAAGTTGGACGTGCTGCCAGTGCCATATCACAGCTCTTTGCAAGCCAGAAGTGTCCATATTTGGACGAGAAGGGGGTT
This sequence comes from Gymnoscopelus braueri, assembly GCF_963280865.1. Classification (NCBI taxonomy): domain Eukaryota; kingdom Metazoa; phylum Chordata; class Actinopteri; order Myctophiformes; family Myctophidae; genus Gymnoscopelus; species Gymnoscopelus braueri. The sequence continues at coordinate 15,701,274 of NC_137611.1, forward strand.
GGACCTGGGGGATACACACATACAGTAGCTCCGCCTTTGTCCTGTTTGCTATTAGTGTAAACAAGTTATTTTCCCCATTCCCTAGAATTGAACTGTGGAAGTCACCCCCTGCTGGCCATTAGACAGAATGCAGGTTTAACCCATTAAGACCTGGAACTGTGTCATTTTTTCATTTGAGCCAAAAAGCATTATTTTACACTTTGGGCTATTCAAAAATAGCAGATATACAAGCTCATAGCGCGGCACCGAGTGCCGCGCTACGAGCTTGTAGATCTGCTATTTTTGAAAAATCGTGAAAATGTGTGAAAATCTTTGAATATATATTTTTAAAGCGAACATTTTTAACTCAAATCTTTGCTTCTGGGGGTCCCTGGAACAAAATATTTTGATGGTGGTCCTCGGCCAAATACATATAATTTTGGGGGTCCTTGACATGAAAAAGTTTGAGCGCCACTGATATAGAAACATAGGTTTTTCAGAATACAGTTGAGATTTAGGAGACATGTAGAATCGGCTTCAGGTCTCAATGGGTTAAGACACTTTTTTGGCTTCATTGGCTTCATTTCTCAGGCCAGAAAGGTCAGTGCAACCTCTATAGGGGCCACTAGTGGCCAAATACATATCATTTTGGGTTGGTCCTTGACGTGAACAAAGGTTGAGAACCACTGGCCTAATGCATATCAAACTGGGGGTTAAAAATAGTTTTTCGAGTCACTGTTTTAGAACCTTGGTTGTCTTAGTTTTGGGGGATTTGAATCTTTCTTACCTTCTTTCTTTCTCTCTTTCTTTCCTCTATGTGTCTGTCTGTCTGTCCGTCCGTCCTCTCCAGCGCTGAGAGACAACAGGATCCAGCTGCATCGCTCCACGGGCACAGAGCTGTCCATCACCATCGGAGACGTGCAGCTGTCCGACGAGGGAGAGTACACCTGCTCCATCTTCACCATGCCCGTCCGCACCGCCCGCGCCACCGTCACCGTGCTGGGTGGGTCTCACACACGCACGCACAAAAAAAAAAGCAAAATGTGGAATATTTTTGAAACATGATTCTATCAACACAAATCTGGCACGGGGGTCCCTGGAACAAAACATTTTCAGATGGGGGTCCGCGGACAAATACATATTAACTCTTTGACTGCCAGAGTATTTTCATAAAGTACTCCCCCAGTGCCAGCAATTTTCGTGTTTTTTTATTTTTATATTTTGAATTTTTCTCATGAAAATAATTTAAGGGCACATAATATAAAGACCCAGCACAAGTCCGCCACTAGAGAGCAGCACATGACTGCTTGATCAGGTCGTTGGGACTCTCTCACCCTTCTTGATAGATTAGACAGGGAAACACATGAAAACGGATGTGACGTCCTCCCAGATTGTTTTGATCGCCAAAATTACGTTGTGATACACGACGGCGATGACTGATCGTCACCCAGACCATAGATTATAGAAGAGAAACTGTCCGTTTGTCCGTCATACCGTGTGAAAGACCGTTTATTTACCTATTTTGGACGAAAATGACTGGGGAAAAGAATCAAAAACCGGAAACGGAATCCAGGTCATGAAACCGGATGCAGATGTCCGTGAAGTAAGTGGAACTCGAGAATAACATTGAATATTAAGCAGCATAGCGCAATCAGAGATTAAACAATGAACGCGCGTCCAGCGCGTCGACGGCCAACTGGACAAAGTAGCACTTGACGCGTTATCGCGTCGTCCGCAGTCAAAGAGTTAATATGGGGGTCCTTGACATGAAAAACAACATTTAGGAAACAATCCCAAATAAGCAGCTACGCTTCAGAAACAAGGCCCAAAAAAAGGCAACCCTAACTGCCAATATTTACGAGCGACTTTACAGAAAAACAATCCCAAAGTCCCACGCACACAAACATTAGGGAAAGGCTGTCAGCGAGGAAGTATGAGAATATAATTGTCGCTGTCGGGCAGAAACCTCGTATCTCCATATTTTAAACTTTTTATGTTTTTCGTCCCTTAATGAATGCGTTGTGACAATAGCCGATCTACAAGCTCACAACGTGTTGTAGATCGGCTATTTTCACGATATCGAACACATATCCTGAAAAAGTTACGTTTTCTTTTCGACATACAAGGTTTTCACCCGACAGCGATGATGATACATTGAGGGCGGGGGGGGGGCATTGAATCTGTCAGAGCCTGCGGTCAAACAACACAAAGCAGAGTGAAAACTTTATCGATCACTTTCAGAGGACGAAGACTAATGCAGACAATACACGACGCAGACAGCACGATGTCACGCCGTGGGGGGGGGGGGGGGGTTAGGACAACAACACGGCACCGTGTATCTCCGGTGGTGTTATGTACCAGATGGCACGTGGGAGACACCCGTCGGGCGGATAGGACGCCCGCACGCCAGTTCCTGTAATTGAACGGGTACGATCCCTGCGCCACCGCAGCACCCCGGCCGCGGCCAACGTGTCTGTCAGCTCCGTCAGCTCCTCGCCGCGTGGCGTCGTCTCGCTTGCCGAGTCGTCCTGTCCTTGAGCCCGTGGACAGACCGGGAGCTTCCCCTCCATCCCTTCCTTCCACACGCAGCCACTGTAATCCACTCTGCTGCACGCTTTAACCCTTTAAGACCTGAGGCGATTCTTAAAAAAAAAAAGAATTGCATTTTTATTTTTTTTTGAAAAAAATCAAACATTTTTTTTCAAGATTTTTCAAAAATAGCAGATCTACAAGCTCATAGCGCGGCACTCGGTGCCGCGCTATGAGCTTGTATATCTGCTATTTTTGAATAGCCGAAGAAATCTAAAGTGACACAGATGCGTTCCAGGTCTTAATGGGTTAACCCAATAGAACCATTAAGAAAAGCATCTGTCGTTTTGGATTCTAAACCACTTTAATCATTACTTGATACTTTGGCTATATTGGCAAAAATAGCAGATATACAAGCTTGTAGCGCGGCACAGAGTGCCACGCTACGAGCTTGTAGATCTGCAATTTTTTGTGCAAATCTTTCAATATATATATATATTTAAAGCAATGGGGGTCCACGGCCAAATACATATAATTTTGGGAGTCCTTGACAAGAACAAGTTTGAGAACCACTGATACTGTATGACGACATAGGTTTTTTCCAAAAAAAACTGTTAGGAAGTAGGAGACATTTGTAGAATCCCCAGAAGCAAAGACTGGAGTTACAAATGTTCAAAAGTATAAGATAATGGTTAAAGTGGTTAAAATCTAAAATGACAGATGCTTTCCATCTCTCAATGGGTTAAAATTGGCTACTGGGAGGTAGCGGTCGGTGGACCACGGTCACTCTGACTCGGACATAACCATAAACAAACCCGATACGCCCATATACAGGTATAATAGGCATGTCACTATGACTCTAATCTCTCAAGAACAGATTCTGCTCTGCGTTTGAATCTGTCGGGGGGGTTCGTCATATCGCGTACGCACTGGCCTACAAGTGGGCGTGCCTTCAGATCAGGAAGCAGGCCGCGCTTTACCCAATCAAATGTAGTGGGCGGGATTCGCGTGTCGGTCGATCCTTCCCCACTCGAAACAAACCGAAACTAATTTAACAATAGCGTCCGCGGAGCAGACAAAACCACGGAAAGATATTCACATTTTAACTTGCTCTTTCATCATAGAAACAAGTGGGCTTATAACCAAAACCATCCATGTTCTCTGGGAGAAGTGGTGTTAGTGTTCCGTGTAGAAATATTGTTATGGGAATGAAAACATAGTCGCACCACCGGAAGTGATGCGCTGAAGGCAGACCAAAACCCCGGTTTCCTTGCGCACGGGTGCTACGTCAACTTCCTCCCATAGCCATCTGAGATAGTCAAAAACAGCAGAGGGCGCTGTTTTTCCTTTTCATTTGGCGATGGGTTCCCAGATTGCTATGACTCAGACATAACCATAAACAGACCCGATACGCCCATAATACAGGTATTAATATGCATGTCACTATGACTCGGACATAACCATATACATACCTGATATCACCATACATAGTCATATAATGGAGATCCGGTTGTCCGACCGCTATATGCCCATACATGGTCACGTGCATGTATGGCACCGACCGACTTCAAACTCGGTGAGCGCATCGGCAAAAATGGCAAAAGAACATAGATCAAAATGTCATTTGTAAAATTGACGCCCTAAAATTTGGATGTCCTCACAAGTGCAGTAACACACCAACGTGCGTGTGCGTGTGTGCGCGTGCGTGTGCGTGCGTGCACACGTGTGTATGACAGGTTGCTCTGCAATTAACTGACCCCGCAAAGCCCCAGGATCTCCCTCGTCCCCCAATTTGACTGTGATTCTGATGCAGCTTTTTTTGTGGGTAATTGACAGCTGACAGTTTCCCTCCAGATAGACCTCGTGCATATTTCATGAGCCCCCACATTAATAATGTATGGTCAAATGTCAGAAACATACTGGTGGGTGTCAATGGGGGTGGGGGGGGTGGGGAGGGGGGGAGACGGGGTGGTGGCAGGCAGATATATGAGGCTCTGACAAGAGGCCAACGATGGCAGAGTCTGTCTGTGTGTCTTCCTGTGATACGGTGTGAGGAAGCCAACAGGGGTGTAAGAAGTACTCAAATGTTTTACTTAAGTAAAAGTATCAATACTGCAATGTAGAAGTACTCCGTTACAAGTAAAAGTCTGGAATAAAAAATTTACTTGAGTAAACAAAAGTATTGCTATCAAAATGTACTTAAAACATCAAAAGTAAAAGTTCTAAAATATTTGAAAATAGCAGATCTGCAAGCTCACAACGCGTCGCGTCGCGATGCGATGCGACGCGATGCGACGCTAAAGTGGTTAATGCATGTTTTATAATGTAATAATTTATATCTGCAAAGTAACTAGTAACTAAAGTTTTCAAATAATTGTAGTGGAGTTAAAGTACAATATTTGCCTCTGAGATGTAGTGGAGTAGAAGTAAAAGTATAGACAATTGGAAATA
>NC_137611.1:15711232-15713732 GCF_963280865.1 Gymnoscopelus braueri
ACTTGCAGTGGTGTAAAGTAGCTAAGTACATTTACTTAAGTACAATTTTAGGTATTTTTTACTTTACTGGAGTATTTCCAATTTTCAATACTTTTACTTCTACTCCACTTACATCTCAGAGGCAAATATTGTACTTTTACTCCACTGCAATTATTTGAAATCTTTAGTTATTAGTTACTTTGCAGATATAAATGATTACATTATAAAACATACATTAACCACTTTAGCCCTATGTTATAACGAGGCTATTTGAAATCTACAAGCTCACAACGTGTCGCATCGCGACGCGTTGTGAGCTTGTAGATCTGCTATTTTCAAATATTTTAGTACTTTTACTTTTGGTACTTTAAGTATATATTTATACCAATGCTTTTGTACTTTTACTCAAGTGACATTTTGAACACAGGCCTTTGACTTGTAACAGAGTATTTTTATATTGTGGTATTGCCACTTTTACTTATGTAAAATATCCGAGTACTTTTTCCACCACTGCCCACTTGTCTCGACCCATCTGACTTGGTCACAGCGACGCCCCAACCCTCTGCTTGGGAGCGTGCTGCTAAACAATGCTAAAGATATGCTGTAGGTATTATCTTTAGCAGTAGAACTACAGTCTCTCCCTTTACCTGAACCTCATAGTAAAACTTCCCTGACGTGAAGCCCTTCCTTTGACAGCACTGCATGATGTTTAAAACCTATTTTTATTACCAGCCACACATTCTGAGGGGGTTTCTCCATGAAGCATCACTGCTCTCCCATCCGGGGACAGGATGAGGTCACAGACATTACGTCCAACCCTCTGCTATAGGGAGTGTGATAAACAATTCTAAAGATATACTGTTGGCAGCGGTGTAAAGTAACTACCGGTACTGTAAATACATTTACTCAAGTTCTGTCCTTCGGTACAATGTTGAGGTATTTGCACTTAGTTACTTTGTAGATATAAATTATTACATTATAAAACATACATTAACCCCTTTAGCCCTATTTTATGCCTAGGCTATTTGAAAATAGCCGATCTACAAGCTCACAACGCGTCGCGATGCGACGCGTTGTGAGCTTGTAGATCTGCTATTTTCAAACTTTTAGTATTTTAACTTTTGGTACTTTAAAGGTAGGGTAAGTGATTTGCTTTGGTTAAAATAAGTGTTAAATAGCTCTATATTCTGATAGTACTCATTGCTATAGAGTGTTTGTTCAGTATTAGGAGTCTCCTTGTCTCTCCAGCTCTTTATAAAACAGAAAATGCATTTTCGTTTCAGTTTCAGTTTCATTTCCAATTTTATCCAACCAGGACAGAGAACTCAATCAGGATATAGATTAAACAAGTGAAATTGGAAGTGGTGACACTAAGAAATGAGCAGACAAAATTGGAACTGGAACACTATACAAATTAAGCTTAAAAATGGGTACTTTCTCCTGATTGACTGAGATTTTGACACCTACCGAAAAATGTATTTTCTGTTTATTAAAGAGCTGGAGAGACAGGGAGACATCTGTTACTGAAAAAACACTCTATAGCAATGATTACTATCACAATATAGTATTTTAAATTTTTAACAAAATACTTTTTGTTTTAACCCAAAAATATCACTTACCCTACCTTTAAGTACATTTTTGTATTTTTACTCAAGTACATTTTGAATTCCGGACTTTTACTTGTAACAGAGTAGTTCTAGATTGCAGTATTGATGCTTTTACTTGAGTAAAACATTTGAGTAGTTTTTCCACCACTGACTGTAGGTAACACTGTCTAGAAATGAGCTCTATACTGAGTTTTATGCCATGGGAACCACAGCAGTGGTAATAGAGGCTGTGAGTGTTGAAGCTGTAAGCCAGGCCAGCCACACGCACGCACACGCACACACACACGCACACGCACACGCACACGCACACGCACACGCACACGCACACACACACACACACACACACACACACACACATAGAAGTTGTAAATGCATCTCAAATCTGCACCTATACCACATTAACGGTGGTACTTACAACGGGTGTGGTTGTTAAGATGTAATAAAAGGGCTTGATAAGCATTATGCTTCTTTCTCGTTTTAACCCAGCAACCCCTATGTAAATTACGCCACTGCTGAAAAACGTCCCAGCCCAACAGTAACGTAACTAAAAAATTGGGCTGCGTGACCCGGAAATTACCGTAATAATCCTAAAACGGGAGCAAAAGGAATGTTTTATTAACGGCCCGTAAATGGCACGGCCGTTCTGGAATTTTCCCGAATTTCCCAGTGGCCAGCACGTCCCTGGCACACCTCATTATGTCAAATGGACTTCACAACCTGTGCCATGGACCTTTTTGAGATTACGGCTTATTCTAAACGCACTGATGTACAGTACGTGACACGGACATGTCTGTTGTTGTCCAAAAGTGCTGGAAAATAAACTGAACTGAACTGAAAAAGATGTTATAAAAACAACATTGGCGTTTCACCGGCGCTTCACCCTCCGTGCTGCCACACACACACACACACACACA
>NC_137611.1:15718732-15731232 GCF_963280865.1 Gymnoscopelus braueri
TGTATGTGTGTGTCTGTGTGTAATGCTGTAGAGACAGAGAGAGAAGCAGAGACAGGGCTCTATGTGTAGGAGGGCTTTCTGTACGTTGAGGGAATGTGGTTTGTTCTCTTGTTGCACTCTCGTTTTTGTGCGGTGGGTTGTGTATGTGTGTGTACGTGTGCCTGTGTGTGTGTGTGCGTGTGCGTTTGAGAGAGTGTCAAACACTGCAGAGAAACAGACAGCAACAACAGAACAGCATACACACACAGATGCTTCCTGTAAGCCTGGCATTAACCCCTTCAACACGGGGAACGCATCACGTGTCATTTTTAGATTTTTAGCTATAGAACCATTATTTTATACTTTTGGGCTATTCAAGAAACAGCAGATCTGCTGTTTTTTTAAAAACTCTTGAGCATTTTGTGCAAATCTTTGAATACATATATCTTTTGAAACAACATTTTTAACTCAAACCTTTACCTCTGGAGGTCCCTGGAACTAAATATTTTACAAATGTTGGCTTTAAAAAACATATATTCAGAAGATTTGCACACATTTTCGCGATTTTTTCAAAAATAGCAGATCTACAAGCACCTTGTAGATCTGCTATTTTTGAATAGCCCAAAGTGATAAAATGATGGTTAAAAGTGGTTTAAAATCTAAAAATGACAGGTGCTTTCCCCCGGTCTTAGTGGATTAACAAACGTGCGTTCTGGTATCGGGATTGTGTCCAGATATTACTAAGCAGGATTGCCTCGCCTCTTTCCTCTCTTGGCACTGACAATAAATAACGTCTCAGGGAATCCACACGCACACAGAGTAAATAGGTGCAGATTATTACCCTAGCTCATCATCTCTTACTCATAATAACACGTTAATCCGTTGAGACAGGGAAAAGCATCTGTCCTTTTTAGATTGTAACCACTTTAACCATTATTTTATACTTTTGGCTATTCAAAAATAGCAGATATACAAGCTCGCCGCGCTACGAGCTTGTAGATCTGCTGTTTCTCGAAAACTCTTGAAAATTTGAATGTATAATATTTTTTTAAGCGAACATTTGTAACTCAAATCTTTGCCTCTGGGGGGGGTCCCTGGAACAAAATATTTTGAGATGGGGGTCCGCGGCCAAATACATATCATTTTGGGGCTGTCCTTGACATGAAAAAGTTTGAGAACCACTGATATTATAGCAATATAAGTGTTTCAGAGAACACTTAATGGGTTAATTCTTTAGAGAGCCAGTGGTTCCCAAAAACCTTTTAGCTCCAGACCCAAAAGAGACATTTTATCTCTCCCCCCCGGGGACCTATAAACTGGTGAAAATAGCAGATCTACAAGCTCACAGATTTATAGATAGGCTATTTTCACTACTAGTTTTAATTAATGGAAATTCTTAGTTTTTTTTCCCCCCCATTAATTCTTCTTGGAAACTGAGTTAATTAGAAACTATTAATGGATTATGGCGACGGCACGTAAACATAGTGACTGACATATTGTCTCTGTCGGGTGGAAACTACTTTGCAGGATTCAATTTGGTAAGTAGCTAAAGGAGCTATTAAGGAGCCAAAAAAACTGCTTTAGAGCAGTCCTTCTCAACCTCTTTTCCTTGCAGCAGCCCCCCCCTCCATCTTATATCTGACTAAAGCTGAGCTCACAACAGCCTCTTGTAGATCTGCTATTTTCACTCATTGTTTGCAACACTAGCTTGTTGTATGATGAAGTAGGGCATCCATTTACAAAGACATGACATAATGGAGATATGAGGTTTCTGCCTGACAGCAATGATATGCTGTCAGGTCAAGGACCCCCCAAATTGACATGTATTTGGCCGCGGAACCCCATCTGAAAAGGTTTTGTCCCAGGGACCCCCAGAAGAGAAGATTTATGTAACATTTTCGCTATTTAGAAAATAGATGTACAAGCTCGCAGAGCGGCACGAAGTGACGCGCTGTGAGCTTGTAGATCTGCAATTTTTCAATAGCCAACATATAAACGCGGTGTGGGTGAGTTGTGAGTTTGTAGTTTTGCTATTTTCGCTGAATGTTTGCCAAGTAACAGGGAGGCTAGGCTAGGCAGGGTCCATGTGGTTGAGGTTCAGCATTTCATTTTAGGTGAACTTGCTAGTTTTCATTTCTTTGCCGATGTTTATTTCCTTTAACGTGGATGTGGATTGGACGACAGGAGCAACAGCTAATAAGCGATCGTAATTTATTTTGATTGATAATTTTCATCGAAATTGATGTGAAATTTAGCCATCCATTTTTATTTATTTTTTCTAAATACTGAAAGTAGCAGATCTCAAAACGTTGCGTCACGACGTGTTGTAAACTATTTTAATTTTTGGGACACTGCTGGACGACTTATTAACGAAATGATTGGATATGGCTTAAGTGGTTAAATAATCGATGGTTGCAGCCCTACATTGGACACACATTCCGCCCACTGTTACTGACGTTGTGGACCAAATGCATAGCTCTGAGCTCCCTGGGGGGGGGGTTTGGATAATGTGATCTTCAATGCGTCTTATTGGGTTGGGTTATACAGCACGCCTTTGGTTTGATGCGTTTTTAGCGCTGCCTGCTTGCAGTGTGTGATGGTGGCTACAGACATTGGTGGAAAAAGTACTCAGATGTTTTGCTTGAGTAAAAGTACCAATACTGCAATATAGAAATACTCTGTTACAAGTAAAAGTCCAGAATTCTAAATTTACTTCAGTAAAAGTACCAAAGTATTGGCATCAAAATATACTTAAAGTACCAAAAGTAAAAGTACTATAATGTTTGAAAATAGCAGATCTACAAGCTACAATTTTCAAATAGCCTAGGTATAAAATAGTGGTTAATGTATGTTTCATAATATCATAATTTATATCTGCAAAGTAACTAGTAACTAAAGTTTTTAAATAATTGTAGTGGAGTAAAAGTACAATATTTGCCTCTGAGATGTAGTGGAGTAGAAGTAAAAGTATAGAAAATGGGAAATACTCCAGTAAAAGTAAAGAAAATCCTCAAAAGTGTACTTAAGTACAGTACTTGAGTAAATGTACTTAGTTACTTTACACCACTGGCTACAGACACGTGTTAACGCCAAGTGTAAAGGAGAAACGGCTCTCTATGTGGGAAGTGGTTCAGTGCAATAAACATGTGAGTGCAGCTCTCTCATCGTACACTTGCTCCAGGCGATCCTTTTCCTTTTGCGTACGTGTGTCTATGCGTGTGTGTGTGTGTGTGTGTGTGCGCGCGCGCGTGTGTGAGTGTGTGCGTGTGCGTGCGTGTGTGCGCGCGTGTGTGTGTGCGTGTGTTTGTGTGTGACTAATACTGTAGCTAAAGTGAGAGAGGGAATCACAGAGAGGGAGAGAAAGAGAGAGAGGGAGAGAGAGAGAGAGAGAGGGAGAGAGAGGGAGAGAAAGAGAGAGGGAGAGAGAGAGAGGGAGAGAGGGAGAGAGTTTATGTACGTGTCAGTCAGTATGTTTACACGTCTCCATAATCCATTAATAGTTTCTAATTAACTCCGCTTCCAAATAGACTGACCTCATATAAATGCTTCAAACCGGCTAGGTGATCTTTCCCGTGGCCTCCATACACTTAACGCTTCAAAGAGATTATAATGTGTTTGTTTATTTACTTCCCTCAACTTCTTCTTTGGGGGGGGGGGGATTTTTGCTGAGAAACGTCTGAAAATGAATGTCAAGTTGTCACTGTCGGGTTTGAAACCTTGTATGTCCAAACAAACACCGTTCCTTTTTTAATTATTATTAGAAAACGATTTAAAAAGTGCAAATAGCTGATCTACAAGCTGACAACGCATCTCTTGGCGACGCGTTGTCAGCTTGTAGATCTGCTATTTTTACAAATTTTGTGCGACACTATTGTTTGACGAAGTATAAGGCATGAATTTACGAAAAAAACATATTGGAGATATGAGGTTTCTGCCCTTCGACAGCAGCGAAGTATAAACTTTGCCTTCGCTTACCCATTTCTACATGCAGTTAACTCACATTCACACCTGGGAAAGCACAGAAGCTCAGAGTAAACCACAGTTCTTCTACTGTACCAATAGAGTAATTGCAGTTAAGCGTTTTTTTGTGTGTGTGTGTGCCCAAAAGCACATCAGTGACGGGAGGGAGCGAGGGAGGGGGAGAGTGTGTCCTTCATCTTTCTTATCCGCCTGTTCTCCTCACGCACGCACGCACACACACACACACACACACGCACACACACACACGCACACGCACACAGTCACTTTCAGTGGATATTTGAATTGATGAGTTGGTGTTGGTGGTCACGCAGGCTGCCATTCTAAAAACGTCTTGGTCCAGGGCCGTTATAATACGCACCATTTTGTCCAATAAACAAGCCGGCCCACGTAAAGAGTTTAATTCAATGCAACGAGGAAAGCACTTTTCAGTCAGTTAAGAGTATAGGAAAAGTCTCCCCCCCGCTGTGCGGCCTGCAGGTATGTACTGTCTCTATATGCTGTGCTGGCTTGGATATGCTTGGGGGGGCGGGGCGGGGGGGGGGGTCTGCTTTTTGATGTCCCACTCTTTGCATTTTTTATAGCCGGTGGGGGCATTGTTTTATCCCTGCTTCTGGTCTGACTGAATTAAATACATGCACTTCCTGTTGGGGAAATGTTGCCCGTCTGATTATGTTTGATAATACAAAATAAAAAAAAACATAAGTTTAACCCTGATGTCTCTATTTTGGGCAAATAGAATGAATACATGAATAAGCAGATCTACAAGCTCACTACACATCGCATCACGACGCGTTGTGAGTAATGTATTATCCACAATGTTTATGGAAGTGAATGTGGAAGTGGGTGTACACACGCTCACACTTGCAGTCTGACATTCAGCGTCTGTCCGTTTTCCTTAATGTGGTCGTTTTGAGTTGTGTTTGGCGACTCCAGATCTTTCCTGGGATCCATTTCAGAAACACACAGGGCGGCGATTGAGCCTCTCCGTTCCTGTGACATTCTCGTCTGTGTGCGTGTGCGCGTGCGTGCATGCATGCATGCGTGCGTGCGTGTGTGTGTGTGTGTGTGTGTGTGTGTGTGTGTGTGTGTGTGTGTGTGTGCCTGTCAGAGAGGGAGAGACTGGACTGGTTGAGTGGCGTGGGCTTATTAAAATGCATCTGGAAAGTAAAGTAATTGTGCATGCAGGCCAGGAGACTGGTTGTGTTAATAAAAGGGTCATTAGATTCTGAGGCGTCTGAAGAGATCTCCTAAAATGCACTGCTGTCACTGGTGTGCCGTGTGTGTGTGTGTGTGTGTGTGTGTGTGTGTGTGTGTGTGTGTGTGTGTGTGGGGTGTGTGTGTGTGTGTGTGTGTGTGTGTGTGTGTGTGTGTGTGTGTGTGTGTGTGTGTGTGTGTGTGTGTGTGTGTGTGTGTGTGCGTGCGTGCGTGCGTGCGTGCGTGCGTGCGTGCGTGCGTGCGTGCGTGCGTGCGTGCGTGCGTGCGTGCGTGCGTGCGTGCGTGCGTGCGTGCGTGCGTGCGTGCGTGCGTGCGTGCGTGCGTGCGTGCGTGCGTGCGTGCGTGCGTTTGTGTCTGCACGTGCGTGTGTTTGTGTCTTCCTGTCTACTACTATCTGCATCTCGGTACTCTTGTGCGTATATGTTATTCATGAGCTTGACCTACATGTGCCTGTGCCTGTGTGTGTCTGTCTGTATGTCTCTGTGTGTGTCTCTGTGTGTGTGTGTGTGTGTGTGTGTGTGTGTGTGTGTGTGTGTGTGTGTGTGTGTGTGTGTGTGTCTGTGTGTGTGTGAGTGCATGAGTGCGTGCGTGTGTGCGTGCGTGCGTGCGTGCGTCGATTCGCAGAAAAGCGAAATGATAAAGCTTCTGTTCTGGGTTTCTCGCTGGGCCACAGTATGGTGCTGACACACCACCAGTGTTATTAGCACTACAAGCCAGGGAAAATGTCACTTTTTTTGGTGTGTCCTCCCCAGGCCACCGTAGCCGCCAACATCCTCCAGACACTCGCTTTTTTTCACTAGTTGGTCTGATTTTTTTTAGAATAGCACAGTCATCCTCCATCCAGATGATGTAAGCAGCTTGCCAGAGTTGCTGGTGGACTTACTTAAAGGGGACACTGTGAAACCAAACAGGCCCCAAGAGGCCGTGCTTTGCACAGATTTTAGAACAGCTCAGGGCCGTTGTTAGGCACAGTGTTCCCAAAACACTGTGGTCCACTCAGACCCACGTTTGGTCGCGGACCCATTTTTATGTGGGTCCCGGGGAGACATCAAATTTCTCCTTTGGGGTGTCGAGCTAAATAGTTTGTGAGTCCCACCGGCCTGCAGCCCTATAGTCTGACTGACACTCAGCCTGAATTGTCTTTTAACTCCATTATTCAGTCTGAAAGCCCTCTCAGTTGCAGCCGTTTTCTGAGATGGGGGCGTGGCCAAAGTGGGACTCTTTGGCGATTAGTTCATACCGTATCGTCCCCATCCCCATTGGGCCGGTTAAATTTCAAACCGAGAAAACCCCGCCTTCGACAGCGTCACCCAGACCATGACCGGTGAAACCGCCCCTATATGTGAGGTTTGGACATCGACATTCGCTGCACTGTGATTGGCCACCATTGTACCCCCCCCCCACCTATTGTACCCCCCCAACCCTGCGCTGTGATTGGCCACCATTGTACCCCCCTAACCCTGCACCGTGATTGGCCACCATTGTACACTATGGTGGCCATTCAGGACTATTCAGGACTGTGATTGGCTAGTGAACACATGACACATGTGCATAGCCCTATAAATAGGTTAGGGGTGTACAATGGTTGGTCCACAATATTACTTTTCTTTAAGTGAACTTCCATCACTGTGATGACCACTGTGACCACACCACCCACTTCACACTGGGTGTGATTTTTTTCTTTTTTAATGGCCGTGGCTAGCGATTCAGGGGCCGGAGCCAGGCTACTACTACTACAGCCCCCTTAACTGTTCTAAAAATCACTGTTAAACCACGGCCTCACGTTGCTTATTGCTTTTATAAAACTGTTAACTGTCAATTCGTGTCCAGAATAAAATATGCTAGGGTTTATGTGGTCAAACCTAAATAAAAGTTTAACATGCATGGATGATAAACCATATTTTAAATTTGAATTCATTGTTGAATCGAACAATTCAATATAAAGTCCTCCACAGACTTGGACCTCCTCTCTGTCCCCAAGGCAAACAAGCGAACCTTGGGGGACAGAGCCTTCAGTGTGGCAGCCCCCCCCCCCCCACCCTGTGGAACTCTCTCCCAATAGGGATTCGCCATGCTCCAACTCTGGACTCTTTTAAGGCTGCCTTGAAAAGACACCTATTCTCACAAAGTAACTAGTAAAGTTTTCAAATAAATGTAGTGGAGTAAAAGTGCAATATTTGGATCCCAGCCAGATGTAGTGGATTAGATGTAAAAGTATTGGAACATACCTCAAAATTGTACTTAAGTACAGTACTTAAGTAAATGTACTTAGTTACTTTCCACCACTGGGTGCATACGATATGGGTGCAAAATGCTGTGATCTGTGAGTCCCTGGTTCGATTCCTAGCTGGCCGGACGATTGCTCTATCTATCAGATAGAGAGACAGGAAATGCAGAGAGAGAGAGAGAGAGAGTATACTAATAGAGGAAGGATTATAGTTAGACTCTATCTATCATAGAGCAGGTGAATACAACAGAACTATAATAGAAAGACACATTCAGGCTCATTTTGGCTTCAGATAGCTAGACTTTATCTGTATCCTTCTCCTACTCTCTCTCTCTCTCTCTCTCTCTCTCTCTCTCTCTCTCTCTCTCTCTCTCTCTCTCTGCATTCCCTGCCTCTCTCCACTATTACAGTCAAAGACAGGCCAAAACCCCCCCGATCAAAACACATGACTCCAAAAGACCCGCAAGACCCTTTTTCTCCTCTTTTCTCTTTATCTTTCTCTTACTACTGCTGTGTATTGCCTCTAGTCTGTTTGAAGTGAATGTCCAGTTGTATGAATGTCAAAGCTTGTCTCATAATGATGTGAACCCCCCCCCCCCCTTACAGTCATGCTGGCCTAGTTTCCAACCCTCAGGGGCCGACTCTGAAGCCAAAATGAGCTTGAATGTGTCTTTTTCTATACAGTTTTATCCTTTTTTTATAGAGTTTTATCCACCTGCTCAATTATGGAAAAAGACATACAGTACCACGAGGCGTCTCCATCTAGATCGGTGTAGTATTTCTTCTTGCCTGTCTGTCTGTCTGTCTGTCGATCCTCTTCTTTGACTGTCTGTCTCTCAGTGGTGTAAAGTAACTAAGTACATTTACTCAAGTACTGTACAATTTTGAGGTGCTTTTACTTTACTGGAGTATTTCCATTCGTCTTTACTTTTACTTCTACTCCACTACATCTCAGAGGCAAATATTGTACTTTTACTCCACTACAATTATTTGAAAACTATAGTTTTCTCATAGTTACTAGTTACTTTGCAGATATAAATTATTACATTATAAAACATACATTAACCACTTTAGCCCTATTTTATACATGGGCCATTTGAAAAATAGCCGATCTACATTGTGAGCTTGCGTAGATCGGCTATTTTCAAACATTTTAGTACTTTTACTTTTGGTACTTTAAGTACATGTTGATACCAAAACTTTTGTACTTTTACTCAAGTACATTTTGAATTCTAGACTTTTACTTGTAACAGAGCACTTCTACATTGCAGTATTGATACTTTTACTTAAGTAAAACATTTGAGTACTTTTTCCACCACTGCCCATAAGTGACCCCCTGTGAATGTGTAAGCTGTTAATGTAAACCTACTGGGCTTCTACCAATCACATTATTGGTTGGTTTTGTTTTGATTTGTTTAACGTTAACAATACATGTAGTAGGCCTACAGTCAAATGTTACGCTAAAAGGATAACACAAAGAGCCCCGGGGGGGCTTGTTTCATCAGTGAGAAATATGCATTTCTGAAGTTGATCAAAGCAATACTTCACCCGCAAAATCAATTACTCGCCCCCTGTGAAGCCTTGAGTTCATCGCAGTACATGAATAATCCAGAAAGGATGAGAATACTTGATGAATTGGAGTAAATATAGGGCTCCAGGATTAACAACAGGGGGGGGAAAAAACGATATTAAAAATGTGTTTATAAACTCTAACAGAAATCTCAGAGTATATATAATCCAGTGTTTCTCAACCTGTGGCCCAGCCGGCCCACTGGTGGGCCACGAGGGTATTGCAAGTGGGCACCCAAATAATTGGCAAAACACTTAAAGGGATAGTTCACCCAAAAAAAGTAAAAATGTTTTTTCAACTATCGATTAGTCACCCCATGGAGACTTGAATTCACGGATATTTTTGTGTTTTTGTCGCATTCCTAAGCCAATAATTTGATGACCAGCGGACCTGTAGGCAGCGGTAGGAGACACAAAGAAGACTCTTTGTGTCTCCTATACCGGAACCGCTGCCGGTCATCAAATGATTGGCTTAGGAATGCGACAAAAACAGAAAAATATCCTTGAATTCAAGTCTCCATGCGGTGACTAATCGAAACATACATAGAAAAATGTTAGGCCTTAAAATAAACATTCTCTGAAAAACGTGCATTGTCATGATTTTCCAGTGGGCGCTGAATCCAGACAAGTTTGGAGAAGCTCTGGTCTAATCCATGTGTGTGTCCTCATTACTTACCAAAGCACAGCGTTTTCTCTCCAAACTTTACTTCTGAAAAAGACTTCAGTAACTGTAAACAGTCCCACTCAGCTGATGGATTATACTCTGTACGGAGCTGTGTTGGAGTTTATGAACATATTTCTGATAAAAGTTTTAGCTGCTGTACTGTTAATCTTGGAACCCAATTTTCTTCAATTCGTATTTTTTTTTATTATTATTCATTCGCTGTGAAGGAATGCAACCCAAACAAACATTGTCCGTGAATTCAATGCTTCACAAGCTGAGTAAATGATGGGATTTTTTTGGGGGTGAAGTTGGGCTTTAACAACAAATACTAAACATTCCTGAATGTAAACATTCAGGAATGAATGGTTTGAGAGCCTAGTGGATAGCCTTGTGTAAAGAAAGAATCATACGGACAGTAGAGTTTTAGAAAGTTTTTAATACAAATATGGGCAGAGGATGCTACTACCAAGGTGTTCAAGGAGTTAAACTAGTTGTATTTTAAGGTCAGCCATCCTTTTAAAAAGTTAGGTTATCTCTTAGTTAAAATTAGCACCGAGGATTCTACAGTGGACGGATGTCTTTGCTTTCTTTCTTTTTTTCTG
Organism: Gymnoscopelus braueri; assembly: GCF_963280865.1. NCBI lineage: Eukaryota > Metazoa > Chordata > Actinopteri > Myctophiformes > Myctophidae > Gymnoscopelus > Gymnoscopelus braueri. Next base: position 15,728,970 of record NC_137611.1, read on the forward strand.
TTATTCTGAACACTACATTAATATAAGCTGTATTTTCCTGTTATTCCGAACGCTACATTTATGTAAGCTGTGTTTTCCTGTTATTCCGAATACTACATTTATGTAAGCTGTATTTTCGCCATGATGAAATTATGTTTGTGTATTCTGCCTGCTGTGCCTCTAGCATGTAGTTTCTGGCGCTGCCAGCTCATTTGTTTTTGTTTATTCCGGGGGAGATACAGTATGCAGTAAAATATTTATAAGGGAATTTACATCAATGGGAATTTGTCATCTGTTTATTGAACGCTCCACCTAATGCTGCCCCTCCCCCCACTTCTCCATCTACCCCCCCCCCCCACCCCCACCCCCCTCTGCCTCATGGATGGATGGATGGATGGTTTTGTTTTGTCATTGAACACAAGTGTACAACAAAATGATCTCAATGGCGTTGATCCAATGCAGAAAAGAGTGACAGAGTGCATAGATGTATAAGGTAGCAGCATAGGTACTACTGGGTACTGTAGCTTCACTACACTGGCTCCCGGTTGTTTTTAGGATTGATTTTAAAATTCTTTTAATAGTTGCGAACGCGGAAGGAGGCGCGGCGAAGCCGCGCCTCCGACCAAGTGGAGCTTACTATGTAACCCTGCTCGGGTTGTGTGTGTGTCTGTCCGTCTGTGTGCGTGCACTGCCTCAGCCCTGTGTGCAGCCAAGTAAATGTCCAATATAGACGTACCATACATCAAATGAAAGGTCTTTGAAAACTGAACACACCTGTCAAGGTTGCGTTTAAGCCCGCCCCTTCCCCCGGAAGCCACGCCCCGGAGAAGGCTCCTAAAAACTCCCCATTGAAACCCCATGTTAAATGAAAAGTGCCCGAATCGCTCCGAAACTTTTTCTACCCCCCCTAAGTGGGGGTCTACGAACAAATACTTCGGGCTCGGATTTTGGCTCCGCCCCCCGGAAGTGGGTGAAACAGGCACTTCAAACACTTTGTTGAATTGTTCAAAAACATTCAAAGTTTTTCTTTTGTGAATTTGTATTTTTCTAAGATGCTCCTTTTAACGCAGATTTTTTTTGTATTTTTTATATATTTTTTTATTGGTTACTTTTTTTTAGATGATTTCTTTTCATTATTATTTAATTTTTTTGGCGTTCGCTTCCCGCGCTCGCGCGTCTTACTTGTTTATAAAGCTCTAAATGGTCTGGCACCTTCCTACCTCTCTGACTGCCTAGAGAGATATGTTCCAAACCGCGCCCTCAGGTCTTCAAGTGCTGACCTGCTCGAGGTGCCTATAATGACATATACAAAATACGGTGAAGCAGCATTCTGCTTTTACGGACCGACAGTGTGGAATAAACTCCCATTACACTTAAGACAGGCAGCCTCTGTCGATAGCTTTAAAGCACAGCTCAAGACCTATTACTTCACTCTTGCTTTTAGCTGATTCTTTGGTTGATTTTTAATTCCTCACTGTATTCCCTATTTTAATGTTGTTTTATGCCTTTGCTTTTGCCTTTGCTTTTATTTTATTTTATTTTATTTTTGTTTGCTTTATTGTTAAATTGGTTCTAACTGTAATTGTATTCTTGCTCTGTAAAGCACTTTGAGCTGCATTTCATGTCATGAAAGGTGCTATACAAATAAAGTTTATTATTATTATTATTATTATTATTAAAAAAACAATACAAGTCGGTATACAGTATGTCTTCTTTTGATAGTAATTGTTTAGGTTGACGCTATAGGTTCTTGGTTTACCTGTGACCCTATAGTTTACTGAGGCACTACACTGTCTCTCTGCATTTTTGATGCAGGCAGGGGTTTACCTTGATTATTGTCAGTCGCTCTGGATAAAGAGCGTCCGCTATATGTGACAAAATTGTAAATTGATGCACAGGTGAGGGATTCAGCTGTTACTTTTCAGGATTCAAATTCAAACTCATCAAAAGTATTGCAGATCTACAAGCAGTGTTGATTTTGCCAGCAAATTCTGTTTCGTTTTTTTGTCATATTCTAGTCACCTGAAATGTTTACTCTAATCTAGGTTTAGTCGACTAAATATCATGAGATTTTAGTCGACTAAATCTACAGTTGATTTAGTCGACTAAAATATATTTTTGTCTCAGCTTAGATTTTCACTCAGCTGCATGCCAAAAATAGCCGATCTACAAGCTCACAACGCGTCGCGCTGCGACGCGTTGTGAGCTTGTAGATCAACTATTTTTGGTCTGGGACACCCGCGCGCACCCATGATGACTTGTTTTAGTTCCACTGGATCTCTTT
>NC_137611.1:15740469-15745469 GCF_963280865.1 Gymnoscopelus braueri
GAAAACTGTTAGGATTTAGAAGACATCTGTAGAATCCCCAGGAGCAAAGATTTGAGTTACAAATGTTCCCTTTAAGAATATATAATATATTCAAAGAATTGTACAAATCTTCAAGATTTTTTCAAAAAATAGGAGATCTACAAGCTGGTAGCGCGGCACTCGGTGCCGCGCTACCAGCTTGCAGATCTGCTATTTTTTGAATAGCCAAAGAAACCTTAAAATTACACAAGATGCGTCCCCGGTCTTAATGGGGTTAATAGAATAGAATGGAATCTGCACCTCCCCCTCCCTCCCTCCCGTCCTCCTCTCTCCCCCCTAGGCTATCGGAGGAGTGTATTGCGTTTCCTACGATTGCCATACATTCTATTACATTTGCTATCTATTCCATCAGCGCGGGGCCCAGCAGTGCTCTCACAATTGCATCTCATTTCCGCAGTGGAAGTCAGTTACTCACTTAAAAACACCTTGTGCGCGTTGAACGTATCTCACTTGTTTTAAAAATATATATATATATATAATTGCATTATACCGTGGTGGCGTGTGGCGTACTGTAGGTATACCGCCATGTTGTATGTGACAAGTTTCAGTACAGTACAAAACATAAGATGTGATCCAACACACTCCCACAAACGGCCTATTGTGAGTTCTTGGGACAAATGTGATCAAAACGTCCAACGTTTGACGGGTCCGCTTAAAACTGTTTAAAGGCGCGCCATCTTAACACATCCACTGCCAAGGGCTAATCTCATAATGTACTCACCAGTGCCAAGGTGTTTTTTGTTGTTTTTTTGTTTTTTTCATGTCGCCATAGATCTTGTTAAAATCCTTAAGATTGAGCGCTACACAGTCTGTTTACATCCGCGCGATCTCCCTGTATCTCCCAGTGAAAACCACGTGTCAAACGGGGCATCCATGTTTGAGTTAGAGCGGATTACGTTAAACAGTGAAATGCGAGGAGAAAAAACTACAGGAAGAGAATTGAGTTTCAGTTTCGTCTGTAGAACGAGGGCGGGCGTGATCGTGAAAACCGGATCCCAAATAATTCTATTTCCTGTCATCAAACCGGAAACGGAAGTGGATCAAAAAAATTCCGAAAGTGCACCCGGACCGCGCATGCGCGAAAAGACCGCAGCCCCGTAGGGCTACGGTCTCGGCGCTTAACAGTTGGATTTAACGGCCCGTAGGACTACGGTCTTGGCAGTTAATGTGTTAAGCGGACTTGAGCCACGAGAGGCACCGCCGAGCGAGCCGCTAGGCGAGCGAGTTGCCGTGCCGAGCGTTGCGAAGTCCGCCGTTCGAGTTATGTCCCGATAAGGACAGAATTGTCCCACTCATATCATGACTCATATCATGAGTCATATCATGACTTCAAATTTGACGTATGACTTAGGTCAAATATTTCAAAGAAGTAAAAAAATAAGTTAAAGGGACTACACCGTGAATTCTAACTTTTTCTTATTTTTTGTGTGTTTTTGGTCTCCCCTACCTCTCTTCTATCCCCCAAAATACCCCAGTTTGAACACTCAGGCTTTCACAGCAAATCTGGGGTTTTCTGTTATTGGTCTCAAAACAGGCCAAACTGATTTGGTCCCTGACGTGACGTCACGTCAGGGTACAATCCCTCCCGTTTTTTCAGTTCCAACCAAAAAAAACTAACAAAAACAAATCATTTTTTTTATTTATATTTTTTTCTTCTTATATATTTTTTTTTACTTTTTCCACACAGAACCAGGAGATAACATGCATACAAACTGGCTCAATAGCGCCCCGTGCCAAACAGGAAAATGTGGTATTGCAGGTGAAAGTGCTTTATAAGCCAGAGAGAAGTTAGTTGGAATGAGTATATCTGAGGCTTGATTTAGGCTCAAACCTTTTGAAAAACGTTTGAGGGACATAAACAATATAATATTAAATATTATTATAATTTTTTTTAATTAATGGTGTAGACCCTTTAAAAGTAAAGAAGAAGTATTGGGGGTACTTCTGTCACCTACTGGCAGTGTTGCACGAGACATTTGGCGCTGATTGGTCCCTGCGGTTTGCGAGATTAGCTCCGAACACACAGACACACACAGACAGACAGAGACAGACAGACAGACAGACAGACAGTCTTCTAGACAGCTAGACTCCTGCAGAGCCACATACTGTAAAAAGCAAATCCCTTAACCGGGGCTAGACAGCAAAAAAAAAAAACACACTTGGATGCTGATTTCAGCAAATACGATTTGAAGTGCATTCCTAGGTGGTTTTGAAATACGATTCAAATCAGATTCTCTAAGGATGCGTCTCAGTCTGGAGTGGACACTCGGACACTGGAGCCTGATTTATACTTGAAGGAGTAGTTCACCCCCAAAAAAAAAAGATTATTTTCTATCAATTACACACCCCATAAAGCATTGAATTCATGGAGATTTTTTTTCAGTTTTTGTCGCATTCCTAAGCCAATAATTTGATTGCTAATGTCATCCCAGACAATGTTGATGATGGGATCTGCTCTATAGAGGTTCCCTGGTTAAATAACAGTATATCTAAATTAAAATATAGATGTTTTTAGCTCCAACCGGTCATGCAGAGACAGGAAAAGTGGAGCTTTTTGTATTCTGCCCCCTATTTGGCCAGAACTACTTAAAGGAGAATACCGGACAAATTAAGTGTTGTCTTTGATGTCTCGTTACTCACCTACCGACGTGAAAAAGTGGCGTTCTTTTTTTCCATAGATTCCCCCTGTCGTCATTTTTTAAACCCCACTTAACACTGGTTGCTTGTTTCCAGAACCTGGCAACACGAGTTGCCAGGTTCTGGAAAGAAACAAGCATCCAGTGTTAAATCGTTCGCCATTAACGGTGGCCTCGCAGGAATTTTCAGCGCATGTTTGACTATCATGAGACTCCACAATGACTAGCAGTAGAGAAAAAAAACAACTTTGGATCGGTTATAATAGACGAATCTCCCTAACCCACGCGCTCCCATTATGACAACGGAGGGGGTTTAAAAAATGACGACAGGGGAATCTATGGAAAAAAAGAACGCCACTTTTCACGTCGGTAGTAACGAGACATCAAAGACAACACTTAATTTGTCCGGTATTCTCCTTTAAGAAGGTGCTTTTAGATCCAAAATCATTAGGTTGTCAGTGTTTTTAATTAACCTTTTACTCACAGCTGTGATGATGTATTTTTTTTGTTTAGTTTTTCTTCCTGCTGTTACCTGTCTTGGCCAGGTCTCACTTGAACAACAAATTCTTAATGTCAATGGCACTCTCCTGGATAAATAAAGATTAAATAACATGTGTGAGGTCACCGACGACGACAATGTTTTGTTTTATTCTATTTAGCTAGCTTCGTTTTTGTTTGCCTTTCACTAAATGTCATGCCAAATGTCTCCCCTCGGCCTCCACAAATGCCACTCCGCTCATTTCCGGAGTCAGTCAGTCGGTCCGTCAGGTTAGGTTAAGCTGCCTGCCGCTGAAGAATTGCAGGGCTACAGTATATAACGGCAACGATGCGCCTCCAGGGCTGTTTATTGCTATTTGCTTTTCACTTAAATCACTGCTATGGCATTACTGCACAAATGGCCGCCGGGTAAACGAGTTGGAGTGTGCCTTTAAAGTGGCAACGAGGGAGTTTTTGGTGGGGTGCTTCTAGGAGAGAGTGATTAAACCATTGATACCTGGAACGCATATGTGTCACTTTAGATGTCTTTGGCTATTAAAAAATAGCAGATATACAAGCTCATAGCGCGGCACCCGAGTGCCGCGCTATGAGCTTGTAGATCTGCTATTTTTGAAAAATCGAGGATTTTTTTTTTGGGTTTTTCTTTAAAAAATATTTTAGGTTTTAGAAGACCTTTCTAGAATCTTCTCAGGTCTTAATGGGTTAATCAGGCTGCCTGCATGCATCCAGGTATAGCCCATAGTGTCTGTCCCCGTCTCTTACCCCCGGCTCACACTTTGTCAGTGTAATTACTGTACGGCGCTTAAGGACTCTCCCGTATTTACATAATTGATTCCTTTATCGTCGGCGCGTCTCATGCTATCTCCCTCATACACAATCTGGTAACTGGTGGGGGGGAATGGATTTTAAAACGGATGGACGATTGAAACGCTGATCTGTCACTGTGTTCCCCTTGCCTTCTCTTTCTCTCTCTCTCTCTCTCTCTCTCTCTCTCTCTCTCTCTCTCCTTTCAATCTCAGTTTTTCTGTCACGAACAACACTGTCCTCTCGACCTATGTGTCGTCACCCCTCATTGTGGTGAAGATTCTTGTTTTCTCTCCTCTTCTGTTGCTCTCTCTTTTTTTCGTCTGTTTTCTCCCTCTCCCTCTCTCTGTCTCCCGCTCACTCTCTCTTTCGACCCCTCCTAATGCTCCGGTCGGTCTCCAGTCTATTGTTGCTGTGTCATCCGTTTCTCTGATCGTTCTCTTTACATCATTTGTGTCTGTCTCTGTCTGTCTCTCTCATTGCACATCAATGGCTTTGCGTTGAGAGAGGCCTGTATTGAACCTGACTGTCAATATAATAAAACAGTATTGCTTTTGTAAATCCCTGTACATCAGCGTAGATGGGACAGATGATGACGGATATACAACGATTATATTTAAAGGATACTCCCCTCTCTCTCTCTCTCTCTCTCTCTCTCTCTCTCTCTCCCCTCCCTCCCTTTCAGGCCTGAAACCTTCATGTGGGAGAAGAAGGACGGAGAGCTCCCCCCCGCTGGCCAAGGTGGACGGTGCCTTCCTGCGCTTCGAGATGCTCAACAAGTCGGACAACGGCGTGTACCTCTGTAACGCGGACAACGGCATCGGCCAGAGCCAGGGAGAATACACCCTCCTGGTACAAGGTACTGTACTGTCAGGCACCCCACGGAAGAGAGAGAGAGAGAGAGAGAGAGAGAGAGGGAGAGAGGGATTAAGGAAGGGAAGGAGGGAGGTAGATGAAGATCATTGATGGGTTACTCTCTGATGTTTTCTGTGTCATCGTGGTTTTGATTTCGGCCATGTGGTG
>NC_137611.1:15752969-15775469 GCF_963280865.1 Gymnoscopelus braueri
AGGAAAAAGAAAGAAAGAAAGAAAGCATGCTAAGCTGAACAAAGTAACAAATGGATGGATGGAAGAATGAAAAGGTGGATGGCTGGCTGAATGAATGAAAGGATGGTTGAATGGATGGAGACATAGCTGGATGGAAACGGTGACGTGTTGCTGTCACTTTACTCCGACCACTTATGTAAGCCCTATTTTATACTTTACAAATGGTGAAAGAGCTTTGTGTCCAAAATGGAAAGTGGCTGAGTGTTATTGCTGGTTACATGGATAAAGCAGTTTGAAGAAGTGCTATTAGAGTTGTTACAGATGATTGAGTAGAGAGTACAGCATGTGCCTCGCTGTGTGCATCACCAAACGGTACGTTTTCTGCTACAGCATAGGCCTGGGTCAACTTTATTTTATTTTAATATTTAATTTTTGTCTCGAATTACTGTGCCGCGTTTTGAAATAGTAGATTGGCTACAGTATTCTCGCTATTTTGGTGCACCACCATTGTAGAGCTAAAGGCATAGTATATACCTTTTGCCCTATGTTTACATTAGTGATGTGCGGGTCGGGTTTTTTCATGACCCCGCAAACCCATATATAAATCTATCAACCCGCCCCGCGACCCGCGGTGGGAAAAAAAAAGATAATGATCATCATAATAGCTCAGATTTATATAGCGCTCTTTTAAGTACCCAAAGTCGCTTTAAATGTCTACAGTAGCACAACATTGTCATGGGCTAAATAAACAAGCATGTTGTTCAAAATAGTTTTTGTTTTTTTTTTGCGTGTGAGAGCGGCTGACCCGCTCACCCACAGCCCGCATAATTGCCTCTGAAATCCTGACTCGACCACCCGCGCCGCGGGTTGACCCGCGGGTCACGGGTCGACCCGCTCATCACTAGTTTATATAACAAAACAATATCATCCACTGGAGTAGTGCAGTGGTGTTTACCTGCAGAAACACACTGACTCCCTCCATGTATTTTTGGTGTTTGTTTTGGTTGCCCAAAAACATCCTCCTCCACCGCTAAGGGTTAATCAAACTAATCGATTTAGTTAAAATTACATTTGAATGTGATGTTAACCATAGATCAGAGTAGATGGGCTATTTTCACTACTTTTGTGTGACAATTGATGAGGTAGGGCATTCATTTACGGGAAAAAAGTTGAAAAATTGAGATTACAATCTTTTTGCCTGACAATGCTGTCTTTGCGTTCGCCATCCTGACCATCCTGACCATCCTGACCGTCCTGACCGTCCTGGATTGAGCTCCATGTTACTATGAGAGTGTCTGGTCACACATGAGCTGAGAGGACAACAACATGCAGTAATATTGTCACTTTGCCAAAGGAAGACATGACACACTTTTCTGCCTTTTTTTTTTGACAGGAAATAGGGAGTGACACGCATGCAGCAAAGGTCCGCTGGGCTTGGGAATCAAACCCGTTACTCGCTGTCAGGCTGTGTCAGAGCCTATATTTGGCACTTTTGGGGGGGGGGGGGGGGGTCCCCAGATGACAGTAAAGTGACTTTTAAGACCTTTTTAATACCTAAAAAAAGGGGGCGGGGGAATACTATAAAAACTGGTCAAACATTGGCCAAATTGTCAAATAATATAAGAAAGAGGCAAACATTTAGATTTTGATATATCTGTGGAACCGAGTCAAACTAAAAGTAATGCCTCAACTCCTACACTTACCAAGTGCTTGTCAGGGTGGGGGGTCCTTGTTCAAATATGATTATTTTGCGGGGTCCCCAGTTCAATTATGATTATTTTGAGGGGGGGGTCGCTGCATAAAAAGGTTGAGAACCGCTGCACTATAAGCCATCGGTGGGCCCTCGACAATCAATCATCTTAATTGATTCCATTTGTTCACTCCCCACAGTTATGCAACACTGAGGACTTGTACTGTGTGTGTGTGTGTGTGTGTGTGTGTGTGTGTGTGTGTGTGTGTGTGTGTGTGTGTGTGTGTGTGTGTGTGTGTGTGTGTGTGTGTGTGTGTGTGTGTGTGTGTGTGTGTGTGTGTGTGTGTGTGTGTGTGTGTGTGTGCTGCAGAAACCCACAGCAGCTCCTCTGAAAGTGTGTTTTCAGCTAATAAACCCATGCGGTCGTATCAGGTCAAACTGCATCTCTGCTGTTATTGTGCACCTTGTACACATTCTCCTTGGAGACCCACTTAGCATTGACATTCTCCTTGGAGACACCCTAGCGTGTACGTTCTCCTTGGAGACCCACCTATACAGTAGCTTATATTATAAGTCACTCACTCACGCCGCTGCGTCTTTCTCCACATCCTGCACATCCTGCAGTGCCACCGCTCGCCTTAAAGGAGTAGTTCACCCAAAAAATTACTTAATTTCATTTTACTCAATTTGTTTCATTTGTTTGGGTGAACTACCTTCTAAATCAGTAGTTCGCACACTTTCAAGAATTTTTCAAAAATGTTCAAAAATAGCAGATATACAAGCTCACAGCGCGTCACAAAGTGACGCGCTGTGAGCTTGTATATCTGCTATTGAATAGCCAACGCAAAATCTAAAATGTCTCTCTCTCTCTCTCTCTCTCTCTCTCTCTCTCTTCTTTCTACTCGTATGCAGAGAGTGAACAAATACACTAATCCTAATGACTTCCTCTCTCTCTCTCTCTCTCTCTCTCTCTCTCTCTCTCTCTCTCTCTCTCTCTCTCTCTCTCTCTCTCCTCTTTATAATAAATAATAATCATATTCATAACTAGGAAAAAAATGAATGTATATATTTAATCTTTATTTCAGACCCTTAGGTCGGCTACCCACTCAAGTGCATCCACCTCACATGCACACACACGCGCACACACACACACACACACACACACACACACACACACACACACACACACACACACACACACACACACACACACACACACACACACACACACACACACACACACACACACAACACACACACACACACACAAACACAGGAGGCGGCTGTCAAGCGCCAAGTCAAGTATTCAGGCAGGTAAATTAATTACAAAAAATATCAAGGCTATTATGCCAACGCTCTCTGAGCCTGGATGTGTAGCGATAACAGCTTCTCATAGGGCTGGTTAGAGCCTCTATGACAGTGGTTCTCAACCTGTGCGTCGGGACCCCCGGGGGGGTCCCCACATGATTTTGGGGGGGGGTCCCCAGATGTCAGTGAAGTGACAATTTAAGGACCTTTTTATTTATTTATTTTTTATTAATGGCCCAGCAGATGGCCTACTGTGTTTGCCAAGTTTCACGCCGATCGGTCCAACGGTGCAGGAGATTAGCTGTTCTCACACACACACACACACACACACACACACACACACACACACACACACACACACACACACACACACACACACACACACACACACACACACACACACACACACACACACACATGGACGGAAGGATGGATAGGAGGGAAAGGAAACAATCATAAAGAAGAAGGATATAGAATATTTAGCTATTTAAATAGTTAAAAAAGCTAATAAGACCACCAAGGTAACTCTCTCTCTCTCTCTCTCTCTCTCTCTCTCTCTCTCTCTCTCTCTCTCTCTCTCTCTTCACCTACTTCCTCTCTTGGCCTTCTTGTTTTTCTCTTTCTTTCTCTCTCTTTCCTACTTGTATGCACTCAGACAGGGAGACATACACTCTCTCTGTGTTCCTCTCTTTCTCTCTCTCTGTTTCATTATTTCTCTCTTGTCTATCCTCCATCTCTCGTCTCTCTCTCTCTCTCTCTCTCTCTCTCTCTCTCTCTCTCTCTCTCTCTCTCTCTCTCTCTCTCTCTCTCTCTCTCTCTCTCTCTCTCTCTCTCTCTCTCTCATCAGGGACGTGGCTCATATCAGTAATAGCAGATAATTGTCAGTTGCTACGATAATGTATAACAAATGGAAAAAAAATAGAGATTAATTAGTTGTGCCAAGCTTAGAAAATCCAGTCGAGGGACATTGGTAATTGTATTCTCTTTCTCTCGCTCTCCCTCGTTCCTCTCATCCCACGCTCTCTCCGTTTACAGGGATCTGTCTCAGTTATGCACAGTAAGAACCTGGTGTAAAAACTTGGTGTAAAAACTTTCAGAGATAAATCTCTCAGGACTTACAGTATAAATCTCTCTCAGGGCTGTGCTGTGCAGCAAATCAAGTATCATGAAGTACTTACAATTGTATTGAACTAACAGAATATATTGGTACGCAGCAGTGTGTATTCAGTCAGACACTGTCATCGGGATTAACCATTTATTGCATTCGGTTTTGGCGGTGTGACTCTGCTCTCTTGTGATACTACCGATTATCTGACGCAAGCATGACACAGAATCCGAGATCGCTATCCCCCCAGAAGCAGAGCCTAAGATACTAAGAGTTATTACATGAACATGACAGATACACAGATCACGCAATCCGCAGAATCATGCATTTAACATGGAGAAGACCTAGATGCCAACAAGGAGGAGGCTGGGGAGGTGAAGGGAGTTTGATCACTGACAGTGCTGTGACAATGCTGAGCATGTAGTATGAAGAGGGAGTGTTCTGCTGTTAAAGACCTGCCTAGCCTAGAATGATCTATAGAATTTATTGTGTTAGTGAAGTGTTTTTTTCAGTGGCCGATGCTGATGCCGATATTTAGATACCAGGGAAGGCATCTAATAAAATCGTCCGAAATTCAACCGATATCGATAAATCATTACAGATCTATCGATATCTGTACATTTCTGTCTGTCTGTACATGTGTACTGACAGTATGTATAAAAGGGAAACAATAACAAACATTTGAATCACATTGCAATGTCACAGATGCAAATAAACATGAAACAGGTGCAGTCACTATGTAGTGTGTCCTCAAGAAGCACCCTGAGTGTCTCTATTGAGACCAATCGCACCAGTTTCAGAGAGTCCTGAAGTTTGTTCCATTTGTGTGGAGCATAATACATGAAAGCAGTCTTTCCTCGTTCACTGCTCTTAGTTACGTGGACTGGTATATCTAATGTGTGTTTAGTAGAACGTGTTGAATGTCCCGTAACCTTTGGTTCCAAAAAGCGAGGATAGGTATAAAGGACGTTTACCACACGAGGCCTTATGAATAAATAAAATACAATGTTGCTCTCTACGAACTGCGAGAGATGGCCAACATCATTATGAAACAAAGTAACACAAAAACACACTAGACATTATTACTACAAAATAAAGGAATACAACTGTAAAGTAAAACTTAACTACAACCAGTGGTGGGAAAAGTACCCAAATTCCTTACTTAAGTAAAAGTACCAATACTGCAATATAAAAATACTCTGTTACAAGTAAAAGTCCAGAATTAAAAATTTACTTGAGTAAAAGTACAAAAGTATTGGCATCAAAATGTACTTAAAGTACCAAAAGTAAAAGTACAAAATATTGAAAATAGCCGATCTACAAGCTCACAACGCGTCGCGATGCGACGCGTTGTGAGCTTGTAGATCTGCTATTTTCAAATAGTCTAGGTTTAAAATAGGTTTAAAGTGGTTAGTGTATGTTTCATATCATAATTTATATCTGAAAAGTAACTAGTAACTAAAGTTCTCAAATAAATGTAGTGGAGTAAAAGTACAATATTTGCCTCTGAGATGTAGTGGAGTAGAAGTAAAAGTATTGGAAATTGGAAATACTCAAGTAAAGTACAAATACCTCAAAATTGTACTTAAGTACAGTACTTAAGTAAATGTACTTAGTTACTTTCCACCACTGACTACAACAAAGAAACCAGGAAACACAAAAATATCACTACAAAATAAAAGAAAATAACAGATCTTGACGTGGTTGTTAATTGTACTCTCTCTCTCTCTCTCTCTCTCTCTCTCTCTCTCTGTGTCATAACAGGCACGTACCTGACCCATGAGGCCAAGGGCTCCGACGACGCCCCGGACGCCGACACGGCCATCATCAACGCCGAGGGCGGCCACTCCGGAGCCGAGGACAAGAAGGAGTACTTCATATAAAGGGAAGAGAGGAGAAGACCAGGAGGGGAAAGGAGGAGAAGATGAAGAGGAAGAGGAGGAGGAGTAGTGGTGGAGGAGGAGGAGAAGAAGAGGGGATTGCATGGGCGGGTGGGTGGGCTGGGGGGGGGGGGGATTGTGGGTGGGCGGGGGGGCGGGTGTAGGAGAGGAGAGGAGGAGGAGACGGACAGGAGCAGACAGGGTGCAAAGAGAAAAAGAAAAATGAAACCCATCGTTTTGCCTCCACGACGCTTCAGTTCTTCGCTCGGACGGAAGAGAGGACAGTGTGTGTATGTGTGTGGGGTGGGGGGGGGAATGGGGGGGGAGAGGGGGGCTATTGGGGGAGCAAAAGATGGACTGTTTGCCGGAGGAACTGAGCGTGGGTTAAAAGGAGCATCACCCCGGTACACCTTACCTTCTTCACACTGATACAGGACGGGAGATTTTTGTTTTGCACTGATGTACGGATGAAAAAAAGAAGTTATACCTTCTGTCACTGGCCACGCGCATCAGCACGCACACGCACACACACACACACACACACACACACACACACACACACACACACACACACACACACACACACACACACACAGAGTTCTGGGAAGAAGGAGAAAAAAAACAAATTGAATGCTCCTACATTAACATTAACATCGACATGGCATACCACTAACCACTAACACGTTTTGGAATTGTTTTGAATGGCACATTAATGAGGTTTATTATTATTGTTATTCTTGTTATTATTATTTATATAATATCTATATATACATGCATTGCATTCCAGAAGCTAGGTGTTCTCTCGGGGACACCGGGAGCAAAAATGTACTCGGCTTAATTTTGGGCGGGGGTGTTAATTGTAGGTCACATTCCAGCATGCCAAGAGACTGTAGTCCTACCTACCCCTACCCCGGTATACCCCACCCCTCCCCCACTCCTACCAGTATACCCCACCCCTCCCCCAGTCCTACCTATACCAGTATACCCCACCCCCCTCCCCCAGTCCAATGTACCCCAGAAAACCCCACCCCCTTCCAATCCCACCTACTCGGTAAACCCCACCCATCTATCCCAGTAAACCCTATCTACCCCAGTGAAACCCCATGTACCCCAGTAACCACCCCCCCCCCCCCCAGCCCCAACACCCTGACTCAAATCCATCGTCTCATTCTCTCCATTTCTCTCACTACACGTTCTAACGCCACCTAATGGACAAAACCTGCACATTATGATACTGGTAAAACATTCATTCTCTCTCTCTCTCTCTCTCTCTCTCTCTCTCTCTCTCTCTCTACATCTCTCTTTACCCCATCGCTCTCACTCTCTCTTTCACACACATACACTCATGTTTAAAAAATCATTCCAAACTTTACAGTAGCACATGCAGTGTATACCGTCCACAAACAGTCATGTTATACATCCCGGGCCTCTCGGTAAAACATATAACCATAAATGCAGCAGCAGCAGCACCACAACACAACAACAACAACAACAACAACACCACACACTCATGCAAAAACAGCATTCCCACCCTGTGCTTCCTCCAGGATGCAGGGTGACAGTAGTATAAATATATAAATATATATATAGCATTATATAGCGTTCTTTTTACTCGACAGAAAATGTTTGGTGTGCTGTAAATACACTATCATTTCTCTCTCTCTCTCCTCACTCTCTAGTGTCTACCCCCCCCCCCCCCCCCCTCTCTACCCCCCGCTCTCTCACTCTCTCTGTTCTGTCTCTCTCAACCTCTCTCAACCCCCCCCACCTCCCGTATCTCATACAGTCTGTTACTGCGGTACAGTAACGTACAGTATATACTCTAAAAAGCCTGCCTGTTTTTATTACATGCGTGGAAATGCTGAGTTGAAAATATCAATATCTGGGGAAGAACAAAAAAAAGAGCAAAACAAAAAAAGAATTAATAATGACAAGTGCGATGAAAACTTACCTTAAACTGCAAATATTTGTATGAGAACAGTTTTGGTTGTTTTTGATTTCTTTGTCTGGTTTGATTTGGGACCCACACAAGTTTAATTTGTATTTTTTTCCTTGATGTGTTACTGTCAGTGTTAAACGTTTACAGTGTCTGTCTGTTAGTCAGTCAGTCAGTCAGTCAGTCAGTCAGTCTGTCAGTCGGTCGGACGGTCCGGGAGTTCATAAATATGATTTTATAATATTACTTTCAAATTCAAAGAGTTGATCATAATGACTTTCTTTCACTCACTGCAATCTTTTATTGATTTTGACTTTGCTGTAGTCTCTTTCACACAGTGGTGGCTCTTATCAGCTCACTCCATTCCCGCCCCCCCCCCCCCCCCCCTCCCTCTCTGCGACAGATTTTTTTTCCCCACTGTACATGGAGCCAGGCTAGGCTCACGTAGCATCTGGAAGTGAGCGTTTGTTGCACTTTGCTTGGAGTGCCCATGCAGGTGGAGTGTGACCGCAGTAGTCCTTGGGTTGGCTCAGCGGTGCCTCCAGTGAGTACACACACTGCTTGACTCCCGGCGTTTTTCTCCTTGCGGCAAAGTGCTGCTCTTGGCTCCCGACCCACCAAGCACTAAATCCACTCGGCGGTGACATCACCGGCTTCCTCTTTTAACAGCCTTTGCACACTCACTGCTCTTGGGATGATGAGAAAGGACATCACGGGGTCCAAACAGGACCAGCCGCTGCATACATAATGTATATATTATATTAACCACTTCAAAAAACCACCCACCTCTCATTGTTTTTGTGAAATGATTTGCCAACTTGGATTAGGTTTCAAATTTTAAAAAAATTAGTAGTGGTTTTCATAAATACTCAGCCTTAGCCATGGCTCTGGCAATCCCCACTTGGCCCAGCTTTGGGATCTGACTGCAGACTAGCTAAAATGCCTCAGGGCCTCAGACTGTGTCTATGCCAACGCGCTTGTCTGGGGGAAGGCAGGCTGCTTGGATTAAAGTGATGCTAGACTGGAAAATAGAGGATTTAGGAAACCCAATCGGTCCTTTTCACTTTATTTTTTTCCTCCCCTCTGCTCATCCGTCTCTTAATAGTCTGTGTCCCACTCCGTCTCCACCCGATCACTCCTTCTCGCTCTTGCTCTATCTCTCTCTCTCTCTCTGTCCTTTCGTCCTCTTAAATCACTCTCTGATTCTCCTCGCTGGACTGTGGTTGTTCAGGAAAACATAGGAAGACATAGGAACACACGTCTCTAGATGGTGGTGGAGGTGCACTGATTTGCTCTGTCATGTTTTTTGGGAGAGATAACCAATTTGCTGTTGCCCTACCTGTAGACAGTTAACGTCTGTGATAGTTTTGTACACTTTTTTCTGAAAATGTTCAGGGATTTTGCTTTCCGTACCTTTACCCCCCCCCCCCCCTCCACATCTGTCATTAAAATGCTACCTAGCTGGCTACTGAGAATGCGATTAGCAGACTAGTGAGTCTATAAGCTAGCTTTGCTATTAAAATGAGTGAGGCAACCACCTATGGGTCCATTTCTTTTGGTTTGTTTGCTTTCCTCCTACTAGTGGTTATAATTGGGATTTTCTGCTGTAATAAGTTTGGATAGTGTTTGAATGATATTGAGGTCGAGCTTTTGTTGTGTTTTTGCCCGGGGGCGCCTGGCAAGGTGGGCTGTACGCGGGTTTCATCAAAAAACACCATGTTCAGTGTTTTAAAGGACTTCAACGCATTGTTCAACCTGCTCACACAACTTCACAAATGACACACAGTGATGTCTGCAGACCAGAGGAATTAACACGCAGGGTCTCGACCCCGGGGGGGGGGCTTGTCCCAGGAAGAAGAAAGAGATGGTTTGATTTGTATTTAACCTCCAATGTAAAATTGAAGAAAGGAATGTCCACTTCATACTCTTGAGTGTGTAGTGTCTTTTAAAAAACTAATGGACCTGTATTTGCCTGTACAATGTCGTCCTGTTGTTTCTGTCTTAGTTTACTCTAGCATGTGCTGTAGGTTGCATGAGAAAAGGGTTGTAAACGAAGGTAGTGCTGTCTGGACATGTTGAAGTGTTTTCTGCTGGCAAGCTCCCCCTTGTGAGACCCAGAGAGTCCATAAGGATCTCCCTTCACTGTTGTTCCTGCTGATCTGCAAACATGATGTGCTCTGGTACCTTAAAACAGTTCCTCCAGTCCTGGGTACTTGATAGCTCAGAGCAAAAAAACAAAAACAAAAGCATAATGTAATATGGTGGAAAGTCTTAACTAGCTCAAGCAGTGCTAGTAGGGCCATATTTAACATGGCTAGAATCACAATAATAGGAGCTCAAGCAGACATTGTTTGGGACATCACTGGTTCGTGTCATTGCATCGGTGCAGTAACAACTAGCTGCCACCAGGTGTCAGCTAAAGACCAGCTATTTATTTGTGGTTCTGTCACTACCAGACCATTAAAGACCCCCCCCCCCCCTTTCCAGCCACTTCAGTCTCATTCTCCAGCCGTCGTCTCAAGCGGTACCACACTACCAACCATTGCTCTCTTTTCCCTTTGTAGTAAACATTTGTTTAGATTTTTAAATTATTTTCTTTCTTTTCTAAAGGTGTGCATAATCTTAACTGTAGAGCTATTACTTTCAATTCGACGGATAATCGTTTTCTTTTCTTTTTTTTATGACTTAGAAATTCCAACACTTGAAGGGTTAGAAGTTAGTTTGTTTTGCGTAATCTTATTTTTCAGGGGTTTCAGTCTGCCACTTTTTTATATAATTTCCATGTATATAGTGTTGCCTTTATTGGATACTATTACAAAGTGCACCTATACACACTTACACGCACGGAAAACAACAACAATCCACAACACGCACACACACATACGTAAGTGGATATGCACGGCAGGCATGTTGTCTGTGGCTATAATGTATTTGTGCATATGTGTGCGTGTGTGTATATAAGTGTGGGAGTGTGTGTGTGTGTGAGTGTGAGGGGTGTAGAAATGACCCAAAACAAGATTCTACTACTATGTGAGTTTCCTTCACAAAACTCTTTATTATTTTGACGACTAAAAAACATGTATTGTTTAAGTGGTTGTTTTTTCTTTCCAATGACAAAGTCTTCCTTTGGAATAAACATCCATATCACACGAGAATAGTTGCTGTTCATGTATGTTACTTTGTACTACGGCCCGATGATGTCATCAAGGCGAGACCACACACACGTGTCAGGGTGGGTTTGCGTCTGTTGGCTGTTTTCCGTTCATACAGTATTTTGCTTTTTTTTGTTACTATACCGGTTCAGTTGTTGACTTCAAATAAACATGCATTTGGGTTAATTCCTCTTCGGCTTGTCTCATTTTGGTCTCACATATACTAAATAAATGGATACGATATAGAATGATATCGGCTCTGTGCATTACTGTATAGTCCCTTCCAGGTTGGCATACCCGTTTCCTGTTTTCCGGTTCATGTTCCCATGGCTGTTTGATTGGCTGCGTCCACACACACGCGTCGATTCACCGGAAGTTCCATCCACTTCAATGATATGGATTTGATTTCCGTTTTTTCCCATATCATTGGAGTGGATGGAACGTCTGGTGAATCGACGCGTGGCAAGTTCAAGGATTCTGCTATCGACTTTCATGGTCTTTTACAGGAATACGTGAAGCCTGGCTTTACTATCCTGGCTCGACACAGCCTGGCTTGACAAGGCCTAGCTCGACAAAGTCGCTCCTTTTCAGCCTGGCTTGACGTTCATGGAACGGAATAAACCAGGCTATACGGACCCAACTTTGTCAAGCCTGGATTTGACTTAAGCCCAGGCTTATTTAATTCACTTTTTGTGAAATAGGGCCCTGGGAAAGTATGAACCATGGTGGAGCAGTGGTTAAGATACAGGCCTTTCATGCAGAAGGTACTGAGTTCAATTCCGCAAGGACATCTTTCTAACTTTTATCTGGGGCTTTTACCTTTATCTAATCTTTCAGAGAACACCACGCAAGTTACTAGAGTAAGTAAGAACCTCTGTGGTGCAGTGGTTTAGATACAGGACTTGCAACCAGAAGGTTCCCGGTTCAGATCCAACAAGGACAGTTTTCCAACTTTTACCTGACTCTTTCACATTTATCTTATCTTTTACTGAAGACCATGCAAGAGGCCAGCGAAAGTATGAACCATGGTGGAGCAGTGGTTAAGATACAGGCCTTGCATACAGAAGGTTGTGAGTTCAAATCCCGCAGGGACATCTATCCAACTTTTACCTGGGGCTTTTACCTTTATCTAATCTTTCAGTGAATAGCACGCAAGAGAGCAGATAAACTAAGAAGCACTGTGGTGCAGTGGTTTAGATACAGTGCCTAAAAACAGAAGGTTCCCGGTTCAAATCTAACTAGGACAATTTTCCAACTTTAACCTGACTTTTGCACCTTTATCTAATCTTTCACTGAAGAGTGTGTAAGAGACCAGAGAAGTTATGAATCATGGTGGAGGAGTGATTAAGAAACAGGCCTTGCAACCTGTGGGGTATTGGTTCAAATCCAACAGGGATATTTTTCCAAGTTTTTGAGATATTTAACTTTTAAAACTTACATCTGAAAACTTTGGCACCTCGCTGTTCCTTCATACTTTAACTTGATTCACAATTTATCTCAACCATGCATGTCCACCTTACTGTGGACATGCATGGTTGAGATTTTTACTTTGAAATAATGTGTAGTTTTTGAAATACTTAACTTTAAGCACCCAATGCAATGTCAATGGCAAATCTCTGGAAATGGACATTTAAAGGAAAATAGTGCAAACTTTGGCAGGCTACTAGTTATACATACTTACATCTATAAACCCCATTCAAACTTTAAAATGTTCATCTCACTGTGGACATGTTTGCCTGAAAATGAATCTTTGAAATGTTTCATGGTTTTAGAATTGTACTCCTTTAAAAGTTCAGAGATTTATAATGGAGGCCGATGGAAGATTTTGGGACCTCAAAAAAACACTTTCACTTAGAAACTCCATTCACAGTTCAAAAATTCCACCTTACTGTGGACATGCATCCTTGAGATGTTTTACTTTGAAATGATTTGTAGTTTTTTGAAATATTTAACTTTAAGCGCCCAATGCATTGTCAATGGCAATGGACATTTAAACTGGGGAAAAAGTACAAACTTTGGCAGGCTACTAGTCCTACATACTTACACCTTCATTTCCAAATTGGCCCCTGTCAAAGTCTTAACCTACACCCCCCCCCCCTCCCCTCCTCCTAAAACTGTCTATTGTACATATTTCTTGTTTTTCATACCAGTAACCTGTAAGCTGATTGTATGACGTTCTGCATAGTAGTGTATATTTGTATGTCTTCTTAAATGTCATCATGATTTGAGTGCACGGGGATCTCATTTTAAATAAGCCAAGTGCTTTTATGAGCGATCCAGTTTAGAGTACCTTGTATTGTGAATTGTACTTCCATGTACTTTTACCATTAATTGTATATATTTTTGGACGACTTGTGCATTTAATTTGTCGGCAATACTTTGCCACACTTACTCCCTGGATCCATTTATTGTGTTTCCTTTCTTGCTTATTATACATTTTACTTCCTCGTATGATTCCGGGGATACATCAAATTTCTCTTTTGGGTCTTGAGTCCCAAGACTCAAGACCCAAAAGAGTCTTGAGTCAAGACGCAGGCTCCCGGGGAGACATAAAATTTCTCTTTTGGGTCTTGAGTCCCACAATCTGGGAACCCATCGCCAACTGAAAATGAAAAACAGCGCCCTCTGCTGTTTGTTCTATGTCTGTTGGCTCTGGGCGGAAGAAAACGTAACGCCAGAGCGCAAGGAAACCGGTGTTTATGTATGCCTTCAGCGCATCACTTCCGGTTGGTGCGACTATGTTTTAATTCCCACTAACAATATTTCTACACGGAACACTAACACCACTTCTCCCAGAGAACATGGATCGTTTTGGTTATAAGCCCACTTGTTTCTATGATGAAAGAGTAAGTTAAAATGTGAATATCTTTCCGTGGTTTTGTCTGCTCCGCGGACGCTATTGTTAAATTAGTTTCGGTTTGTTTCGAGGGGGGAAGGATCGACGGACACGTGAATCCCAAGACTCAAGACCCAAAAGAGAAATTTGATGTCTCCCCCGGGAGCCTGCGTCTTGATTCAAGACCCAAAGGAGCCGGGAGTCGGGACCCAAGCCTCAAGACTCTTGAGCTAAAACGTTTGTTCCATTTGTACACTCTCAGAGTTACAGACCTGTAATGGTCAATTATCGTGTTTGTCTATTCATTTTGTATGAGAACATTTTGACAAGAATGTCCACCACAAGTGAGCATGGTGATGACCCCTGGTTTCCAGTTCAAATCTGCTGCAGAGCCAATCAAATTAAATGGATGGAGTGGTTCTCAAACTTCTCTTTCATGTAAAGGACCACTCCAATTTGATATGTATTTGGCCACGGACCGCCATCTGAAATTATTTTGTGGCTGGGACCTCCAGAAGAGAAGTGTTCAAAATCATTCACAATCTTTCAAAAAAAATAGCAGATATACAAGCTCACAGCACGTCACGTAGCCAAAGTATAAAATATGGATAAAGTGGTTAAAATGATTGTGACGCTATATTTAGTCATTTTGCTGGGGACCCCCTGGAACCCCCGTAAGGACTGCTGGGGGTCCCCGGACCCCACTTTGAGAACCACACTGAATTATGCACACAGCCTATTCTGTGAACAATGCAATAAGGTAACATGCCCAACAGAGGGCAGCACAGCGCCACATTGCGGATACCTCCCCACACACTTTTTGTTTCCTTCTTGTTCTTTGATCTTTCTTTCTTTCTTTCTTGTCTGTTACTCTTACTGTGCTGTGCTTCCGTCCCTCTTATCTTTTTCCATCCAACAACCCTATAACCCCCCCCCCCAACCCCTGTGGTCTGTGCTGTGTTTGTGGGCATATTGCTACCATATGATGGCATGGTGCACATGTTCAACTCAGCCAATGTGCATCAGTCTACAATCAGTGGTCTTCAACCCGTTTCATATCAAGGTCCATTATTTATTCGGCATTTGAGCCACAGACCACCGTTTGATGAGATTTAGACTCTCAGACCCAAGACTTGTTTTATAAAATGTTGTCTTTGTATTGATGTTTGTACCATAGGAGAGATCAAAATAGCAATTATTTAATTAAGTAATGCAGATGTTTAACAACAATTTAACTCTTGAGAGCGTAAAATGAAACCAAATTCATTTTACGCCCTCAAGTGTTAAAGATCTATAAGGGTCCATTTCGTTACCAACTCTCCATCATCCAGCTGGGGACCACCTGGAACCCCCCTCAAGGACCACTGGTGGTCCCCGGACCGCTGGTTGAAAACCCCTGGTCTACAATGTAGAGTCTACACACTGTAGACTAGTGGTTCTCAAACTTTTTCATGTCAAGGAAGGACCCCCAAACTGATATACATTTGTCCGCGGACCCCCATCTGAAAATGTCTGGAGTTAGGGGACGCCAGAAGACAAGATTTATGTAAAAAAAAATGAATACCCATGTAATTTTTTTTAAAGTGGTTCAAAGTATTGTGATGCTGTATTAACATTTATATATTGACTGGGGACCCCCTGGAACCTTCTTAAGGACCCCTGGGGGTCCCGGGACCTATACTTTGAGAACCACTGCTGTAGACTAATGCGCATTGACTGAGTTATTCTACATTGTATATAGACGTACAGTATGTCTCTGGGGCCCCCTGCACTTACAACTGGCAGGCAATAACATAACATGCCTTTAACCACTTGAACCCCGGCATCCGTATTGTGGGGAAAGCTTTACTCGAAAATAGCAGATCGACAAGATCTCAAAAAGCGAGTCGCAACACGTCACGTTTTGATTGGGCTCAATCGGCGAAAGCTTTTTCCACAATGACAGAAAAAAGAAAAGACGGCAGTACAGAGCCCTGTGGGACTCCGGTCAACCGTATAGGGTTTAAAGCAGAGGTCTTCAACCAGTAAGGTGGTCCCCCAGCTAAATGATGGAGTAGGTAACCAAATGGACCCTTATACATCTTTAAATCTTGAGTGTAAAATGGGTCCAATTGGTTTCATTTTACACTCTCAAGAGTTAAATTATTGTTAAACATCTGCATTACTTAATTAAATAATTGTTATTTTGATCTACGTTTTGCCTGTTATCTCTCCTATGGTACCAACATCAATACAGCATGGAATTGTGGACAAAATTGTATCCAACAATAAAATATTCTACGTTTTGAGTCTGAGAGTCTAAATCTCATCAAACGGTGGTCCGTGGCTCAAATGCAGAATAAATAATGGACCTTGATATGAAATGGGTTGAAAACCACTGTTAAAGGGATAGTTCATTAAAAAAATATATATTCATGGATATTTTTTTGTTTTTGTTGCATTCCTAAGCCAATACTTTAATGATCAGTGGACCGGTAGGCAGCCGTTCCGGTAGGAGACAGAGGAGATTCTTTGTGTCTCCTACCGGAATCAAAATGATTGGCTTAGGAATGCAACAAAAACAAAAAAATATCCATGAATTCAAGTCTCCATGGGGTGACTAATCGATAGGAAACTAGAAAAAGTGCTCCTCGGAGCACAAGTCTCCGCCAGGTCAGGTAGGTTATTATGGCCTCCTGGTGGCGCTATAATAGGCCAATGTGAAAAGGGTGCCATTTATTCCTAGGCTGTGCACGGCAATCGGACACTGCATGCATGATTTGAGGCATTTTGTTCTAAAAATGTGTTTTGCTAATTTTGACCTGCTGGTGGCGCTAT
The DNA here is from genome assembly GCF_963280865.1 of Gymnoscopelus braueri. Taxonomy (NCBI): domain Eukaryota; kingdom Metazoa; phylum Chordata; class Actinopteri; order Myctophiformes; family Myctophidae; genus Gymnoscopelus; species Gymnoscopelus braueri. The sequence continues at coordinate 15,769,673 of NC_137611.1, forward strand.
AACATGCCAATGTTAAAAGGTTCCTCAACGTAGTGCAAATGTGCATTAAAAGTTTCACCACAATCGGACGCTGCGTTCATGATTTGCGGCATTTTGTTTAAAACGGGCCACTCCTGCAAACATTACATGTCAATGTTAGCCAATCAGGATGGAATATGAAAAATCAAACAGATCCGTCTTGATCACATGACTATAGAGATCATGTGTACCTATTTGCGTGAAATTTGGATCAAATCTGAAGGCTTAATATCAAAAAATGTGTTTTACATAAGTCTGCCTCCTGGTGGCGCTATAAAAGGCAAATGTGAAAAATGCAGGGCAAAGGTTTTTCCTTGGCCTCTAGAGAGTGTGCATACAAAGTTTTACACTGATCGGTGTAGTTATAGGTAAAAACACGAATCGGCCTGTTACAGCGCCACCATGAGGCTGATTTGAACATTTTCAAATGCCATTTCTTCCTCGGCCTAATGGGAATGTGTGGAAATTGCATGCTGTGTTCATGATTTGAGGCATTTTGTTCGAAACGGAGTACTCCTGCAAACTTTGAAAGCCAATTTTTGCCAATCAGGATGGAATATGAAAAATCTGAAATTAGCCGTTTCTTTTAATGACTATAGAGATACTGTGTACCGATTTGGGGGATTTTTGGCCAAAATCTGTAGGAGTACTGTCCAAAAAATTGTTTTGCAAAAAGCGGCCTCCTGGTGGCGCTATAACAGGCCCATGTGAAAAATTTGGGGCAGAGGTTCTGCTCTGGCATCCAGGGAGTGTGTGTGCACAGTTTCTCTGCGATCAAGCCAACGGTGCCAGATATTAGCTGTACACAAAATGACAGAATGACGGACGGACGGACACACACACGGACACACGGACGGACGGACAGGGGCGAAAACATACTCTCGCCATGCCTTTCGGCCTGGCGGAGACAATAAGGAGAAAGTCATTTTGGGGGTGAACTATCCCTTTAAGTGGTAAAAGTCAGGTGCTAATGCAGCCAAAAGGCATTGACGATCCGATCATCAAAACCACGTCAAAAGGTCAGACACAAATTGTGTCCACATTGGTGAGGAAGTGTGAATGTGTGTCTCCAAACCGCACACAACAATATGTAAATGATGACGGCAAGTTCAACTGCACACAGATAGATACCCGTTAGGATTTAAAGTTCATACTGGAGCCACAAACCACCAGGAAACAAAAGGTTGCAATCAAATATCCAGTTTATTTAGCCGGATACTGATGTAAAGTGTTGACATTGGGGTTCATGATGATTGCCATGGTTCTAAACAAAAGACACAAAGAAACAAATTATAATATCATGCCAGATAAAATATCAAACATAAATAATGGCCTTTAAATCATATTATATACATTAAGGTATTGTATATCATCAAATAATAATTGACCAAAGTATTTACTTCGTAATATTAAACGCATCTAAATATCCATATAACTCAAGTTCATCAATTCTTAAATATAATCCACATCACTAGAAGTAAAGCACTGGAACTTACATTATACCAGGTTTAACAGACGCATGGCAAACATCAGTACATCAGCAGCACACGGCACACACACAGGCCGGCTGCATGTGTTTGGAAACAAAGGACAAGGGGGGAGAACGGGAATCCAGTCCTGCTTTTATAGCGGGAGGAAGTGAGGTCACCACCACAGGTAACCACTGAACCACATTGTGGTGTATCCTTGTGGAGCGGAGGGGAAATTAACCTGGCAGTTTCTGACAATACCAACAGAAAGGGAAACATGCCTATACTGTATTCACCTGTTTCCTAGGCTTTTCACTTCCTGTGTGTGTTCCACTTCCTGTCGATTTGATCCAATGAAATCCAATGAAACTGGTCAGATGACTAATGATATCCAATGAAATCCGACAGGAAGTGGAAAACACACAGCCTAGGAAACAGGTGAATATATTACGTTACGTTGATAACCCTACACCTATAACCCTAAGGTAAGTGGGGGAACATAGTAATGACCCTGCGTGGAGGCCCATATAGCGAGGAAGAAGCATTTTTCATATCAGGTGTAGCTTTAAAAGTAATGGTAAATAATGCGTTTATATATAGCACCTTTATCCAAAGCACTTTACAATGTGCATTACATTCACCCATACACTCACACACTGATGGCAGAGGACACCATGCAAGGCACCAACCTGCTCATCGAGAGCAGATCTAAGGGTTCGGTGTCTTGCTCAAGGACACATCGACAGTAACACAGTCACAGAGCCCCGGGATCGGGACCGGGAACCTTCAGATTCCCACTCTACCTCCTGAGCCACTGCTGCCCCACAAATACATAAATACTACCTGGACACTACAGTATGTGGATAAGAAATACATGATAAAGTCACTTATATTAATAATCAGTCATGCAGGCTATGCCAATGTGGTTCCCAAACTGGGGGTTGGTCCCCATGATTTTGGGGGCTCCCCGGATGATTAGCTTATAATGTGCGACATTGTTTTCTCACTCAACAGTAAACAAACCAACATACAGTATAAGTGTATACAGGGTATATCTGCACATTTATAAAGTGACAATTTAAGGACTTTTAAGAATATTTATCTGTGGAACCGAGTCAAAAATAAATGTAATGCCTCAACTCCTACATTCCAAGACAAGTACTTGTCAGGGTGAGGGGTCCCCATACTCCCCAGTTCAAATAGGATTATTTTGGGGGGTCGCGGCATGAAAAGGTTGAGAACCACTGATATATAGGATACATCTGCAGAACAGTGGGCAGGCCTGTAGGCCATCTATGCCACACATAGAGGAAGAGCTGAGCCTTTTCTGCTTGAACCTTAATCACTTTAACATTCAAGAAGCGACCGTATAAACTTCAGATGAAATGCAATATTTAAAGTGACAGCAGCAGTCTTAAGCAAAAGGCCCCTAGGGCCAACAGAGCTAGTAGGCTATAATAGTAGTAGAGGGGGCCGGTGGGGGGAGGGGGGGGGGTGGATATGCAATCTGCTAAAGAGACGAGATGTGATCCGAGTGCACACAGCACACCGTGCAGTACTCGTACGGCCGCTTGCAGCCCCGGAGCGCCCTGTGTGTGTGTGTGTGTGTGTGTGTGTGTGTGTGTGTGTGTGTGTGTGTGTGTGTGTGTGTGTGTGTGTGTGTGTGTGTGTGTGTGTGTGTGTGTGTGTTTGTGGAAAAAGTACTACACTTTAAGTAAAAGTATCAATACTGCAATTTATAGTCCGGAATTCAAAACTCAATTCAAAACTCAATTAAAAAAAAAGTACAAAAGTATTGGTATCAAAATGTAATTATAGTACCAAAGTAGAAAGTACTCATAATACAAAATGTCCCTATTTCACATGTCAAATGTATACACATCTTTTGAAAATAGCAGATCTACAAGCTCACAATGTGTCGCATTGCAAGCAACGCAATATGATAAAACAAATAATTAGTGGAGTAAAAGTACAATATTTGCCTCTGAGATGTAGTGGAGTACAAGTAAAAGTACTGAAAATTGTAAGTTCTCCAGTAAAGTAAAAGTACCTCAAAATTTTACTTAAGAACAGTACTTGAGTAAATATACTTAGTTACTTTACACCACTGGTGTGTGTGTGTGTGTGTGTGTGTGTGTGTGTGTGTGTGTGTGTGTGTGTGTGTGTGTGTGTGTGTGAGAGAGAGAGAGAGAGAGGGGGGGGGCATGTTCAATGCTGATTGTATGAAAAGGGGGGGGCTGTGAGGGTGAGGAGGACACAGAGAGAGGCAGAGCTCTTTAATGAGAATAGGAGCAGCGCTGTGCTGTGTGTGTGTTGTGTGTGTGTTGTGTGTGCTGCACGCAAAGAGGAGGTGGGAGGAGAGAGAGAGAGAGAGAGAGAGAGAGAGAGAGAGAGAGAGGGGAAAGAAAAAGATTAGGGGGAGAAAAAAAAAGTAACGGACAGATTTTTGTGTTTGTTGTTGCGCACATTCATTGCCAGAAAGAGAAAAAGCGGCGACCATCACCACACACACACAGTGCCGGGGTTAGGGCTACCCGACCAGGCGAGGAGGTGAAAGAAAAAAAAGCAAATTGTGTTTTTTATTTCCTCCTTCTTTTAATTCCATTTTGATGACCCCGAGAGAGGAGGAGGAGGAGAGAGAGAGAAGGAGGATTATTGTACGGTTTGTGGTCCGGGTGAAAACTCTTTGGTTTTGAACTGGAGACTCATTGATGGTGTCTCAGTGTAACGGAGCGAGCCGTGGAGAGGAATGTGAATGCGCTCCTCGGCTGATCCTTCATCATGCTGGGGCTCTGGATCATAACTTTGACCATCACTTTACACAAAGGTAATTATGACAATACTGTCTGTCTGTCTGTCTGTCTGTCTGTGGAGTGTGGATGGAATACATAACATAACACTGTGTCTGTGGCGCTGCTGGTCCGTCTTTATATATAATCAAGCAACGTAAAAGTTATTCTATATATATTCTAATCTTCTTTTGCTTTCATTATTGCTGTGTTTCTACGCGGCGCGGTGCGCGCGTGTGTTATATTGTGATGTTTTTGTTCCCTGGACATTATCAGCATTATTCTACTATAGGTTATTATAGGAGTTATATTATATTTTGTGGATATTCAACGCCCGGGATTCGAACCCGGGTCTCCCGCGTGGAAAGCCAACATCTTAACAGCCAGACTAAAGTATATCCTCATTAACTAAGGGGAGAAATTAGAGTTTTATATCTCATCAGGCTGAGGCTGTGTGTGAGCCACTCTGGATAAAGACACTACATAGAAGAAGAGGCAAACAGCAGCTTTCCACACAGAGACACAAAGTGTCTAGACACAAAGTAGCCTGCTTCATATTTCTACAACAATTCCATGAGCGTGCGTCTCTGTTGAAGAATAAATGAGTGTCTATGTGGAGCATCTGTGTGTGTGTGTGTGTGTGTGTGTGTGTGTGTGTGTGTGTGTGTGTGTGTGTGTGTGTGTGTGTGTGTGTGTGTGTGTGTGTGTGTGCGCGCTATATCGGTCTGACGTGACCTTTGAAAATGCATGAATAGATGTGGTTCTACACACGTGCAATGCAAACAGCAGCGTGTAGTGGTGTGTAGTATATTGTGTAGCTGTGTGTGTCCCCCGTACGTACACTGTCTGTAATAGCCCAGAAAAAATGTGTTACACGCACATTACTCACCACCGTCCACCGCTGTGCACACGCTACTTGCCAGCGCGCGCGCGTGCGTGAGCGTGGAGATTGATGAGGCTCCCGGATCGAATGCACACACACGCGCGCGGCATGCGCCAGGCAGGGGGGGGGGGGGTTGTCTGGAGGCTCTGTGTTCTATGTGGCCTTAACATGAGTCACACCTGATCAATTTACACCACGCACGCGCCGCGCGTGTGTGTGTGTGTGTGGTGTGTGTGTGTGTGTGTGTGTGTGTGTTGTGTGTGTGTGTGTGTGTGTGTGTGTGTGTGTGTGTGTTGTGTGTGTGTGTGTGTGATGTGCGCGCGTGCGTGCGAGAGACAAATTACAAATAATATGGATAGAGAGAGAGCTAGAGAGAGAGAGGCAGAGACAAATACATAGAGTCAGTGAAGAGAAACAGAGACAATGACCGAGAGACATACAGTACATTGTGAGGAGAGGGAGACAATGATTTAGATACAGGGAGACACAGAGATGGAGACAGAGATGTGAGACAGTGTGTGTGCGTGTGTGTGTGTGTGTGTGTGTGCGTGCGTGCGTGCGTGCGTGCGTGCGTGCGTGCGTGCGTGCGTGCGTGCGTGCGTGCGTGCGTGCGTGTGTGTGTGTGTGTGTGTGGCGCG
>NC_137611.1:15777042-15787042 GCF_963280865.1 Gymnoscopelus braueri
AGCCTCTGTGTGGCAGACCACACTGCTAAAACGCCTGTGTAATTATTGCACGCATGGCTCTAGTCTATAATGTGTGTGGGTCTATGGTGGTGCGTTTTGCAGGCATCATTTGGTCACAGGGGTTCCTAGACACGGGTCTGTAGAGCCGCAGGCTACAATGTGGGTGAAATCCTCGAACGCTGCTTTTTTCTGCCTGAGACGGAACACTTTTCTCAGCCTGATCATGCAAGCAAAGCAAGCAAAGCAAATCTTGCACTGCAAGCACCTGTCTTAACCCCCTCTCTCTCCTTCCCTTGTACAAACCCCCAGCCCTACTCCCCCCCCCCCCCACCCCCCCTGTCACAAGTAAGCGAGCACAGTTGTGGATAGGGGGAACAGACAAGTCAAAAGACTAAAGAGAAGAGAGACAGAGAGAGGAGGAGACGGCGAGGTTCCAGGGCCAAGCTTGTTGACACGAGTGGACTCTCTTGTCTATTCTTTAAAAAAAAAGGATAAACAGAGGAGAGAGAAGAAGACCCTGGAACTCATGCACAACTTACTAGCATTTAGCATTATGACCTTTTGTGCTAAGTAGAATTCATACTCTGAATGCGTAATGCACTTTCCATTTTCACACTCTCACGAGTTAAATTTAATTGGATTACGGTGCACTCCTCCACTGTTTGTGTTGGGGAAGGTAAATGCACTTACATCACACACACACATTTATGCTTTACTCCGTGAAAATAATGCATTGATGCATAATACTGATTTAAAAAAATAAATGGTAAATGGTGCATTTCTATATAGTGCCTTCATCCAAAGCGTTTTACATTCTCACACACACACAGACAGACCGGTGGAGGCAACCATGCAAGACACCAGCCTGCTGATCAGGAGCATGCAGTTAGGGGTTTGGTGTCTTGCTCAAGGACACGTCGACACTAAAACCCATAGGGGGACCCGTGGGGATCGAACCCGGGAAACGTTCCGCTCTACCTCCTGAGCCGCCACTGCTGCGTCGCAACACATTGTGAGCATGTAGATCAGCTATAGTTGTGGAAAAGAACAGAAACGTTGTATTGCCATTCAAATGGAACGATAAAAACGCCAAACGTGGATGTAGCCTATACACAAAAAAGCCGAAACTTGTTTCCATTGTGGTCCGCTCCATAAAAACGTTCAACACAGAAAAAACTAAGACGGGACGACAGTGCAAACAGGACTAATACATGAAACAGTTTGAACAAAAAACACAATAGAAGGGGGGCCAGGGGTCCTAAGAACTAGTGTTGTTAATCCATTAAGTCCGAGAACGCATCTGTGTCGTTTTAGATTTCTTTGGCTATTAAAAAATAGCAGATATACAAGCTCATAGCGCGGCACCGAGTGCCGCGCTATGAGCTTGTAGATCTGCTATTTCAGAAAGATCGTGTAAATCTATGAATATATATATTCTGAAAGGGAAACTTTTTGACTCAAATCTTTGCTTCTGGGGGCCCCTGTAACAAAATATTTTCAGATGGGGGTCCGCGGCCAAATACATATAATTTTAGGGGTCCTTGACATGAAAAAGTTTGAGAACCACTGATATTATAAGCAACATACGTTTTTTTCAGAAAACTGTTAGGATTTAGAAGACATTTGTAGATGCTTTTCCCGGATTGAATGGGTTAAGATCTCCCTTGAACCGTGGTAGTGAACCCATGGACTTCCATAGGCAGGGAATTCCGTCGTCACTATTTTTGTGCAACGAAGTAGCCTACAGATAAAGCAGGGCTTAAGTGGTTAACAGTGTGCGGGTTTTTTTCTTTCATGCACGCGCGTGCGAGTGAAGCCCGTACACGCCTGTACTGTGTGTGTGTGTGTGTGTGTGCGTGTGTGCGCATTATCTACAAACCACCTCCTCTGGCACCTGACAGTTGTGTGATATCTTCATGGCGAGGCAGCTGTAATCCACAGTGACAAGGAGCGGCAATTTAAAAAGGGGGAAAAACGCCCACAATTAGCCACTGCTTAATTCGCTGTTCTCCGATAATCTACTAATCCGCCTTGGAGACGGCGCCAAATTTCCTCCCCGCCGCGCGTGGGTCGGATGCTTGTGTGTGTGTGTGTGTGTGTGTGGGGAGGGGTGTGTGTGTGGGGAGGGTGTGTGTGTGTTTGTGTGTGTATGTGTGCATGTGTGTGTGTGTGTGGGGGGGAGGGTGTGTGTGTGTGTGTGTGTGTGTGTGTGTGTGTGTGTGTGTGTGTGTGTGTGTGTGTGTGTGTGTGTGTGTGTGTGTGTGTGTGTGTGTGTGTGTGTGTGTGTGTGTGCATGCGTAGGAGTGGAGAAAGTGAAGACAATGCAGATCCCAACGGAGCATGTCGGTGGGTATTAGGCCCGACACGCATCAATCTCATCCTGTCATCATGAATGAGGGAGGAACGGAGAGAGAGATGACGAGGAGGAGGGGATGGGGGGCAGGTATGGACTGGAGGGCAGAGGAGAGGAGGAGGAGGAGGAGGAGGAGGAGGCTTATAGGAGTGTAACACAGTGGACGGGAGGAGTAAGACAAGGTTTGAAGAGGAGTAGTGTAGTGAGAGGGAGGGAGGGAGGGAGGGAGGGGGAGAGAGAGAGAGAGGGAGGGAGGGGGGATTGGAGAGCAGAGGAGAAAGGAGGAACTTAAGCCACTTAAGCCCTGGCCCGTGTACTTTATCGTACGACTAATAGCAAGAATAGCAGAGCTCTCAACGTGTCGCATCGCGTTGTGAGAGAAGATAGAGAAAAGGAATGATTTTCGCACAATACAAGAGGGCAGACGGGGGGTTGGGGGGTGATAAGGAGAGAGAGAGCAAGAGAGAAAGAGAGAAGGGTGCAGCAAGGTTCATAGTAGATCCCAGAGACCTGGAGAGAGAGAGGGGGGGGGTAACGTCCATTTTGGAGTGACTCCAGGAAAAACCCGGTGAACTTCTGGCCCGAGCCCCGCTCTGGGGGTCCCAGACAGTTCAACCAAACGTGGTAAAACTAAAAACAGGGCAGCTGTAGGCGCTCGGGTAGAGGCAGTAGTGAAGTGTCTGCCCACCACCACCGCGGAGGTTGCGGGTTCAAATCTGCCGTGTGGTGCATCCATCCGGCTTTGGTCGAGTGTACGAACACAATTGGCCCGTGTTCGGGGGGAGGAAAGCCGGGCGGGGGGGGAGGGTGATGTCACCGCACGTAATCCTACGGGCTGGGGGGCGGCACCTGTCAGCAGGGAGTGTTGCGCGGGTAGGACGTTTTTTTTCTTTTTTAGCACCTTAACTAGTATATCATTGTACTGTATATCATGCACAGTATACGTCTGCTGCTATGCTTATGCACCTTTATACCTTATCTCAGGTACCATGTGTAAATAAGTAGATAACTTGTTTGATTTCCTTTCCCTCTTCACCCCCCTTCACCCCCCTTCACCACCCCCCCCCCCTCTTCTTCCCTTTCTTTTTTCTATGGAAAATAACAATACGAAACGAACGATTACTTCTGTAAACATGTGATGTGACAATAAAATTCTGATTCTGATTCTGAAGGCTCTACGTCAGGGTTCCCCAATTAGTTTTCCCCAAGGGCCAAATTATGTCTAGGGTACCAAGCCAAGGGCCAGGGGCATTGTGCTTCTTTTCTTTTTTTTTACTTAAATTTTTATCCCACGATTTTGTAACCCTATTTTTTACAACCAGTGCCAATTGTCTATGTAATCCTGGGCACTACCTTCCCTCTGCCAACCTAGGGAGGCCAGGGCCGAGCTCATGCCTCCTTCAATGCATGAGAGCCAACTGACCTTCTTATCACCTGACAGGGGGAGAGTTTCCCTGGTTGGACGTAGCGCGTGGAAGGAACACGTTATTCCAACCAGTTCCCTTCCCCTCCATCAGGCGCCCCGGCTGGCCAGGGGGAGGCAGTATAGTGACCAGGATTACTGCTAATCTAGCTAATTTGACACTGTGTTATTTTAGGCCTGATACAAAATAAGTTGAGAACCAACCATTTACTTAAAAATATTTGGTTGTTACAGTCTGCTTGAAAAGTAATACAGATTAACAGCAGCCAGTTGAACATAACTGAAAATCAAAATAAGTCCAGAATCAACAATTTACTTACAGATATGTTTTTTACAGTCTGCTTGAACAGTAATACAGATATTATTTAAAAAAATAAATAATGACAGGAGTCGTCGTCGGCCAGACAGTTGCCTCTCGCGGGCTACAAATGGCCCGCGGGCCGTCTATTGGGGAACCCTGCTCTACGTCCTCCTGGTTGGGGCTCCTCACTGGCAGCTGGTCAGATACAACAGCAGCGACAAATGTGTGTGTGGAGAGTCATTAATTGGCTAAATAAAAAACCAACAAAAAAAAAGCTTTTATCTGAGCAGAGAGAGAGAGAGATCTGAGCTGGACGCTCTTTCAAAACAAAGGGAAAAAAAAGACGAGGGAATTCTTTCAAAGGAACGCTAGACGTCAAGTGTGAAATAAATGTTTTTGTTTTCCCCCCCTTTTGTTTTCTTATGAGGAAAGAATGTCAAACGAAAAGGGCTGCAGGGGAAGAGAGCTAATTTGGCTGGAGTGCGGAGGAGATGAGTTCTTGTTCTCTGCTCCTCTCTACGGCTGTCTCTCTCTCTCTCTCTATCTCTCACACTCTCTCTCCCCGTCTCACTCTCCCCGGGTGTCTCGTGTGGAGGTGAGAGAGAGAGAGAGAGAGAGAGAGAACAATTGAATAGGCCTCCCACACGAAAATCCATTCAGGGATGTCTTGAGGACTATAGAATGGGAAGTCATCCAGGGTAGTGAATTAAATCAATCTGATCCATTACAAGATCTCTATCACAGGGTTCCCCTTTTGTCTTTGCTCAGGCTTATTATGCTGCTGCCGCGGAGCTGACTCTGTGTGTAAGTGTGTGTGTGTGTGTGTGTGTGTGTGTGTGTGTGTGTGTGTGTGTGTGTGTGTGTGTGTGTGTGTGTGTGTGTGTGTGTGTGTGTGTGTGTGTGTGTGTGCGTGTGTGTGTGTGTGTGTGTGTGTGTGTGTGTGTGTGTGTGTGTGTGTGTGTGTGTGTGTGCGTGTGTTTCTGACTGTCCTGACTATGACTGTCTGTATGTACTGTATGTTTACCAGTTGTGGAATAAGTGTTTAACCATTAAGACCTGAGGCCGATTAAAAAAAAAAAAATCTAAATCCAAAACGTTTTTTGAAAAAAATATATAAAAACGTTTTTTTCACGATTTTTCAAAAATAGCAGATCTACAAGCTCAGAGCGCGGCACTCGGTGCCGCGCTATGAGCTTGTATATCTGCTATTTTTGAATAGCCAAAGAAATCTAAAATGACATAGACGCGTCCCGAGTCTTAATGGGTTAAGTAAATACAGCAATGTAGAGATACTCTGAGATACTGAGTTACAAGTGAAAGTCCGGTATTCAAAGTGTACTCGAGTAAAAGTACATGAGTATTGGCATCAAAATATACGTAAGGACCAAAAGTAGTCAATATGTAGAATGTCTAAAATATATAAAAAATCTTTAGAAAATAGTTGATCTACAAGCTCACAACGCGTCGTGTGGCGACGCGTTGTGAGCTTGTAGATCAACCAGAGCACAACCAAACATAAAATGACGTGTCTTTTAGTTCTACTGGATCTCTTCTCCACTGGTCCCTCACTAACATTTTAGTTTAGTTTTTGTTTGTTGACGAAATCGTCAATATATTTAGTCTTAGTCGTCATAGCTTAGTTTTTATTTAGTTTTCCGCCAGTGAAAAAAGGTAGTCGACCAACATTTTTTTGTCATAGTTTTGGTCAACGAAATCAACACTGCGGTACAGTGTGTGCTTGCTTACCCAGATGAGAGAGATTCAACACATGTATTTACTGGGTTTAAGAAGATAAATGTCCTATAATTATGTAATCATAACAGGTATCCATGGCAATAATAAGCGTCACCGGGGTCTTTCAGCTAAAACAGGTGTTGGTGAACACAGATGTAGAGTGGTGATGATTTATCCACTGTCTGTACTCAACCAACACATTCTCACACATAGGCGTCAGTTATTGCTGCTCTGCAGTGGTGGAAAAAGTACTCAAATTTTTTACTCAAGTAAAATAATCAATACGGCAATGTAGAAATACTCTGTTACAAGTAAAAGTCGGGAATTCAAAATTTACTTGAGTAAAAGTACAAAAGTATTATTATATAAATATTTTGAAAATAGCCGATCTACAAGCTCACAATGCGTCGCGATGCTTGTAGATCTGCTATTTTCAAATGGCTGAAATGTATATAGGGCTGAAGTGATTACGGTATGTTTTGTAATAATAATCAAAATACAAGTACTGAAAACTGGAAATACTCCAGTAAAGTAAAAATTCCTCAAAAGTGTACTTAAGTACAGTACTTGAGTAAATGTACTTAGTTACTTTACACCACTGCCGCTCTGTCATTTTCACTCCCTAATGCGTCGCTATAGGACTACGATAGTGACCACAAAAACGAAAACGCACGTATTGGAGCTTCAATTACTATTCGAATCGGGGGATTTGACCAATTGCCTTGATGTCTTGGTAGCAGCGCTTAGCTAGTAACCACAACCTACCGTGATCGAATCCCACCGTGGTTGCGACCAGTGGTGGTAAAAGTACTACAATTTTTTACTTAACCCATTCAGACCTGAGGCGATTCGTAAAAAAAATCTAAATCCTAACAGTTTTTTGAAAAAAATCTAAAAAAAACAAACAAGATTTTTCAAAAATAGCAGATCTACAAGCTCATAGCGCGGCACTCGGTGCCGCGCTATGAGCTTGTATATCTGCTGTTTTTGAATAGCCAAAGACATCTAAAGTGACACAGATGCGTTCCAGGTATCAATGGGTTAAGTGCAAAAACTGCAATATGGAAATACTCTGTTACAAGTAAAAGTCCGGAATTCAAAATGTACTTGAGTAAAAGTACAAAAGTATTCGCATCAAAATGTACTTAAAGTACCAAAAGTAAAAGTGCTCATTATGCAGGATGTCCCATTTCAAGTTTTCAAATGTATAAAAATCTTTTGCACGTATGTATGTAGATCGGCTATTTTCAAATGGTTAATGAAGTTGAAGTGGTTAATGTATGTTTTGTAATAATATTCAAAATCTATAAAGTAACTAGTAACTAAAGTTTTCAAATAATCGTAGTGGAGTAAAAGTACAATATTTGCCTCTGAGATGTAGTGGAGTAGAAGTAAAAGTACAGAAAATTGGAAATACACGAGTAAAGTAAAAATACCTCAAAATGATACTTCAGTAGGCCTACAGTACTTGAGTAAATGTACTTAGTTACTTTGCACCACTGAGCAGCCACTATTTGCCCTGGGTGAGGGGTCGATAAAAGGACTGAGAGGGCGATGAGCCTGCACTGATTGGTCAGCTGTTGTATTTTCCCTAGGGAAATTATGACAGCAGATTTCCTTGTAGCCACCACTGGTTGCGACTTAGTTTTGTCAACATGTGGCCTCCCATCATGTCAAAACTTGACGTTTCAGGGCTACTGTCAGAGCAGTAGAATGTGACGCCTTGGGAGTGAGAACGGGTTGACTCAACAACACACTCACTGCCCAAAATGCATATCGTGACTTCATGGCACAAATGTGACCAAACGTCCAACGTTTGACTGGAAGGCAGTGTTGATTTTGACAGCTAATTTTGATTTCGTTTTAGTCATATTCTTTTGAAGAAAATTCAGACATGTCGTTTTAGTCATATTTTAGTCACCTGAAATGTTTACTTTTAGGGCGCGCTCCCACCAAGAGTTGGCTGGCCGCTGTTAAACGCAGGTTGTGCGCGGCCACAGTTTTTTGCAGCCAGCGGATTCTAAAAAACGGGAGTGTCGCGCCTGTCACTCACTTTCAGGAGCCGCCCCGTAGCCCCCACCGCCTGTGCCTGCTGCCTTGAGCACCATGTTGCTCATAGATATTAGAAACCTAGATACCTCATTGGCCTCTGCAGTTCATTGGGGCGACTTGTATCGCAATACACGGCGGCTCTTCCGTCTTCCGCAGGGAACCTGTCACTCAAAGTGACTACTGGCCAATCACAGCGCTCACAGTGCGTTGACTACTGGCCAATCACAGTGCGTCTTTTCCGGGACTTGTCAGTGCAATGGTTCTCAACCAGTGGTCCGGGAACCACCAGTGGTCATTGAGGGGGTTCCAGGTGGTACCCAGCTAAATGATGGAGAGTTGATAATAACCAAATGGACCCTTATAGATCTTTAAATCTTGAGTATAACATTTCACACTGTCAAGAGTCAAATTGTTAAACATCTGCATTACTTACTAAACAAGTACACAATTAGAGAAAGTAAACAATTGTTATTTTGACAACATCTTATCGAACGATAACATATTCTAAGTTTTGGGTGTGAGAGGCTAAAGCTTATCAAACGGTGTTCCGTGACTCAAATGCTGAATAAATAATGGACCTTGACATGAAAAAGGACCAGTCTCTTATTTGAATTTACCAAATAGAGTGTGGAGTTTGCCAAGTTCCAACTAACTAGATGCTGCGCACAGCTGTCAGCTGCTGCCTCTCAAAGGGTTAAGAGCTAGGTTAAGAGCTGGGTTACAAAAAGACCCGCCCCCACCTGCCTCTGATTGGCCTACCGAACTTCCGCGTGTGTGACGCACACGGCAGCCCTGCGGAAGCAGGAAGCGCGCCAGAGATACAGACGCTTCAGAGCCGAATGAGGCGTCTACCTTTATATGTCTATGATGTTGCTTCCTGAGTCTTGAGACGGTCCGCCTTCGACTCACCCGATTGGACAGAGGGAGAAAATCAGCGCCTGCCTCCAGCAGTTTTATGCTTAGTCGCGGAGAGCAGATAAACGCAAGGTCTGCGCGACTAGCGGAAAAATCTGCTCTTGCGTGAATCAACGCATTTGCATTGACAATGCATTGGCAGATTCTGCAAACAGCGGCCAGCCAACTCTTGGTGGGAGCGCGCCCTCAGTCTAGTTTTAGTCGACTAAATATCCTAAGATTTATTTTTGGCGGGCCGTGATGGCATTGAAATAGCTCTTAGCTGCATGCCGAAAAGAGCAGATCTACAAGCTCGCGTTGTGAGCTTGTAGATCTGCTATTTTCAGTCTGTGACACCCATGATGACTTGTCTTAGTTCTACTGGATCTCTTCTCTACTATAGTGCCTCCCAAACATTTTAGTCTGGTTTTTATTTGTTGACAAAATTGTCAGTATATTTAGTCATAGTTTTAGTACACTTTTGAGGAATTTTTACTTTACTGGAGTATTTCCAATTTTCAATCATTTTACTTCTACTTCACTACAGTACATCTCAGGGGCGAATATTGTACTTTTACTCCACTACAATTATTTGAAAACTTTAGTTACTAATTACTTTGCAGGTATAAAACATACATTAACCACTTTAGCCCTATTTTATACCTAAGCTATTTGAAAATAGCCGATCTACAAGCTCACAACGCGTCGCATCGCTTTTGTACTTCTAATCAAGTACATTTTGAATTCCGGACTTTTACTTGTAACAGAGTACTTCCACATTGCAGTATTGATCATTTTACTTAAGTAAAACATTTGAGTACTTTTTCCACCACTGTGTATTATGTAATATGGCATATTTTTCATAATCATATATTATAATTCTATACAAAACTGCTATGCTTACACATCGTTTTTTCCTTCCTCCACTACTCCAGCTCGTTCTAGTTATTGCCCTTGTCTTTTATCCTTGGCCATTACACCATCAGCGTTCATGTTAAGGGACAGGTTTCACATATCATAAACCAGCGGGTGATTAAGATGATTGAATGCGTAACAGTGTCCGATGTTAATTTCCCATTAGCCTATGGATCCAGTATGTCTCCCGTTTTAATTCCATCTCTCATTTAACCCATTAAGACCGGGAACGCGTGCTCCTGTGTCATGTTAAGATTTCTTTGGGCTATTCCAAAAAAAAAAATCTGTGCAAATCTTTGAATATTTATATTTTTAAAGACAACATTTT
>NC_137611.1:15792042-15800863 GCF_963280865.1 Gymnoscopelus braueri
CCCCCCCCCCCCCCCCCCCAAGGACCACTGGTGGTCCCCGGACCACTGCTTGAGAACCACTGCTCTATACGAAGGTTGGGGGGGGGGAGGGGGGGTCAATAATGGTGCATGATGATTGTCCAATCTCAGCTCCTGACCACAGATGACCCTATATCATCAGCACCGCGAGGGAGAGAGAGAGAGAGAGAGAGAGAGAGAGAGAGAGGGAGAGAGAGAGATACGTTTTAACCACTTAAACCCCATACGTTGTTGAGCGGAGTCCCTCAGGGGTAGTCTGCACTAGTAGTGTCTTTTCCCTTCTTTCGCTCGACATCATATTATATCTTCGCTGAAAATAGCCGCTCTACGAGCTCACTCACAACACGTCCGCACTCACAGTCACGACACTATACTACAGAGTAAAATGTCGCACACTTAGTTTACTATCCGATAAGATACACTTTTTGTTACCACGACTCCTCTGATGTGTTGTTGTCCTCTTGACCCATTCAATCAGGGAACATATCTCTGTAATTTTTAGATTTCTGAAATAAATAAAAAAATCTTTCAAAAATAGCAGATCTACAAGCTCATAGCGCGGCACTGAGTGCCGCGCTATGAGCTTGTAGATCTGCTATTTAAAAAATCATTTAAATCTGTAAAATATTTCGTTCCAGGGCCCCCCAGAAGCAAAGATTTGAGTTACAAATGTTCGCTTAAATATATATATATTCAAAGACTTGCACACATTTTCACGATTTTTCAAAAATAGCAGATCTACAAGCTCATAGTGCGGCATCGAGTGCGGCAAAGAAATCTAGATAGCCAAAGAAATCTAAAATGACACACATGCGTTCCCGGATTGAATCGGTTAAAAAAAAAACATTGCCAAATGTTTATATTTGGCAAGTGAAGAGTTGCATTCAAGTGTGACAAGATCAGTGGGTTTGTATATCTTCCATATGCCTTAGAAATGAAGAAACGTTTGGGATGCCCATCCTTCGTCATGTGACACTGACTGACGAAGGCTATAGGTGGCTCAAACGTTTGTTCATTTTTACCAGGTCTGAGTTATACTTTCCACCAATGGGATTGAGAGAGAAGTGATGGGGTCACGGTGCTCGTAGGGTTGTTGGGATCCTTTATTAGGATTTTAACGATTCCCCTCTTAACGGTCCGATTCCTTAATGGTTCCCTTTAACGATTCCCGTGTGTAAAGCCAACATCTTAACCACTAGTCTAAAGGGGAATTCTCCTCTTGGCCAGGGGAGATTTTGGGTGATCTCTCAAGACAGATTCTGCCAACAGCTGAATCTGTCAGCACCACCGCCCTAAACATGTAGTGTTAGTTAGTAGGAATAAACACAGAAGCACCCGGGAGGAAGTGGACTAAGAAAGGGGAGGGGCCAAACCGAGTTCCTGTTTCTACACAAAAAAGGAGGTGGTGCCCATAGACATATATAGGTAGACAAAAATACAACAGGATATTCTTATACAACTAGATTCTGACAAGTCCCGAAAAAGGCGCGCTGTGATTGGCCAGGAGTCAGGAAGCGTGCCCCCTCTAATATGCCGGCCGCGATACAGGTCGCGCCAATGAACTGCAGCGGCCAATGAGGTATCTAGGTTTCTATATCTATGGTGGTGCCTCCAGAGGCCAAAAAAAAAAGGAAAACATATTTTTCCCCCTTTTGTTTTTTACAGAATAGGTTCCCAGATTGGGCTTTTGGTCATCAGGCAGAGGCTCTGAGAGAGAGAGAGAGAGAGAGAGAGAGAGAGAGAGAGAGAGAGAGAGAGAGAGAGAGAGAGAGAGAGAGAGAGAGAGAGAAAGAGAGAGAGAATTGATTGGGAACATCAGGGTTCACACGCCACTGACCTGAGAGGCTATACGTTCCACTTCCCTCTGAGCACACAGCGGTTCATTCTGGACCAACAGTGGGTCAGCGTCTCTCGCTCTACAGTCAGAGACCATAGAGTCCCCTCTTATCATCAGCTCCTAAAAGGATGGAACAACAAATATATAAAACACCACTCATTGTCCACGTGTTTCTCAAACGTATTTATGTCAAGGACCCCCGAATTGTATTTGGCCGCGGAGCCCCATCTGAAAAGGTTTTGTGCCAGGGACCCCCAGAACAGAAGATGTATGTAAAAAAAACAAAAAAACATCTTCGATATTTAACATATAAGGTGCGTTGGGATATAACACACTGAGCGCACTGGGCCAATACAAACCAATACGTGAGTGCGCTCCCGGTGCGCATATCCGAGCATATCCGAGCATATCCGAGCATATCCGAGCACTCATAATTGGATTATGATGCATGGTTAAAATGATGATGCTATGTTAACTACTTTTGCTCCCCTGTTAACTACTTTTGCCCCCCCCCCCCCCCCGACCCCACTTTGAGAACCAACGCTATTGTCAAAAACAGCTTTAAAAAAAAAAAGCCAATCTACCAGCTTATAATGCGTCACGTTACCGCTACACGTTGTGAGCTTGTGGATCGGCTATTTTTTAAGCCTTTTATTTGAAGTTGAAAGTAGAGAGAGACGGTAAGAGAGGAGATGTGGAGAGAGAGAGAGAGAGAGAGCGTATAGAGGAGGGGAATGACACTGCAGCAATTTGGTGTAGCGTAGCGGGCCAGGAATTGAACCAGGGACTCACTGATAAGGGCAATTTGTGCCGGTGTGCTGTGTGTGCTGAGCAGCCTCGTCTCTGGAGACGGACGTGTTGGCTCATACAGTTTTCAAATGGAAAGCGCTGAAAATCCACAGAAAATAAAGCGGATGTCCCGCCTCCCCCTATATTCTGCTGTTTATAGCCTTCTGCAGTCAACATAGATATAAGTCCTACTGTAAATCTAATTAAATGAAAGCCTGTCCATCTAGCTCGCTGCTTAGAAGAAATGGAAATTCAACAATATATGGTTTTATGATGCAGAATTACAGACTGTAGAATTCCTTTCAAATACTGTGGAACCTTTCTCTCTGGCTTGAGAGAAAGGTATAGGCCTGTCACAATTATTACATAATCGCAATTATTCGAGATAATTGCAATTATATTTGAGATAATCACAATTATTCGAGATAATCACAATTATTCGAGATAATTGCAATTATTCGAGATAATCGCAATTATTCGAGATAATCGCAATTATATTTGAGATAATCACAATTATTCGAGATAATCGCAATTATTCTTTTGCATAATAGTCATAATCATTTCCATGTTAAAATATTTAATATATTTTCATAAACATTTAAGAATAGTGGAATTAGCCATTTTAAAGTAAATTAATTACATATGTCTGTTTATTTGTCATATCTGCCCTGTGAAACTTTTGTTTACGAAGCCTAAAAGCCTAAAATAAATGAAATTTGTTCCAATGTTCAATGACAGAAACGAAGTAAATCGTTCATCGCAATTATTTGAGTGACAATTAATCGTCAAGCAAAATGGCTTAATCGTGACAGCCCTTGAGAATTTTTTTTTAAAAACTTTTAACCTATAATGACAGCATGCCCCACAAGCTGATTCTTTAGGTAATTGGTTCTCAAAGTGGGGTCCGGGGACCCCCAGTGGTCCTTGGGGGGGTCCCCAGCAAAATGTGTTAACATAGCATCACAATAATTTTAACCACTTTAACCTTTCACACTTTGGCTATACAAAAATAGCAGATATACAAGCTCATAGCGCGGCACCGAGTGCCGCGCTATGAGCTTGTAGATCTGCTATTTTTGAAAAATCGTGAAAATGTGTGCAAACCTTTTGAATATATATATTTTTAAAGCGAACATTTGTAACTCAAATCTTTGCTTCTGGGGAGTCCCTGGAACCAAATATTTTTGAGATGGGGGTCCGTGGCCAAATACATACGCCATTTTGGGGGTCCTTGTGTTGCGTGTGGCCATGACATGTACTGTATCATTCACTCAATCACTGACTCAATTATTCACTAAACCCCACTGTCTCTCCTCTCACTCAGGCTGGCACACCTGCAGCTGATCAGTGATTGCTGCCGCCCCAATCAAGGCACTATAAAGCCAGCCAGCTTCAGTCCCTCTGGAGACACAGACCCAGCAACAACTCAGTTCCTACACCCCTACTTTGTTCTGGCTAAAAGCCTTTTCTTTAAGTTAGTTTGTTAACTTTAGTTTGGCCTGGAGATGGCCGGCAGTTCCCTGTTTTCGTTTACTTTTTAGTTTAGTAGTGCTATTTTGTTAGGTAGGGAGGGGGGAGCAGCTTCGGCGTCCCTATAGGGGGTGGCCTGGTCCCCCCTCCATTCTATTTAGTTTGCCGGCATCTCCAGGCCTCCTTTTGGTTCATTCATTCAGTTTGGTAAAGTATTTCTCATATTGTTTGTTTCCTCATTTCCACTGTGGGAAGTAATAAAGAACATTTAAATCTTTGCGAATTGTTTGGTGTCCATTTTATGTTGGGGTCTCCACTTCGAGCCATTGGTTTACTGTCGTACTGTGTGGAGACCGTAACATAATGGGGGCTCGTCCGGGATCATAATGGGGGCTCGTCAAAACTATTTTCTTTCTCTAGTTGAGTAAGTTGAAGTTTAACTTTGTTGGTGTGCACATTTAATTTGAAGGTTTGGATTTATTTTGTCCACCTTCATTAAATTCATTGAATTAGTTTGGGCTATCTTTTGTTTGCAAAGTATATCAGTTGCATCAGTATTAAGTTAATTTAGCTTATGACTACCGAGTTTCTGATGAATTTGTTATTTGCACTGGTAGACCCAAGTTTGTACACACCACTTTGTTAAGACACCACTTTTTTCTGAGTGTTGTGTTGGGCAGTGTTTTTCACTTGCTGGTTCTGTGTCTCATCAAGCGTTGGCTTTTTTGCCTTTCTTTCTCAAGCGTTTTGTGGTTTAGGCCTATATTGCTTTTGCAATTTTTCCGCTTGTTTTTGTCGCCTTGCGATTAAAAGTTTCAATACAGAAAGGTTAAAAGTTTGAGAACCACTGCTTTAGGTAATCGGCTGCAGGTGAATTCCATTTCCGATGCATTTGGTGTCTTTCTATTGTACACAGTATGCTGCCGTTTTCAAACAGAAGCACATGGAGGATCATGTACATTTCCACTTTACAACAGCAAACCCCAACCTATTACAGATGCTTTACAGAGTATAAGGGTGAGAGTTAATGGGGTTTGAAACAAAAGGTTTTCAGGGGGGGGGGGAGAGAGCCATCTCCTGACTATTCCCAAAGCAATTACTTAATCCCTTGTAATTAGTGGCCTTGTTTGAAAAGAAATATGAATTCCCTCCCACCCTCTCTCTCTCCCCCCCCCTCTCTCTTCTCGAGCTAGAAGATAACACTACAACAACACGTCCAGTATGGATTACCACGTTGCATTACGCCCGTTTTCATTAGGTTATTTAGATTGTTCTCGCTTTGACTGCAAATGCTAAGAATGGTATATCGTTGCAGAAACCTCCTATCTCCATATTATAACTTTGTGTTTAAAAAAAAATAATAAACAGCTGAGATTTGGTGAAATCGAAAAACGGGCTTCGCTGTTCCGTGCACATGGTAATGGTCAATGGCTGTGTGCGAATTCAGAGCAATTGCTCCAGCCACTGAGGAGAACCGGGCAGAACAGTTTTGGCCTCACCATGACACCATGACAGAGGTTTGTCAAATTATAGGAGGATACTATATACTACAGTGTCACACAAAAGCATCAAAACTAGCAGATCTACAAGCTCGAAAAGACGAGTTTTGAGCCTGTAGATTTGCTTTTTTTTTTTTGCCATTTTAAAATTTGAATCATATGAGGTTTCCACCTCATATGTTTGACCGTTGGCTCTGTACTTGGTCTGCCCTTTACACCGACTGTCCGAAAATAGCCGATCTACAAGCTCACAACGCCTCGCAGCGCGAGGCGTTGCAGATCTGCTATTTACGGCTAATGTTCCCCACCACACAAAGATTTGGCGGACCCCCTGTAGTAACTCTGAGGACCCCCTAGGGGTCCTTGACCCCCCTGTTGAAGACCCATGGTCTAGGGGTGTTAAAGGACAACTTAACATAATATCCAGTGAAAACTGATGGGTAAAGTGAACTCAGTGTTGTGTCTGGTATTCAACAACAAAAAAACGGGAAAATAAATGGTGAGTGCCAAATAAAAATACAAACCAAACCAAAACGTATTACCTACTTAATTACCTGAACAATGGAAACAACTTATCTAAATAAAAACAAAACCTACAACAACCTCAAACAAAAAGTACAGTGGCACTCACACCTTTAACATAAAATAATGACTTGAGACAATGTAAAGGGTAGCCCAATCTTAAACAGAAGGCTTAGAAAGCACACCAACATGCCTGAATTGAACACGACATAGAACAGGGGTCCTCAACAGAGGGTCCGGGACCTCTAGGGGGTCCTTAGCGGTACTACAGGGGGTCCTCCAAATCTCTGTGTGATAGGATCTTTTTTATTTTAATCTTTTTATCAACCGCTTGAACCCTAGCATCCCTATTCTGAGAACTTTAGCCAAACATAGCAGATCTACAAGCTCACAACGCCTCGCACTTATTTGTGTGACAATTAATGGTCATGGCAAATTTCATACCGCCCTAAACAAGTGTTCATACCATTTACTCTGATCTCTGCTCTTGTGCGTCGCTCTGAATAAATGCCTAAATCGTACATCGTACTTGTATTCTACCTTATATAAAACTTCCGTCTATCTTGTAACCAGTTTGTAGCAATGGAGAGATAACAACGGTGAAACATCAGAAAGGGGATTAGTGATGTTATTATTTCACAAAGGGGTTCTCTGTGTCATGCGGTTCAGAGTAGCGTTTATTACAATGAAATATAAATATTGTTTTGCTGCTTGGTGCAGTGGGGAACGCTGAGGAGGATTGTATAAGCCAGCATATGAGGGCATGTGAGGTTTTCAAGCATGGTTATTATTATGTAGGTCATTCCCCAAATCACCAAGCGCTTCGTATATTTATCCTCAGTACTCACAGTTTTTTACTTAAGTAAAAGTATCAATACTGCAATGTAGAAACACTCTGTTAGACTGTTACATGTAAAAGTCTGGTGATCAGGATTTACTTGAGTAAAAGTACAAAACTATTGGCATCAAGATAATACTTTAAGTAACAAAAGTAAAAGTACTCATTATACAGAATGTCCCGTTTCACAAGTTATCATATGTCTAAAAATCTTTTTAACAAATCTTTAGAAAATAGCCAAAGTTTAATTAGGGTAATGCATGTTTGTAATAATAATCAAAATCTACAAAGTAACTAGTAACTAAAGTTTACAAATAATTGTAGTGGAGTAAAAGTACAATATTTGTGTCTGAGATGTAGTGGAGTAGAAGTAAAAGCATAGAATATTGGAAATACTCCAGTAAAGTAAGTAAATACCTCAAGATTGTACTAAGGTACAGCACTTGAGTAAATGTACTTGGTTACTTTACACCACTGAGCAGCCGCTATTTGCTCTGGGCGAGGGGTCGATAAAAGGACTGAGAGGGCGATGAGCCTGCACTGATTGGTCAGCTGTTGTATTTTCCCTAGGGAAAATATGACAGGAGATTTCCTTGTAGCAATTCATAGATACAGTATATATATACGTAGATCTATGCTAGGGACGTCGCGATACACTAAGTTCACAATATGATACGATACACAATATTAGTCTCACGATACCATATTATCAACATTGCCCATCATCTTGAGTTTGTTTTGGTGGAATCTGAGTAAATAATACATTTAATAAACTTTATTTATGAGCACTTTTCAAAAACAAAGTCACAAAGTGAGCACGAACGCACACACGCACACACATTCACGCCCGTGCACGCGCACACGCACGCACGCACGCACGCACGCACACACACACACACACACACACACACACACACACACACACACACACACACACACACACACACACACACACACACACACACACACACACACACACACACACCACACACACACACAACACACACACACACCACACACACACACACACACACACACACGCTTAACAGACAAGTGAAGCAGTTCTCACTATAGACTCAGTTCTCACTGAAACCCCACATCTTTTCAGAGGACGGATAGATGGAATAATAAATGATCATATAAATATTGCATTTTAATATTACCGCTTTATAAGATCCCACAAACCTCTGATCAGTCGTGTTGCCATCTCAACTTTACAACCAAGTGTAGTGCCAGCTCGAACCGAAACCCCATGATACCAGAGAGGGGATGCTTGTAAAATCCTTGGTGTTGATGCAATCTTAGATATAGGCCTATTTGATCATGCAGGAATGCAACATACTATTGCCATTGGTGCATCTCAACATTAATGAGCAACAACGAGCGTCAGCTGTGGACATTTTGCCACATAGAGAACATAGGCCAAACTAACTCCATCTTTTATGTCTGTGTCCTATGTAGAGTATATGTTCAACTGAAAGTTTTCTGTTGATATCAAGTAGCCTACTCAAGCCGCAACCGAGGACACACTACCGTGCTGTGCTAAGACTAGAGTCAGTTTAGTTTTTTCCACAATGCCCCTTGAATAGGGTGGAAAACATGACAGACAGACAGACAGAGATATTGTACTTTTACTTCACTACAATTATTTGAAAACTTTAGTTACTAGTTACTGTGCAGATATAAATGATTACATAATAAAACATACATTACCACTTTAGCCCTATAGCTCTACAAGCCCTACAAGCTCACAACGCGTCGCATTGCGACGCGTTGTGAGCTTGTAGATTTGCTATTTTCAAACATTTTAGTACTTTTACTTTTGGAACTGTAAGTACATTTTGATAC
>NC_137611.1:15801063-15811063 GCF_963280865.1 Gymnoscopelus braueri
AGAGAGAGAGAGAGAGAGAAACGACTGCACGAGAAAGAAAGAAACAGGAAATGAGAGACGACTCGAGGTACATACACATACATACAGGAGGCGGGGGGGGGGGGGTGTAGTAAGTATGGAGGGATTAGCCTCTCTGTACATCCACAGAGAGAGAAAGAAAGAAAGAAAGAAAGAAAGAAAGAAAGAAGAGGGGTTTATAAGCTAAAGGAATGAAGTGCTCGATTCATCACTGCCCCAAGCACCAGGCTCTGACCTTTGGAAAATGGAGTTAATGTTAGACACGGCAGCACTTAACATTCTGCACCGCCTTAACGTGTGTTCTTAACGTTGTCAAGGCGATGCCGGCGTGTGTGTGTGTGTGTGTGTGTGTGTGTGTGTGTGTGTGTGTGTGTGTGTGATAGTACCCCCTCTACCCCACAATGTTATTCCTGCAACTGTGGCATTTTATATTCGAGGGGTGGTGGTGGGGTATAATGGAATCCGACATAGCAGTGTTTCACATTAAGACTAGGCTGCTCACACACACACACACACACACACACACACACACACACACACACACACACACACACACACACACACACACACACACACACACACACACACACAGTGTGCTTCTTAGCGCTTCAGAATGTTTGGCATTCGGTCGGGGCCGTGATTCTCTTATGCGAGTTTGACTTTCGGTTGAGTTTAACCCATTGAGACCGGGAACGCATCTTGTGTAACCACTTTAACCATTATTTTATACTTTGGCTATTAGAAAATAGCAGATCTACAAGCTCATAGCGCTATGAGCTTGTAGATCTGCTATTTTTGAAAAAATCTTGAACATTTGTGTAAATCTTTTAATATATATAGTTTTTTTCAGGCGAACATTTGTAACAACCTATTTTGATGGGGATCGGCGGCCAAAAACATATAATTTTGGGGGTCCTTGACAAGAAAAAGTTTGAGCGCCACAGACATAGCAACAATAGTTTTTCAGAAAAATAAAGACATTTGACAGTTAAATATGTTTGCTTAAAAATATATATATTCAAAGATTTCCCCAAATTTTCAAAATTTTTCAAAAAAAATCTACAAGCTACAAGCTCTATGAGCTTGTATATCTGCTATTTTTGAATAGCCCAAAGAAAAAGAAAAGAAATGACACAGACGCGTTCCCGGGCTTAATGGTTTAATAAGCTTAACTTCCCGGCTTCTCTACTCCTCCTGCGTTACGCGCCAAGTAAGGAATGCGTCTGCCAAGGCTAATAGCTCGCCAATAGATTGAACCAAATATTCCCTTTGTCCCCTCGCTGCTAGCGCGGATGGATCGTGTATACACACGGCTGGCAGGAGATTGATGCCTTCTGGCTCCACTTCAAAAAAAGCACAGAAATCGTTGTAAGTTTTTGACCTAAAAAGCTGATTATGACATTGTTCCCTGTTTTTTAATGAAAGCCTTTCCGCGCCCCCCCCCCCCCTCCTCTTCGATAAGTCAGGCTAGATCAGGTCATTTCCAGTGGTGGAAAAGTAACTAAGTACATTTACTTAAGTACAATTTTGAGGTATTTGTACTTTACTTGAGTAATTCCAGTACTTTTTACTTCTACTCCACTACAGCTCAGAGGCAAATATTGTACTTTTACTCCATTACAATTATTTGAAAAAAATGTAGTTACTAGTTACTTTGTAGATTTTGATTATCACTACAAAACATATTAACCACTTCAGCCCTAGCCTATATACATTTTGGCCATTTGAAAATAGCCGATCTACAAGCTCACGATGCGTCGCGATGTGACGCATTCATTGTGAGCTTGTAGATCTGATATTTTCACTGTCACTGCCGACCCTTATAGCCTCTACCCCTGAGCCACTTACTTTTTCCAACACTGGTCATTTCTGCCTCCCCTCTCCCTTGCATTGGATTGAAAAGCACATCTCTCATCATCACGGATGGATCAGGCCTCCTTTCCCAGCAATGGCATGAATCCATCCAGGCACCAGGATGAGTCAGGATGGACGAAAGACAAACACAGGAAACCGTTACTGTCCGTGATCCAAAAGAAATGTGTGTTGCCCATAAGTCAAACCGCTGTATAAGCAGTGGTGTAAAGTAACTAAGTACATTTACTCAAGTACTGTACTTAAGTACAATTTTGAGGTATTTTTTACTTTACTGGAGTATTTCCAGTTGTCAGTACTTTCACTTCTACTCCATTACATCTCAGAGGCAAATATTGCACTTTTACTCCACTACAATTATTTGAAAACTTTAGTTACTTGAATATTACCACAAAACATACATTAACCACTCCAACCCAATACATTTCGGCCATTTGAAAATAGCCGATCTACAAGCGTGTGTCGCATGTGAGCTTGTAGATCTGCTATTTTCAAAAGATATTTCATACATTTTGAAAACTTGAAATGGGACATTCTGCATAGTGAGTACTTTCTACTTTTGGTACTTTAAGTACATTTTGATACCCATACTTTTGTACTTTTACTCAAGCACATTTGAATTCCAGACTTTTACTTGGAACAGAGTATTGCTATATTGCAGTATTGATACTTTTTTTCCACCACTGTGTATAAGTATTAATGTACAACACAAACAGAGCTTTCTGTTTTCGGGGGTCCCCGGCAGAAAAGAAAGAATGTAGACGGTGTGTAGATTGTGTGACTGCCGTGTTTAGTTTTAAGAATATAAAAGGCCCTTTGTCTTCTCCTTTGGCAGAGACGTTGGGCTGGATGGAAGCGTTGTTCCAGACTCATTCAGGTCTGGGTTTGGAAGGAAATGAGCTGCTTATGATTCATAGGAGTGATAGTGTACAGATGTTTGCTGGTGATTCATAGGAGCCGTTAATTTACACAGCGTCGTACCGCGGTGTGTGCGCGTCCGTGCGTGCGTGCTCACAAAACATAAGCTCACAACCATCTACAATGTGTGGTCGCGAATGCGACGCGTCGTGAGCTTGTAGATCGGCTATTTTGTGGTATTATACGGTATATATGGCCAATGAGATTGATGCTTTCTGACAGTACTTTCCGACAAAGACAATGAATGAACACACACACGCACATGTGTGAGTAATAAAGTACACATCACATATTTATTATACATGCAGTACACACATTCGCAGTAGGCTTTTTAGTCTCTCTCTCTCTCTCTCTCTCTCTCTCTCTCTCTATCCTCGTGCACATGTAAGTTGCTAACACACACATGCGCACGCACGCACAAACGCAATGTGCACGCACGTACGCACGCACACACGCACGCACACACGCACACGCACACGCACACGCACACGCACACGCACACGCACACGCACACACTGCCTCATATTCAGTTTTTCTTCTGTTTTCTGCTCTGCTATCACCTGAGTCATCTCTAGTGTGTCTGACGATGTGTGTGTGTGTGTGTGTGTGTGTGTGTGTGTGTGTGTGTGTGTGTGTGTGTGTGTGTGTGTGTGTGTGTGTGTGTGTGTGTGTGTGTGTGTGTGTGTCTGGAGTGTTCGTGTGTGCATGGCACGCCCACGGACAGGGCAGAAGGCTCTTTATTACATAGTAAAAGAAAGGACAAGGAGAGGAGAAAGAGAGAGAGCGAGAGAGAGAGAGAGAGGGGGGAGGGAGGGGGCGAGCAAGCACGATCACAGGACCATCAGCAGTGGAGCAGCATATCTGACCAACCGCACACACACACACACACACACACACACACACACACACACGCACACACGCACACACACACACGAACACGCACACACACACGCACTGATGTGCATACACGGGACTCAATCACGTGCTTTTGCACACAGCAACATCCAGAGCGTTCCTTTAACCACTTCCAACATGGCATCCACATTTTGGGGCATGTCTTTATTATTAGCCGATGGATCGTGTATACACACGGCTGGCAGGAGATTGATGCCTTCTGGCTCCACTTCAAAAAAAGCACAGAAATCGTTGTAAGTTTTTGACCTAAAAAGCTGATTATGACATTGTTCCCTGTTTTTTAATGAAAGCCTTTCCGCGCCCCCCCCCCCCTCCTCTTCGATAAGTCAGGCTAGATCAGGTCATTTCCAGTGGTGGAAAAGTAACTAAGTACATTTACTTAAGTACAATTTTGAGGTATTTGTACTTTACTTGAGTAATTCCAGTACTTTTTACTTCTACTCCACTACAGCTCAGAGGCAAATATTGTACTTTTACTCCATTACAATTATTTGAAAAAAATGTAGTTACTAGTTACTTTGTAGATTTTGATTATCACTACAAAACATATTAACCACTTCAGCCCTAGCCTATATACATTTTGGCCATTTGAAAATAGCCGATCTACAAGCTCACGATGCGTCGCGATGTGACGCATTCATTGTGAGCTTGTAGATCTGATATTTTCACTGTCACTGCCGACCCTTATAGCCTCTACCCCTGAGCCACTTACTTTTTCCAACACTGGTCATTTCTGCCTCCCCTCTCCCTTGCATTGGATTGAAAAGCACATCTCTCATCATCACGGATGGATCAGGCCTCCTTTCCCAGCAATGGCATGAATCCATCCAGGCACCAGGATGAGTCAGGATGGACGAAAGACAAACACAGGAAACCGTTACTGTCCGTGATCCAAAAGAAATGTGTGTTGCCCATAAGTCAAACCGCTGTATAAGCAGTGGTGTAAAGTAACTAAGTACATTTACTCAAGTACTGTACTTAAGTACAATTTTGAGGTATTTTTTACTTTACTGGAGTATTTCCAGTTGTCAGTACTTTCACTTCTACTCCATTACATCTCAGAGGCAAATATTGCACTTTTACTCCACTACAATTATTTGAAAACTTTAGTTACTTGAATATTACCACAAAACATACATTAACCACTCCAACCCAATACATTTCGGCCATTTGAAAATAGCCGATCTACAAGCGTGTGTCGCATGTGAGCTTGTAGATCTGCTATTTTCAAAAGATATTTCATACATTTTGAAAACTTGAAATGGGACATTCTGCATAGTGAGTACTTTCTACTTTTGGTACTTTAAGTACATTTTGATACCCATACTTTTGTACTTTTACTCAAGCACATTTTGAATTCCAGACTTTTACTTGGAACAGAGTATTGCTATATTGCAGTATTGATACTTTTTTTCCACCACTGTGTATAAGTATTAATGTACAACACAAACAGAGCTTTCTGTTTTCGGGGGTCCCCGGCAGAAAAGAAAGAATGTAGACGGTGTGTAGATTGTGTGACTGCCGTGTTTAGTTTTAAGAATATAAAAGGCCCTTTGTCTTCTCCTTTGGCAGAGACGTTGGGCTGGATGGAAGCGTTGTTCCAGACTCATTCAGGTCTGGGTTTGGAAGGAAATGAGCTGCTTATGATTCATAGGAGTGATAGTGTACAGATGTTTGCTGGTGATTCATAGGAGCCGTTAATTTACACAGCGTCGTACCGCGGTGTGTGCGCGTCCGTGCGTGCGTGCTCACAAAACATAAGCTCACAACCATCTACAATGTGTGGTCGCGAATGCGACGCGTCGTGAGCTTGTAGATCGGCTATTTTGTGGTATTATACGGTATATATGGCCAATGAGATTGATGCTTTCTGACAGTACTTTCCGACAAAGACAATGAATGAACACACACACGCACATGTGTGAGTAATAAAGTACACATCACATATTTATTATACATGCAGTACACACATTCGCAGTAGGCTTTTTAGTCTCTCTCTCTCTCTCTCTCTCTCTCTCTCTCTCTATCCTCGTGCACATGTAAGTTGCTAACACACACATGCGCACGCACGCACAAACGCATGTGCACGCACGTACGCACGCACACACGCACGCACACACGCACACGCACACGCACACGCACACGCACACACTGCCTCATATTCAGTTTTTCTTCTGTTTTCTGCTCTGCTATCACCTGAGTCATCTCTAGTGTGTCTGACGATGTGTGTGTGTGTGTGTGTGTGTGTGTGTGTGTGTGTGTGTGTGTGTGTGTGTGTGTGTGTGTGTGTGTGTGTGTGTGTGTGTGTGTGTGTGTGTGTGTGTCTGGAGTGTTCGTGTGTGCATGGCACGCCCACGGACAGGGCAGAAGGCTCTTTATTACATAGTAAAAGAAAGGACAAGGAGAGGAGAAAGAGAGAGAGCGAGAGAGAGAGAGAGAGGGGGGAGGGAGGGGGCGAGCAAGCACGATCACAGGACCATCAGCAGTGGAGCAGCATATCTGACCAACCGCACACACACACACACACACACACACACACACACACACACGCACACACGCACACACACACACGAACACGCACACACACACGCACTGATGTGCATACACGGGACTCAATCACGTGCTTTTGCACACAGCAACATCCAGAGCGTTCCTTTAACCACTTCCAACATGGCATCCACATTTTGGGGCATGTCTTTATTATTAGGCGTAAAATCTTCAAACGTTTTCGAAAATAGCAAAGATCACAAGCAATTTTTTATCATAATAAAGCAGTAAGTGAGTAGCCTTGGGCTGGAGCCATGCGTGTGGTGGTGTGCCCCCCATAAGGCAATCTGTCTCCTGCTTCTGTAGCGTGAGGCGTCATCCCCGAGACATGATTTACAAGTACACCTCCTGGACATCAGTGGTGTAAAAAGCACTCACGTTTGTTACTTAACTCATTAAGACCTGAGGCCGCTTCTAAACATTTTCTAAATCCTAACAGTTTTTTGAAAGAAAATCAAAAACATATTTTTTCACAATTTTTCAAAAATAGCAGATCTACAAGCTCGTAGCGCGGCACTCGGTGCCGCGCTATGAGCTTGTAGATCTGCTATTTTTGAATAGCCAAAGAAATCTAAAGTGACAAAGATGCGTTCCAGGTCTTAATGGGTTAAGTAAAAGTATCAATACTGCAATGTAGAAATACTCTGTTAGGAGTAAAAGTCCGGAATTCAAAATTTAAAAATTACGGAAGTATTGGTTTAAAAATGTACTTAAGGTATCAAAAGTAGAAAGTATACTCATTATGCAGAATGTCCCATTTCACAAGTTTTCAAATGTATATAAAAGGTAGACTAAGCTTTTGAAAATAGCAGATCTACAAGCTCACAATGCGTCGCATCGCGACGCATTGTGAGCTTGTAGATCGGCTATTTTCAAATGGCCGAAAATATATATAGGGCTGAAGTGGTTAATGTATGTCTTGCAATAATAATCAAAATTTTTCAAGTAATTGTAGTGGAGTAAAAGTACAATATCTGCCTCTGAGATGTAGTGGAGTAGAAGTAAAAGTACTGAAAATTGGAAATACTCCAGTGAAGTAAAAAATACCTCAACATTGTACTTAAGTACAGTACTTGAGTAAATGTACTTAGTTACTTTACACCACTGCTGGACATGATGTACAAGTACTCCTCCTGGACAAGACACTAGTATGTCGCATAGGACTTAATTACCCCCAATCCAACACTTCGATACTGAGTGGTGCCAAGCAGGGAGGCAGTCACATACCGCCAAGATACTGATTTTAACCGCGTTTTCAGGCTTTTTGTAATTCTTTTCTTTTGCTCCTTGAGCGTGAAACGTGGAAGCCTTGCATTAAGCAAGAGTTTCACCTCACCGTTAGCTGTGATTGTGGACCTATAACTGCAGGACAGCAAGACAGGTAGTGTTCAAAACCCACGATTGGGTGTTTTTTAATACAAGTGAACAGAGAATACATTACAATCACTACTGATGCGCTACTGAACAATGACCTGACAAGGACCGACTGGGGAGCAAGACTGTAATATAAACATGAGGGCTGATTACACATGAGATACGGAAGACAGAAAACTAAACATGAACAGAACGAGAAATACAAGACTCTATATCAGTGGTTCTCAAAGGTCTCAAACTTTTTCATGTCAAGGACCCCCAAAATGATATGTATTCCCCCATCTCAAAATATTTTGTTCCAGGGACCCCCAGAAGCAAAGATTTGAGTTACAAATGTTCGCTTAAAAGAGATATATATGCAAAGATTTGCACAAATGTTCAAGATTTTTTTTTCATATATATATACTATGAGCTTGTATATCTGCTATTTTTGAATAGCTGAAGTATAAAATATAGATAAAGGGGTTACAATGATTGTGACGCTTTATTAACTAATTTTTCTGGGGACCTCCTGGTACCCCCCCCAAGGACCCCTGGGGGTCCCCAGACAACACTTTGAGAACCAATTGCTCTAGGTCAAATCCAGACGACATTGGGCACCATTTTTTAAAGTAGTTTTTTGGTATGACTCGACAGCGGGGACTGAACCCCGAGATCCCGATCTCAGGGCGCCATCATGCTTTTAGAGAGGTTAACTGTAACTGTGATCTTAAGCCTCAGCGCTACTAACAGCTCTACCACAACCTCACCTCAACTCAACTCAGACCTGCAGGTGTCAACAAAATGTCCTCCTCTCATCACCGGCTCTGCCAGGACCTGCACTTCATGATAACAAGTATTAAGAGCATGCAAGCACACCGCATAGACGCACGTACGCACGCACGCACGCACGCGCGCAGAAACGCACACAGTAGGGCAGGCACACACATGCATAGATACTGTGTGTACGCACACACACACACACACACACACACACACACACACACACACACACACACACACACACACACACACACACACACACACACACACACACACACACACACACACACACACACACACACACACACACACGTATGCTGTACGCTGTAGAATCCCCCTAATGAGGGTATAGGTAATAGTTCAAACGCACACACAATCTTCACTCACGCACACTTTACACTGCACACCGACACAGTCTACAAAGTGTGTCATGTACTTACTTACACACACACACACACACACACACGTGTTGTGCGTGCGAAAATCCACGCAGATACAGTATAACCGCAGCCCCCACACACACGCACACACACACACATGCGCACACACACACGCACACACACACACACACACACACGTGACCTTCTCCTCCTATCCGTGACATTGGCGTGCTATACGTGCAGCACGGCACCATGGGAGGTGATGAGTTGATGCAGTTTTTTTTTTCCCAAACAGCTCTAGCGTTCTTTGATACAGTGGTTCTCAAAGTGGGGTCCGGGGACCCCCAGGGGTCCTTGGGGGAGGTAACCTTTTATGCCTTGGCTATTAAAAAATAGCAGATATACAAGCTCATGAGCTTGTAGATCTGCTATTTTTCAAAAATCTTGAACATTAGTGACATTTTTTTAATATATATATATTTTCTAAGGATACACAAATCTTTGGTTCTGGGGGTCCCTGGCACAACATATTTACAGATGGGGGTCCGCGGCCAAATATATATCAATTTGGGGGTCCCTGGCATGAAAAAGAGAAGCACTGCTTTAATACATTCATTGCCAGGTATTTTAGATGACGTCATTTCCGGGTGGATCCTTCTCTCAAAGTCAAGGCATCATTCATAGGTTGGCGAAGGGCACCCTCTAGCGTAAATCACTAAAAACACAAGATGACGTAATATTACATCCATCATGGCAGTCAATGTGCTAACACATTCGGTGCCAGAATTTTATAATAACAGATTGCGTTCGGTGCCAGAAATCTCACCGTTGAGCTGCGCGGCACTGTTTAAGCTGTAGACTCCAAGACGAGCAATCCATGTGAAACAAAGCATGGTCCTGGCTAACGCCTGGAACGATAACATCTTTCCCGCGGGTCACAATGGCGCAGCGATCGCGCATACAAAATTAGTCGTTTTCCCCAACGTAAAAAGTTTTGGAGTTATAGGGGTTTTAGAGAAGGAGATAGAACGGAAGCGGATGGGGAGCCATGTTTTTTGGCACGGTGATCTATAAGGCCCTTCCTTCTCAGAATCACCATGGGTGATTCTGAGAAAAAAAACTAAAGAGATTGAAAACACGGTTCAGACTGTTCGGCACCGAAACGCTACTCTGTGAAAACACGGTTCAGACCGTGTTCGGCACCGAAGCGCTAC
>NC_137611.1:15823563-15846063 GCF_963280865.1 Gymnoscopelus braueri
GTAAAGACGGACCCCTTTACGAGTGCAATTGAACACACTTAGTTAAATTAACACCGAGGCTCTTGCTGTGTACAACATGCATGTGTGTGATTTTCATCGACATTATAAGAGTATACACACTCTCCACCCCAGGGTGCATAATGCATTCAAACATTACAAACACTTAACCTCTGTTGTGTGAATTTGCCGTGGGAATATCATTTGTATGCAAATGTTGGAATCCATGCAGTCGTAATTTGCTCTGTACTGTACATATCGAGTTAAATATTAATATACAGTACGGAGTTAAGTGCTTCTTCTGCGGTTAGAGAAGTCTGAGGATGCAACATTATCTGCAAGCACTGTGTTGTGAGAGAGCTTCTTCAGCTGCTGTGGCACAGTGGGCCATCATCACAGAATGCCTGAAGAGAATACCGCTTCCCATGCCTTGTATAATGTGCCTATACAGTCAGTATCTTAAACAGTATCTACAGTATACGTGTACAGTGTCTTTTACAGTATCTATACAGTGTCTTTTACAGTATCTATACGTGTACTGTATAACGGTGGTTCTTCAAGCTTTTTCATGTCAAGGACCCCCAAAATGATATGTGTTTGGCCGCGGACCCCCCATCTCAAAATGTTGTGTTCCAGGGACCCCCCAGAAGCAAAGATTTGAGTTACAAATGTTTGCTTTAAAAATATATGTATTCAAGATTTGCACAAATGTTCACGATTTTTCAAAAATAGCAGATCTACAAGCTCATAGAGCGGCACCGAGTGCCGCTCTATGAGCTTGTATATCTGCTATTTTTGAATAGCCAAAGTAATAAAGGGGTTAACATGATTCCGACACTTTATTAACACATTTTGCTGGGACCCCCTGGTACCCCCCCCCCAAGGACCCCTGGAGGTCCCCGGACCCCACTTTGAGAACCAATGCTGTATAAGATAGATACTGTTCACACATTATAGGTACTGAATAGTTTCTATCCAGTATCTATAATGTGTGAACAGTATCTTATACAGCACATCTTACTGTCTGTCTCTGAGTTTCATACTCAGGAGGAGCCACAATATTTTCACCTTCCCGAACGATAATAACTCACAAATACCCCTTAGTTAAAGGAGTAGTTCACCCAAAAAATGACTTATTTTCTATCAACTGCACACCCCATGAAACCTTGAATCCATGGATTTATTTTTGTTTTTGTGGCATTCCTAAGCCAATAATTTGATGACCGACCGTCTCCTACCGGCTAATGTATCCGGTAGGAGACACAAAGTAGATTATTTGTGTCTCCTACCGGATACACACCCGGTCATCAAATTATTGGCTTAGGAATGCCACAAAAAACAAAAATAAATCCATGAATTCAAGGCTTCATGGGGTGTGCAATTGATAGAAAATAAGTCATTCCTCCTTTAAGGTTCTCAAAGTGGGGTCCAGCTGGGTTCCTTGAGGGGGGGGGGGGTTCTAAATGTAATGGGAAAGGTCTGTAACTCTGAGAGTGTATACACATGGAATTTGGTTCCATTTGTATACTCTCAGAGTTATGGGGGGTCCTTGAAATTACAATGTTTTGCACAACAACCCAAAGATCATCTTAAAAACAATGTTCTAGTGAGCTTGAACCCTTGGTCTGGTGAACAACAGGCTAATGCCACGGTGAAGCCAAGGACACGCACAACAAGAACATAATATGCATTAAAGATAATATGTCTGGACACTGTGAGGCTATTATTGAGAATCTATCTCTCTATCGCCATGCCGCCGTGTCATTACGCAACGTGCGTGCGTGCGTGCGTGCGTGCGTGCGTGCGTGCGTGCGTGCGTGCGAGACAGAGAGGACCAACAGCGTACCTACACGGTAACATTACCCCCAGGGTACAGAGGCACAGAGGGAGGCGAAGACGTAAAGAAGGAGAGACAGGAGGGGAAATGGAGGAAAGAAGGACGACGGGGGGTGGGTTGGCACACAAGAAGGAAGGGGGGGAAAGGCAGCAGGCAAAGAGTGAGCAAAATAGAGACACCGAGGTACATGGAGGAGCAGGGAGAGAAAGTCTGGGAAAAGTGTAAGAAAGAGAGAGATGACAGTCGCAAGAACAAAGAGCCTGGAAAGAGTGATGAAATACAGAGAGTGAGAGAGGGGGGGAGAGAGAGAGAGAGAGGGAGAGAGAGAGAGAGAGAGAGAGGGAAGGAGAGCCCAGGGAGAAGCAAGAGAGGGAATTTGAGCAGCGGCGTATCGAGGAGGAGGAGGAGGAGGAGGAGGAGGGGGCGGGGTGGAAGTCCTCCTCACCTCCCGGAGCGAGGGATAGGAAGGAGAAATCGAGGAAAAGAAGGAGGGAGGGAGGGAGGGAGGGAGGGGGATAAAAGAGGCAGGGGAGAGACTGGGGGCGTTGAAGGAAGGAGGGAAGAAGAGGTGGTTAGAGAGGGTTAGAGAGAGAGAGAGAGAGAGGAAGAGGAGGGAGGGAGGGAATGGAGGGAGGGAGGAGGAGAGGGAGGAAATGAAATAAAGAGAGAGAGGATGAGAGAGGGATGGACGGGAAGGAAGTGGGGATGGAAAGGAGGAGAGAGGATGAGAGACGGAAGTGGAGGAGGGAGGGATGTAGGAGGAGACGTGGAGGAGAGGGGGGGGGGGGGGGGGTAGGACCCCCGTAGGGTTAATTACATCTCTGTTCTCTGTCAGTGAGACTCTGACACAATCTGAGAGTCCTGGCTGCAGGCTGGCACACACACACACACACACACACACACACACACACACACGCACACGCGCACGCGCACACGCACACGCACGCACACGCCCACGCGCATTACTATACTTGTGAGGACATCAACATAACATTTTTGGGATAGCAATGTTATGAATGCCATAAAAGCATTACATTTCTTTTCGCAAACCAAAAGCCGGAAGAATTCAGATCTACAAGCTCACAACGCCTCGCAGCGCGACGCGTTGTGAGCTTGTAGATCTGACACCAGCGTGCAACTAAGTAGTAAAATCAGGTATTAACTCTTAACTCTAAACCTAACTTCTAAATGTCTAATCCTATAACCTGTATCTTTTCCATAATTCTATATCTAACTCTAAAACACATTTTTAACCGTAAAAACATTTTATTATATTTGTGCGGACATATGGTCCTCACAAGTATAGAAATACACAGTATTTACAGAAGTACACACACACACACACACACACACACACCCACCCACGCACACACACACAGGGCATGACATATAGACGGCGATCATGCAATAAACACACAAACATGCTCTTGGGCGCATACACATATGAGCTAATGCACACATAGGCGCACAAGCGCATATATATAGCGTGCACACACACGCACACACACACGCGCGCGCACGCACACGCACACAGTCTCTCTCACAGGGGAGTGCGTTGTGTTGTTCTGTGTAGAGACCGGTACATTTGAGGAGGGGGGCCTCCATGGTCTAAACTTGTAATAGCTGAGGAAGATTCTGCATAAATCATGCATAACGTGACCCATATGTAAATCACTCATGTTATATTATATAGTCGTGGATAGCGGCAGCACATCAAGGTTCTGTCCCTTGGCGGCTGGCTGATGTCTTCCTCTTTATAGGAAAACAGCCAGCAGAGCAGACTGCCCTGTTTTTTTTACTGCCCTCACACTTTATTGTCCAACAATGTCGATAAGACCACAGGTCATTATCACGTGGCCTTCACTGTAGCCTTGGGAAAAGAACAGACGCGCACGTGTGTATGTGTGCGTGTGTGTGTGTGTGTGCGTGTGCGTGTGTGTGTGCGTGTGCATGTGCGTGTGTGTGCTCTAACATTTTACCATTGGTGGAAAAAGTACTCACATTTTTTACTTGAGTAAAAGTATCAATACTGCAATGTAGAAATACTCTGTTACAAGTAAAAGGCCTTTGTTCAAAATGTTACTTGAGTAAAAGTACGAAAGTATTGGCATCAAAATATACTTAAAGTACCTAAAGGAAAAGTACTAAAATGTTTGAAAATAGCCGATCTACAAGCTCACAACGCGTCGCGATGCGACGCGTTGTGAGCTTGTAGATCGGCTATTTTCAAATACCCTATGTATAAAATAGGGCTAAAGTGGTTAATGTATGTTTTGTGAAATAATCATTTATATCTGCAAAGTAACTAGTAACTTAAGTATACTAATACTTGTAGTGGAGTAAAAGTACAATATTTGCCTCTGCAACGTAGTGGAGTAGAAGTAAAAGGACTGAAAATTGGAAATACTCAAGTAAAGTAAAAATACCTCAAAATTGTACTTAAGTACAGTACTTGAGTAAATGTACTTAGTTACTTTCCACCACTGCATTTCACTGTGAAACAGAACAATACAGTATTATGTATGCTGCCGGTTCCTATAACCTTAACCACTTTATAAATAGGTGTCCCTATATTTACGCAAATAATAGGCGAAGATTTTCCAGAAAATTGTCAAACAGCGAAAAAAAAAACAGCAGATCTACAAGCTCACGGTGCATCGCAATGCGACATCCATGAAATGTCTTATGTAAGTGTTTAAATACCTCACACGGATCAACATTTTCTGAGTCTCAGCGTTGACCTTTGTACTACACGCCGCCTGCAGCCATTGTTTCAGCCCCCTCTTCCTCAGGGATGCACACACACTGCAACACGCCTTGCGCTCATAAGTCACCGGTGACACTACAGTGAACAAATGGTGCCGGGCAGGCAGAAAAAACTGGACATGAGTTACTGTACTTGGATCGTTTTTTTCCCCCCCCTCGCCTTTACACCAAATCTCTTTGCCAAAAATCTACAAGCTCACAACGCGTCGCATTGCGACGCGTTGTGAGCTTGCAGATTGGCTATTTTTGGTGAATGTTCCCCCCCCAGAATAGACATGCTGCTGGCGTTCAAGTTGTTAAACACTTAACACATTGAATGCCAAAAACGGTCCGGACCGTTTTTGAGGATCCAAACGAGAAGTGCCGAAAACGGTCCGGACCGTTTTTGACCCAATTCTATTTTTATACATGTGGGCCACGTGGGGCGCTAAAACGAAACTTTGACATCACCCAAGGAGTTTCTGAGAAGAAGAGGCTGGATCTGGCTCCATGTAAAAAATCCTTCCGGTCGGCGTTTTCAATGTTATCTCCTTGACTAAAAGCTTAATATCTCCATTTCTTTTTAATGTGGTGAAAACGAGCCGTTTTCGATCGGCGATCACGCTGCAATGGAGGATCGTGTTAGAAATATTATTGTTCCAGGCGTTAGTCGGGAACCTCCGCCGTCTCGCACGCACGCTTTGTTTACATGCACTTCCGCGTCGGGGCTTCTACAGCACGAAACGTATAACGCAAGTGGATGGAAGAAATGCAGGCACTCAACGTATAATATTTTAATAAACCTCTGGCACCCAATGTGTTAAAGGGATAGTTCACCCAATAAATGACTTTTTTTCCTATCGATCAGTCACCCCATGGAGACTTAAAATTCATGGATATTTTTTTGTTTTTGTTGCATTCCTAAGCCAGCAATGTGATGACCAGCGGACCGGTAGGCAGCCGTTCCGGTATAGGAGACACAAAGGAGACTCTTTGTGTCTCCTATACCGGAACCGCTGCCGGTCATCAAATTATTGGCTTAGGAATGCGACAAATCCAAAAAAATATCCATGAATTCAAGTCTCCATGGGGTGACTAATCGATAGGAAAAAAAAAGTCATTTTGGGGGTGAACTTTCCCTTTAAACCATCTGATCTTAGTGAAACGGACCCGAGTTTCAACTGTACTTCAGTCTGCTCTTTGTTTCCTTCTACACCGAATATGTTCGACAGAAATAGCTAGCTGATCTACAACGTTGTGAGCTTGACTGTAGGTCGGATATTTCTGTCAAATGTCGTCGTCCCCTCCCCCAGAATAGGGGGCTGTTGGTAGAGCCATATGAAATCCATGTTAACGGAATCGCGGACGGAATCGCGGAAATGACCAATAAAAATGGAATTGGAATAAAAAACGGAATATTGCAGAATTTGGAATATAAAAAATATTCGCGGTAAAATATTTTTTTTTACCGCAAATTTTTACAAATCCACGGGACACCACCATTTTGCATGGACACATCCTACTTTAAAACAATAAAATCCACGTAGAAATCGTCTTAGAAAGACGATAGAAATGATAATAATACATGGGCGACGCCATTTTGCGCATGCTCAGACCGAATTCTTTTTCGGTCTGAGCATTTTTGCGAATTGTGTAGATTTCTTTCAGAGACATATGGACTGTTATATCTTATTAAATTGTGGACATTTATTCATTTCCACTTACCAGACACTTTTTTTTTATGGTAAAAATGAGCATAAAAAGCTAAATACAGAATTCAGAAATATTAAAATGGAAAAAACAGAATTTGGGAAAAAATAAAACGGAATTGGGAAAAAAATAAAACGGATTTCATATGGCTCTAGCCGTTGGAGTCCAAGTGGTCAAACAGAACAAGCACCAACAAGCTTTGAAAGCTCATTGATCCACCTTGTAATAGAAAATGCTGACTGGTGATTATGACCTTTCAAGGTCGCGAATGGTCAAAGATTTTGTTCACGTGACTTCCTGTTTGTCACAGTATGTGACTCCGCCCTGTGTTTATACCATTGGTTCTCAAAGTGGGGTCCGGGGACCCCCAGGGGTCCTTGGGGGGAGGGTACCTACCAGGGGGTCCCCATGCAGCAAAATGTGTTAATATGGCGTCGTTTTAACCACTTTAACCTTTTATACTTTGGCTATTAAAAAATAGCAGATATACAAGCTCGTAGCGCGGCACCGAGTGCCGCGCTACGAGCTTGTAGATCTGCTATTTTTGAAAAATCTTGACCATTTTTTGCAAATATTTGAATATATATATTTTTAAAGGGAACATTTGTAACTCAAATCTTTGCTTCTGGGGGGTCCCTGGAACAAACTATTTTTAGATGGGGGTCGGCGGCCAAATACATATCATTTTGGGGGTCCTTGAC
Source organism: Gymnoscopelus braueri (assembly GCF_963280865.1). Classification (NCBI taxonomy): domain Eukaryota; kingdom Metazoa; phylum Chordata; class Actinopteri; order Myctophiformes; family Myctophidae; genus Gymnoscopelus; species Gymnoscopelus braueri. The sequence continues at coordinate 15,830,554 of NC_137611.1, forward strand.
ATAAAAAAGTTTGTGAACCACTGGTTTATACAACCAAACAATAAATACATATTTTACCAATCGTTTCCCTCTGTATCAGCAGTTATCAGCCAGCGGAGTTAGTGTGGTGATGTTTACCTGCAGAAACACATTGCCCTCTCGCTGTGTATTGATGATTTCACTGTTTGCTTTGGTAGACAGGGACGTTTTTGGGGCCACAAAAAACAAACAGTAAAAAACACCAAAATACAGCAAGAGGGCAATGTGTAAATATGTCATTTTGACTGATAACCTTGGCCTCCAAAACTCTCAACCCTAGTCTTCAACAGGTAGGTTTATAGCTCAGAAATAACTCAACTTTAAGTCAACACAAGTCTGCACATGGCAACGTTAATCAACGTTACGGTGTGAAAGGTAATGACAGGAGTACATTGTGAATTGCCAATGGTAGTAAGCGTGCGCGCGCACACACACACACACGCGCACGCGCACACGCACACGCACACGCACACGCACACGCACACACACACACACACACTAAGATATATTGCCGAAAAACACACGTCTATCTGTGACCTTTGATCTTGACCCAGTTAACCCCCAGAATGTACCGTAATCAGTTGATCTAGACTACAGAGACCACTCACTGCCCACCGTTGCGTAGAGTCTCTCGACATTCAGTGCAGCCATTTTCCAGCAAAAAGTAGCTCACAGACAGACACACAAACAAACAAACAAGCCCCTGTTGGCGCGGGATCACAAGATAAATCAACAACATTTTATCTCCTCTACTGCTGGTGGGTTTTGATGACTAACTGTGATATCCCATTTTGAATTACCAATGCCTGGTGCAAGGGTGACGGCATAGTATTTTAATCCGAGGCTGTAAAACTTTTTCCTTGTCTTTTCTTTTTTTTCCTCCTCTCCCTTCTTTCTTTCCGGGAGAGAGTTGGCAGGCCGGTCTGCTTAGTATTCTCTTTATGGAGGCAGACAGACAGTGCCTGCACACAGTATATAGAAGAGAGTAGACACTGTCAGGATTCTGTCAGTCCGGGAGAGGTACAGTACATGTACTGTACCCTATAACCACTAAAGCCTGATTTATATACCCCAAAAATAGCCGATCTACAAGCTCACAACGCTGTGAGCTTGTAGATTGCCGCCACTTTCGGGGTAACAGGAATAGTGGGCACCAAGGAAGAGAGGGCACATACATAAAATAAAATAGTTGGAAAACGGTAATTAAGTAAATGTAAAGTATGCATGATTAGAACGTGCTTGAACATTCGACTAATGTTTCTACAATTCCTACACATTTGCTACAAAAGCTGTAGGACGTATAGGCCTATAGCCCGGCAATTTGGGCATAAGAAGTTGAAGGGTAAATGTAAGTTTGATAATGATGTGGCGTGCATGTACTTTACCTTATTTAACCCATTAAAACCGGGAACGCACCTGTGTGTCATTTTTAGATTTCTTTGTCTATTCAAAAATAACAGATCTACAAGCTCATAGCGCGGCACTGAGTGCCGCGCTATGAGCTTGTAGATCTGCTATTTTTGAAAAAGAAATCGTGAAAATGTGTGCAAATCTTTGAATATATATATACATTTTTAACTCAAATCTTTGCTTCTGGGGGTCCCTGGAACAAGAAGGTGGTCCGCGGCCAAATACATATAATTTTGGGGGTCCTCGACATGAAAAAGTTTGAGAACCACTGATATAGAAACATAAGTTTTTTTTTCCAAAAGAAAAGAAGTAGGATTTAGAAGACATTTGTAGAATCCCCAGAAGCAAAGATTTGAGTAATTTTTTTTCGTAATACATATATATTCAAAAGATTTTGCACAAACTTTCAGATCTACAAGCTCATAGTGCGGCACCGAGTGCTTGTAGGCCTATATCTGTTATTTTTGAATAGCCCAAAGACATCTTAAAATGACACACAGATGCGTTCCCCTGTCTTAAAGGGTTAAGACCATTTTCCAAATTCTTTATGGTTTTACATTTTGGAATTGCCCACTCTCCCTGTATGCGCGCCGACATAAAACCAATGCAGGATGTGAAATCTGTTTGTGTCTGGGTGCATGTAGAACAATGATTAGCCTTGTTAAAGACATTTTTTTGTGTGATAAGAGACGCCTTGATAAGAAACCAATCACGCTCCATGTAATGACAATAATATGAAAATCCCATTGATTTGCAGAAAAAAAGAGCAACTATATTTGAAGACGCGCTATAAGCCTGCTATCGGCACCGTTGAAATCAAGATATCCATCGTTATACGAACCCACTACAGAGGAGAACGACGTTACAACATCAAAGTGGAGTCTGTCTCACAGAAGAATAAAGACTTTTTTTTTTCTTAATACTTCATTATAAAGGAGCCTTCCGCGGAAATAACGTGACGGCTCCCGTAATCCTCCTGACAAATCAGGAAATCTCCCCCGTTTGTTGGAGCGCTTTGTGTCTGAATCCCCATGAGATCCTCCCTCCCTTCAGAACACCCCCCCCCCCCCCCCACCCGCCCCGGACCCTCTTTATTAACCCGTTCTGCCTTAATTAGCTAATAGGATTGTTTTAACCGTGATCCAAGAAAAGAATAGCCCCCAGGAAGACAAACACCAACTCTGTGTGCGCACGTGTGCGTGTGAGTTTGTGCAAGCGTGTGCGTGCGTGTGTGCACATGTGTGTGTGTGTGTGTGTGTGTGCACAACAGGGTTAGCATGTGCGCTAGATTGCACAACATGCATATACTGTATATACTGTACAACTGTGCATTAACATGCATAAGTTGTTGTGTGGGTGGAGGACGTGCATGTGCGTGTGTAGGATTTAAGTTTGTGTTAGCTGCGTGTGTGTGCGTGTGCGTGTGCGTGTGCGTGCGCGTGCGTGTGTGCGTGCGTGTTGTGTACACTATAATCACACACTTTGTGTACAGCGCTGTGTTTGTGTGTGTGTGTGTGTGTGCAGACGGTGCACACGGCCGGCGTGTGCGTCTCACTATGTGTAAATGCAGTGCATTTATATGCACCATGTCATCTGCGGCACACACACACACACACTCCGGTTTGGTTCCATCCCCCTTAATTAATGCGCCCTCCTGCAAGAGTGCCAGTGGAATATGAAACCATTTTACCTGATGATGCAAACGAATGAAAACAGCACTCTGCTCCTCCCCCCCCCTCCCTCCTCACCTGACAAATAGTTCCTTATTCCAGTGTTGTTATCCCTGAGTGATTTATTCTCGGTATACAGTGCCGTGCCGTGCATCGAAATTAGGCGATCTACAAGCTCGCGACGCGTCCCCACCGCGACCCGTAGTGAGCTTGTAGATTGCCTATTTTCAACTAGGCACAAATCAGGCTTTAAGCGTGGTGCGCGTGGCCCCTCGCAGCCCAACGTGTTTTCTCGTTTCGTTTAATTGGTGTTTTTGGCGACACGACGCCCGCCACAAGGCTTTTGTCAGCGCAGGAACTGTGCATGTAAGCACATCTTTTGTAGGAAGATGAGAAAAGAGGAGGCTGTTCCGCAGCTTACCCATGATTTTGTTTTTCTCGCACAAGCCGTGTGCTTACAAAATGGCACAATATTGCACGAGCACGCACGCACGCACGCACGCACGCACGCACGCACGCACGCACGCACGCACGCACGCACGCACGCACGCACGCACGCACGCACGCACGCACGCACGCACGCACGCATGCACACGTTTGTATTAGTGCGCTCGGGAGGACATAACAATTTTAGGAAGGTGATTTCATGAATGCAATTTCTTTTTAAATCATGTTCTGCCATGTAGAAAAATAGCCGATCTACAAGCTCACATTGTGCCACGCTGTGGAACGTTGTGAGCTTGTAGATCTGCTATTTTCTGTACACAACGATGGCGTGCAACTAATGATAAATCGACCATAACTTCAGCCCTAACCATAAAACCATTTCTCTTGTGAGAACACGCGCATGCACACACGCACACGCACACGCACACGCACACGCACACGCACATCATCATCATGTCAGTACCTTCACGTCATGTATGCATACAGCGTTGTATGTACTGTAAAGTACAATACTGAACTGTAAACACAGACTCATACTAGTGCATGTACTTGGCAACTCATTTACCTCCTCATGCATTATGTCTGCAAAACTAAAGATACAGTACAACTGTGCAATAGCCTGATGTGTTCTGGGGACTTTATCTTCTTTGTGAGGAAATGAGTTCCAGCAGAATTCCAACAAAACAAAATCTTTGCTTCAGAAATGTTATTGTGGGCCCTGAAAATGTCCTCAACTCCCCCCCCAATATCCGCATTAAATAAAAAAAGATATAAAGAACACTGGTAGCCTACTAAGGCTCTCCAGAATCCATAAAGATAAGGAATGAAAGTTAACTCCATGACAAAAAAAACACTTCTGGAGCAACGATGTGACGGTAAAACCATGTGAAGTGTTAAACACGTCAAATCAATCAGTGAAATGAAACCTAGAAGTTAAGCAAAGAAAACCAAACGTATATTGGTTCACACACGTAAAGTAGTGTAAAACGTAAAGCCTGTTTTGTCTTCACTGTGGTATACTGAAACCATCTCTCCATCTACCATTCTCATAGAAAGACAATCGATATAGAAAAGAGCAGAGTTAGAATAGCGTACACTACACACAGAAAGATAATGGTTCTTAAAAGGTTCTTCAAAATGCTATATGGTTCCACAAAGAACCATCAACTACTAAAGAACCATTTGATCTAGTGAATGGTTCTTCATGTTCCTCATCTAGTTCTAGAGAACCTTTTTTTTGTCAAAGTTCTTTGAACTCTTAAACCATGTCGTAATAGCCAGACATTCATTGAAAATAGCAGATCTACAAGCTCACAACGCATTGTGAGCTTGCAGATCTGCTATTTTAAACAAATAAATTTCAGCCGGCTGATGAAGTTTATACAGTTTAAGGGGTTTGGATTCTTTATAGAACCATTCAAATAAATGATCTGAAAGGTTCTTTCTGGAACCAAAAATGGTTCTTCTATGGCATCACTCCAAGAACCAGTCTTGCTTCCAGTTGGCACCTTTAAATGTTTCTGTGTGTAGATGCTTGGTTGGAATGTGGACATCTGAATTTTGCTTTGAATGTAAAAAAAATGAATACAAATTGAATGGGAACAGTATGTCTCCAATGTCGATCTGGGTTCTTCATGTGGCCAGCCTGTGTATCAGTCGTCTAGGGTTCTCAACCTTTTAGGGCAGCGACCCCCCAAAATAATCATATTTGAACTGGAGACCCCCCCACACCCTGACAAGCACTTGGAATTGTAGGAGTTGATGCATTACATGTAGTTTGACTCGGTTCCACAGATAAGGATTGTGAAAATAGCTGATCTACAAGCTCACAACGCCTGTGTGCACAAGAAGGTGCACGCACACTGATCAGGTGCTGATCAGTCCAGCAGTTTTGCGAGAGACACGCAGACAGACAGACAGAAAAACAGACCCTCTTCTAGACGGCTTCTGTAGAGCAATGCTGAAAATAGCCAGTCTACAAGCTCACAATGCCTCGCATCGCAATGAGCTATTCAATTGTTTGCATTTATATAATGCCTATATAATGACATTCTCAAAACAAGTGGTTTTAATCCTACTGTGTGTGCTTGTTGTGTGTGTGTGTGTGTGTGTGTGTGCGTGTGCGTGCGTGCGTGGCGGGTGTTGTACATTTGTAGAAACGCTATACATACAAACAATGCACAACTTTGCAAAAACTTACCCCAAGCTAACCTTTCCTATGTGGATATATAGGCTATCACTATTTCCAACAGCAAATGCACAATTCGTATATACAGTATGGTTTCGTAAGTTAGACTTCCCTCAGTTGCGATGTAACAGCATCTGTGTACACATCATTTCTATCCCCTTTTAATTGAGCATAATCATTTTGTTTTGATTGTATTGTTCCACTTTTGCTTTGGCAACGTAAACGTATGTTTTCTCATGCCAATATAAAGCCCTTTGAATTGCATTGAATTGAATTGAATTGAATTTGTGTGTCTCCTCCAGGCTGGTGCGTGCGTTTCTCCCAGGAGCCTGCAGACCAGTCGGTGGTGCTGGGAGAGAAGGTGGCCCTGTCCTGCGTGGTCTTCAACTACACGGGCATCGTCCAGTGGACCAAGGATGGGCTGGCCCTGGGGATCGGAGAGGGCCTGCGAGGTGAGATCGGGGCCTGTACGCAAACCTTTTTCTCAACCTTCTTCCATTTCAAGAACCACTAGTTTCATACAGTATGCATTAGCCCAGGGGTCTTCAACGGGGGGGTCCGCGGGACCCCTAGGGGGGTCCTCAGAGTAATCTTTGTGTGATTGGAAATGTTATTATTTTTTACATTAATCACTTAACCCTAATATCCCTATTTTGAGGAGAACTTTGGCCAAAAATAGCAGATCTACAAGCTCTCAACGCCTCGCAGCGCGAGGCGTTGAGAGCTTGTAGATCTGCTATTTTCAGCAAGGATGGTAGAGGGGAAAAAAAGAGCAGACCAAGTACAGAGCCCATATGGTCAAGTATTGAGGGTTTAAAATGTTAAATGGCAGAAAATACACTGATGATAGTGCTGTTAAACAAGTCTGAAGCTATCCATGAAATCTATGAAAAAGTTTAATCTGCAACACAATTTTATATAATATGTAGTGGGGGGGGGGGGTCCCTACTTCATCTCTTTCTCTCACCTAAGGGGTCCCTGGGACGTTGAAGACCCCTGCATTAGCCTCACGGACCCACATTTGATACAATTTACAGTTTTCATCCCCGGCCGGGCACCCCAATCTCTCTGTTAATTTAACTCTGACCCCAACGGGGGTCCCCGGACCAGACATTGAGACACAGTGCCATGTCGTATACAGCATAAAGGAGGTTATATTATCTTGATGATACTACAGCGTCACGCAAAAGCATCAAAAATAGCAGATCCACAAGCTCGAAAAGCGGCTCGAAACGCGGCTCGAAACGCGGCGCGAAGCGACGCGTTTCGAGCTTGTCGATCTGCTATTTTTGATACTTTTGAATTTCAACCCTGAAAAGTCACAGTTTTTGACATATGAGGTTTCCACCCTGACAGAGACGACATGTATATTTCAGAATTTCAACGTTCCTTGCTAAAAGTTAAATATAAAAACTCAGCCAGAGGGGAAAGAAAATCTTACACTGCAGACAAAAAAAAAAGAAAAAAACAGACTTCACTTTTTTACATTTCATCCATTTATATTAGGGGCGACACTTTTATCCAGAGTGACTTACAATGAAGTGCTGCAGTAAGAATATGCGACATTTGCAGCCAGCATTAACAATCAGCCCTGATAACACAAAGACTGTGTGAGCGCCGAGGGGGGAAAAGGAGGCTGTACAAGCCGTCAGGGGGTCTAGTGGTTTCGACTGTGGGCTAGTATTGTAATCTGAGGGTCACAGTTTCCATCATCCCCCTTACAAGAGCCCAGTGTGTCAGTCACCACCACCGGCGCTGCTGTGTCCTGGCACACTGTTACTGTGATCAAGACATTGAACTGTGTGCTGTGCTACCAGTCCCTGAGTCCCCATGGCTGCCGGCTAGCTGGCTGGCGCTGCTGTGCAGCTTAAAAAGTCCTGTAATAATGTAGCACTTGATGTTGGTCACTCTGGGAAAAAAACGTTCCCTGAAAGTTCCTGTAGAGATTTATGTATAGGCAAAAAACTATTGAGGACGGGGGGGGGGGGGGCCCGGAACCGCTGGCCTATACCAGTCCGGGCACCTATAGGCTGTAATGCTAGCCTGACAGCGTACCGCGAGTTCGAGTCCCGTTCCCGACGAACTTTGCTGTATGTCACTCCCCGTCTCTCTCCTCCCCATTTTCTGTCTCCACTTACTATCAATACAGGCAAAAAGCCAAAAATATATATTACAAAAAAAACTATTGAGGAGGGATACCACTGTACAATGCAAAAATAATAGTTTTAACCCATTGAGACCTGGAACGCATATGTGTCACTTTAGATTTCTTTGGCTATTCAAAAATAGCAGATGGTGCCGCGCTACGAGCTTGTAGATCTGCTATTTTTGAAAAATCTTGAAAAAAAAATGTTTTGATTTATTTTTTAAAACTGTTCAAAGTGCTATTTTGTTAACTTTTTGATTTAGGCAGACAAACATACAATTGGCTTAACAAAATCTTACAGACTACTCAGCAACGCGTTTCGAGTACAAGAACTCACTCCTCAGGCAGAAGTTTGGTGAAATACATTGAAGTCAATGAGAGCAGGCTGGACCGGCTTGTGAACAAACACTATTTCGGTTACATTGGTATTATCGGTTCAGGAATATAAAAGAAGACATATCACAGGTTGTTTTCTAATCACGTTTTTTTTTTTATGTGCACACTGTATAATCTTATTGAGGCATCTAAACAGCAGCATGTACTGTATCTTTTCTGGCTTGGCAGTATCGGGAGATTTGGTTGTCAGGCGGTCAATGATGGACAGTTTCATGATACAGAAACGTACTTTGTGCTCTTTTAATAAACGTATACAGTATACACATTGAAAAGCAGAAAAACAACGTGTGATATGGCTTCTTTTATTTTCCTTGACCGAGTATTTTATAAAGCTCTCAATCGTTCAGATTTCAGAAATAGTGTTCATATAAGCGGGTCCACCTGGGCCTCATTGACTGTAAATGTATTCCACGGCTGCAGTTTCCCTCCCAGAGCCACGAATCTGCCGGCTGGAATTGCTGGATAAGAAGAATTACGTAGATGACCGACCGTACGTTCTTTTTAATTACCTGGAGGCAGCAATGGTGTCAAAATGGGGAAGGAGAGGGGTCACATCATAATCACTTGAGTACAGGCAGGTGTACAGTAGTAAGGGTGTGGTCTGTGATAAGTACCAAAAACAGGGGCATGCTGGGACCAAAATTCTGCTCTGCGATTTTCCGAACCGGCCCACCGTTCGTTTTGTCAACGGGGGGGGGGGGGGGGGGGGTTAACCCAGCAACCCTATGTAAATTACGCCAAAAACTTTTTTTTTTTTTTTTTTTTTTGGTGGCCCACCGGCCGTCTGGCGGCCCATAAATGGCGCGGCCGTTCTGGAATTTTCCCGAATTTCCCAGTGGCCAGCACGTCCCTGACCAAAAACGAATCAGGGGGGGTTGTGTGTGAATCAATAAACACATTACCATTAAGCCAACCATCGGTCAGTGGTCAATAGTCTATACAGTACATACATCCAGATATAGAGATTTATTTAGGTGCAGTGTTATAGAGAAGAATGATTTGTTGTTTTTGTTGTACAATGGTGTTGTGTACGTACTGAGAGTAGCCGATCACCACCATCATAAAAGGTAGCATTCGTGGCGCGTTGTGAGCTTGTAGTTTGGCTATTTTTCGTGCTTGGAACCGTCGTATTTCGAAGTATAAATAGGGCTTCACGCTTACGCTTTGTTTTGTTAAATTCCCATAGCAGTCATTGCTATAGTATAGAGTGTTTGTTCAGTAACAGGGGTCTCTCAAGCTCCAGCAGAAAATACATTTTCAGGTCAGGATACCAGTTTCATCCAATCAGGGGAGAGAAGTCATACTACAGTACGAGATAAACAAGTGAAATTGGAGCTGGTGAAACAAATAAACGAGCAGACACAGCTGGAACTGGAACACTAGCTGATGGATGATCTTTGTGGCGCTCTCTCTCTCCCGATTGGATGAAACTATTTCACCTGAAAAGCTATTTTCTGTTTAGTCTGAGAGACGAGGAGACCCCGTTACTGAGCAAACACTTTACAGCAAATGATTACTATCTGAATATAGTGCTCTCGTTTTAGTTTTAACCCAAAATATCACTGACTGCACAGCAAGCATCTTTCGGCCTCAAAACGTTCCTACAGGAGCTTTAGATTGCCGCTATCTTTGCCCTCACTAAAGTTTGCCAAGATCTATGAATATCCTAATGAGACATAACCCCGCGATCACGTTCACCTAATAATCAATAACCAGTGGTGGAAAAAGTACTCCAATGTTTTACTTAAGTAAAAGTATCAATACTGCAATGTAGAAGTACTCTGTTAGAAGTAGAAGTTCGGAATTCAAAATTTACTTGAGTAAAAGTACAAAAGTATTGGTATCAAAATGTACTTAAAGTAGCCTACCAAAAGTAAAAGTACTAAAATGTTTGAAAATAGCCATGTATATTATGTAATAATTTATATCTGCAAAGTAACTAAAGTTTTCAAATAATTGTAGTGGAGTAAAAGTATAATATTTGCCTCTGAGATAGTGGAGTAGAAGTAAAAGTATATACAATTGGAAATACTCCAGGAAAGTAAAAGTACCTCAAAATTGGACTTAAGTACAGCACTTGAGTAAATGTACTTAGTTACTTTACACCACTGTCAATAACAATAATTCAAAACACGTTCGATCCCCCACAATTTCAGAACATACAAACAGAAACCGAATGAGACATTAAACCACCAAACGCACACTGCGGTGAAAACAAAGGAGCCAGTCACTTACGTTGTGTCAGTTTGCTCGCCACCAGTTCCGGGTGCCTGACACATAGTGCCCAGCCAGCCTCATCCTTCTCTCTCTGACCTTGTTGTCTGTGATCTGTGGGAGGCCCCTGTAGAGGTCCTTGTTTTTGACGTGGTCCGCCCCATGTGACACAAAAGTGCCATTCGTAGCATTCTTGTGTAGATGCCGTGTCCAGGGCCTTTTCCTGCGGTGCTGTGAGGGTCCATGTCTCAGCCCCATACAGCAGCACTGACTCCACTGTGACGGTCCATGTCTCAGCCCCATACAGCAGCACTGACTTCACTGTGAGGGTCCATGTCTCAGCCCCATACAGCAGCACCTACTCCACTGTGAGGGTCCATGTCTCAGCCCCATACAGCAGCACTGACTCCACTGTGAGGGTCCATGGCTCAGCCCCATACAGCAGCACTGACTCCACTGTGAGGGTCCATGTCTCAGCCCCATACAGCAGCACTGACTCCACTGTGAGGGTCCATGTCTCAGCCCACATACAGCAGCACTGACTCCACTGTGAGGGTCCATGTCTCAGCCCCATACAGCAGCACTGACTCCACTGTGAGGGTCCATGTCTCATCCCCATACAGCAGCACTGACTCCACTGTGAGGGTCCATGTCTCGGCCCCCATACAGCAGCACTGACTTCACTGTAGCTACGAACACTTGAGTTTATCTCCCATGTCAGTTTTCAAAAAGACTACACAAAAAAACCCACAGTCTTTGTGTCTTTACAAGTATGCATACAAGGTACATCGCCTCCAAGTTCAAAATGCATGAAGTGTATACATGCACACACCCAAGGAAAAACAGGGAAACTTCACTATAAGTTCCTATACAGGAAAAATGTGACAACATTTTTGAGGTTATCCCTTCATCATCAGTGCCAAACAACAGTAACAGCACACCTGACTCCAATTACAAACACATGATTAGGTCAATCCCACAGTGCAGGTGCACACAGCTAACGTGTCAAATTGTCTGCTAGAGCCATGTTTCTCAACGTCTGGTCCGGGGCCCACCAGGGGTCCAAATGGACCCTTACGGGTCTGTAACTCTAAGAGAGTGAACAAATGGAACCTTTTTTTCTCCTACAATTTTTTCAATCTCTGGGACCCCAATCTGCACTGTAAAAGTCTCTGTGATAATTTAACTCTGAGTGTGTACAAATGCAATTTGTTCCATTTTTGCACTCTCAGCGTTATAGACCCATAGAGGTCCATTTGGACACCCTGGTGTTCCCCAGAAACCGGCGTTGAGAAACTGAGTGCTAGAGCCAGACAACTGAGTGCTAGGCCACATGCAAGCCTACTGTACATCAGGAAAATATGAAGAGATTATAGTTGAATAATACAATATGAAAACTGTACAATATAAGAGATAAAGTGAACATGCTTAGAGATCATAGAAGCATGAGAAGCCAAATCAGTGTGTTGAATTTTTAAACAGATGCATGGGCACCCGCTTTTGATTATGGACTTAATTACACTCTCTTGGATATTCAATTGCAACGCTCTCTCACACAAGCAGACATAAACGTATGCACGCACGCGCGCTCACACACACGCGCGCACACACACGCACACACACACACACACACACACACACACACACACACACACACACACACACACGCACACACACACACACACACACACACACACACACACACACACACACACACACACACACACACACACACACACACACACACACACACACACACACACACACACACACACACACACAAACAAACAAATGTACACAAGTGATGATCTGAGATGTGATGTGAAGTCCATGTTCAACTCAATTTAATTCACAAGTTCACTCTAAAGGTCATTGCACCACCCCCCTTTTCTCTCTCTGCCCCTCCCTCTCTCTAGCATTTTACTGTACTCATCCTCCCTTCTCTCTCTCTCTCTCTCTCTTTATCTCTCTCTCTCTCTCTGCTCTTTGTCCTTGCAATGTCTTTCAAGTGAGGAGTCAGCGACTTCAACATCATGGATTTGATAAACACCTCATTCTCTATTCTCTATTCTCCTTCTTTCTTTCTTTCTGTCTTTCTTTCTTTCTTTCTTTCTTTCTTTCTTTCTTCCTTCCTTTCTTTCTTTCTTTCATTCATGCTTTTGTCTCGTCGTCATCCCCCGTCCGGCCCGCTGTTCTCTCTCTCTCTCTCTCTCTCTCCATTCTTCTCCTCTCCTCCTCGCTTCACAAACGCGTCCATGAGGTCCTTTTGTCCTTTTCCCAACATGTTTTGTCAGCACGCCTCCGTGAAACACACACACGCTGTCAAAGTCTCCCCTTCGCCTGCTGCCTCCAACATCCCCGTGCATTCCTGGTATTTCTGAGACTCTGATGGTGAAATAGCCCCCTCACAGTAAAATCCTCAGTTGTTTTTTTACTTTTTACCCCTTTTTCTCCACAATTTAGCCGTTATGCCAATAGGCTCTATGCACAGCAGCCATATTGTCACTTCCTTCACAGGTGTTACCAATGATACTAATGAAGGCTCTGTTCCATTTAGAGTAGCACAGTGGTTCTCAGGCTTTTTAATTTCCACGACCACCATAGCTCTGAGAGTGTACAAATGGAACCAAATGGACCCTTACGGGTCCATTTGGTTCCATTTGTACACTCTCATAGTTCACACCCGTAAGAGGCCATTTGGAACCCCCTCAAGGAACCATGAGGGTCCCTGAACCCCAATTTTAGACCCACTGGTGTTGCAGAGTGTTTCCAGTGAGCCAACGTGCACAATATCAGCACCCTGACTCTGTTTGACCAGAATAGAGCACCGAAGTCCTGACGTGACTCGTTCATCCCCAGGTTTGCGGAAGTAATTTCTCTATGGAGAATAACATTGGGTCATCTTAGAATCGTCTCATATAAGAATTGTGGTCCAAAAATAAACACCGCGTGTCGGCGTTATTGTCAGGGAGGGGGTTCTGTATCGTTTATGATAGTCAGTCACTTATATTTGATACAGTCTGTTTCTGGCGAAAATGTAACTAATTTGGCGGAAGTAACATTAGCGTTTTTTCACCGTCAGTTGATGCTTCATATCCATAAGAGTCAACACGCCGGGGTCATTTGTTTATTTTTGGAACACAGTTCTTATTTGACGCGATATTAAATACGTCTATGGGATTCAGAACGGGGGTGGAAAACTGCGAACCAGGTAGACAAACAAAGGATGTGTAAATGACGTCAGACTTCGGCGGTCTATGGAACAGAGCCTTCATTAGTATCATCGGTAACACCTGTGAATGTCTTCACAATATGGCTGCTGCTGTGCATAGAGCCTATTGATTCCTCCCCACACACATTTCTGTGCGTTGTCACTGCCGTCGCATTCTACTGGCTCCTACCTGCCGGCGAGGAGACCCCACCGGGAGGACGTTGGTCCTACTCTTCCCGCCCAACACTCCCTGCTGACAGGAGCCGCCCCCAATGCCCGTATAGGAGTACATGCAGTGACAATTATCACCCTCCCCCCCGAACACGTAGCAGTGTTGATTTTGTTGACTAAAACTAGCTGAGATGACTAAAACTAAGACTAATTTCATCAACAAATAAAAACTAGACTAAAATGTTAGTCATTTTATGTTTGGTTGCGCTCAGGCGTTGCGCTCTGAAAATAGCAGATCTACGAGCTTGTAGATATGCTATATTCAGCATGCAACCAAGTGTAAAATTAGCCATTACAACGCCATCAAGGCACCGCCAGAATACGTTTTAGTCGACTAAATCAGCTTTAGATTTAGTCGACTATAATCTTATGATATTTAGTCGACAAAAACTAAAACATTTCAGATGACTAAAATATGACTAAAACTAAATGGAATTTTATTCAAAAGACTATGACTAAAACTAAATCAAAATGTATTGTCAAAATCAACACTGGTGTTGTTCGTTTATAGACGCTCGACAAAGCCGGATGCACCAGGATGGATTCAAACGCTCAACCTCCGCGGTGGTGGGCAAGGCACTTTAGCGCCGCGCCACCCGGGCACGTCCCCCATGCAGTCCTTGTGTGTCCCGAGACTATGATGCTGAATTAGCCCCTACACACCAGTGGTTCTCAAACTTTTTCATGTCAAGGACCCCCACATTGACACGTATTAGCCTGCGGACCCCCATTTGAAAAGATACGCCATGCAGGGACCGCCATGCAGGGACCCCCATAAGAGACGATTTTTACGGCTCTCTAGCAGTGAGTCTCAACCATTTTAATTTCAATGACCGCCTATTTGATATGCATCAGGGCTACGGACCGCCATTTAATGGCATTTCTATCTCTGGGACCCTAATTTATTTAGTAAAATCAATGTTGATTTAACTCTGAGAGTGTTCAAATGGTTCCGTTTGTACACTCTCAGAGTTACAGACCCATAAGGGTCAATTTGGTTCCGATATCTATTATTTAGCAGGGGACCCCCTGGAACTCCCTCAAGGACCCCTGGGGGTCCCCGGACCCCACTTTGAGAGCCACTGCCCAACACAGTAAAATGTATTTTATTCTTACTTTATTCGTACTTTTCTTAGTGTTTGTTTCCTTCGAAAGTTGTTTTTTATTTTGTTGTTCTCCACTCCCATGTAAAGTCTGTACTTAAAGCGCTACATACATTTGAGATATTATAATTATTATTATCCTCTGTGTTAATTCACCCATTTCTAACTCTGTAAGTGTACAAATGTGACCCTTCTGGTCCATTTGGTCACATTTGTACACTCGCAGAGTTAAATTACGCCGGAGTTTATTATTATTATTTTTTACTGTACAGTATATAGGAGAAGGCTGTTGCTACAGTATAATATTATGGATTTACACGCGCTGGGAAACATTTGATGACGAGCGTAGGTGTTGGGTATTGTGTAGCAGCGAACGCGTACCTGCGCTCGGCGCTCACCCACACATGAGATGGTATTATTCATTCACCGAGGCGCGAGTACATATATATTTCAAATTACATCAGCGCGCGTGGGGG
>NC_137611.1:15848563-15853563 GCF_963280865.1 Gymnoscopelus braueri
CTTCGGTTATGCAATACCCGTACGTTGTACCCGTTGTCAGAGCACTTAGTGCAGTACGGTATACCCATTACCGTAGTACATGGGGCGGGGCCGGTCTATGACGTCAGTTCTATGAATCGGATACACAAGAGATTTATGGGTTTATTTTTAGGGAACCACTAGACTGCCCCAACGCTCCTGATTTCGTGTATAGAGGGGCGGGTGTATAGAGCCGGCGAGAGATTGCGCCTGATCCCATTGGTTCACCGATCTGTCCGTCAACCCCCGCCCCGTTAACACAACATTACGAGCGACGCCCACTGCACTCTGGTTGGTTGGGAAGTGAAACACTTCCTCATACCGAGTACACCGACGCGCTGGGCCAGGCTTTTATTTTTTAGCAAAACTATAGGGAACCACTGATCTGACCGACCACCCTGGGAACTGTTCTCCCTGTTGGGTCCTCAGCAATACACACGCCAAGTTTGAAGTCCATCGGTTGAGCGGTTCTTGAGAAACGCAAAGGTCAGGCAGGCAGGCAGGCAGACAGACAGACAGACAGACAGACAGGCAGGCAGGCAGACAGACAGACAGACAGACAGACAGACAGACAGACAGACAGACAGACAGACAGACAGACAGGCAGGCAGGCAGGCAGGCAGGCAGACAGACAGACAGACAGACAGACAGACAGACAGACAGGCAGGCAGGCAGGCAGGCAGGCAGGCAGGCAGGCAGACAGACAGACAGACAGACAGACAGACAGACAGACAGACAGACAGACAGACAGACAGACAGACAGACAGACAGACAGACAGACACACACACAGAGATTCCTTCTATATTATAGATATATTAACGGTTCTCTGGAACGGCGCATGCACACAGAGACTTGCGGAATTTATAGTTTGTAAATAGCTTAGCTATAAGCTCTATTGTGAGATTACAGATCGTCTATTTCTGCTGCTTTCGCTCGACACGGTCATACTTACGTACATACTGTACACTGCCATACATATTTATGAAGCAAAAACATAAAAACATGAGATATGGAGATACAAGGTTTGTGCCCGACGGTGACAATATGAAATACATAACCAGTGTACAGTATTGTGTTCCAAAGGCTTTAGCTCATCTGTTGTAGTCATTCTCTAGAGAGCGTGTGCGACACATCTGATGAATAACCACACAAACTCCAGCTTTATACTTAGAACTTCACATCTGCCGAAAGTATTAAGCATAAAGATCAAGATTAAGAACAAAAGAGTTTCCGCAGATGCCAATGTTCTGTACTAAATCACAAAAAAGGCGTCTAATTCAAGTAATTAATTTGAAATCCTATTTTGTTTTATATGCATGAATCCTTCTCTGTAATGTCGTTATAAAACTTTGATGCGGCAGTTTAAAATCTTAACGACATAACGGCTTACTTTCTCAACAGTTAATGGAGATTATTAACTTCAAATGACAGCACTTATTTTTTATTTTTTTTTAATCTGCTTCATTCATACACAATTCAGCTGTCTGAGTCAAATGACAAGCAGGTGCTTAAGAAAGCACCGTCTATGATGAGAACGTATGGCTCTCATCCCCCTGAACCCTGAATACAGGCTCTTGCCTTCCGGGCAAATGGTTAAATGCTCCCGCAACTTAACCCATTCAATACGGAAACACATCTCTGTCATTTTTGATTTATTTGGCTATTCATAGCTCGGCACCAAGTGCTGCGCTATGAGCTTGTAGATCTGCTGTTTTTGAAAAATCAAGTTCATAGCACGGCACTTGTAGCCTGGTAAACCCTCCCTCCGGAAATCTCATTTGTAATTTATTTCAGGAGTGAGTCTGGCATGATCGCACATTCGGCAATTTGGCTGTGGGCTGGAGTTGGGCGGGAGTACCGTTGACTGACAACCCCTTCAGCCAATCAGCAGTGTTCCCCTTCAGCCAGTGCATTTTTACCACCTCCAGACTAATGTGACGCAACAGGACTTTTGAGACGGCCATGCCCAAAATAGGTTACCTTATTCAGATACATGCGTGTCACTGCCTGCCCCTGCCGGTTCTCTGAATTTTTATTTTTAAATGGGCTCTGTCATGATTAATTGACCACATATATGAAGTTAAACAACTAAATTCTATCCAAACGATATCTTAAAAGTAAATTCCGTGCCTCAAAATAGAAGTTTGAGAGCGTTTTGAAGTTTAAAAGAGAGTAGAAAACACTGCGGTCAAAAAAGATGGCTGCCGTTCGTTTTTGGTCGGCTGCACTCAGGCTGCTCTCGGTTCCATTCGGGCTCACTCTAACTCGCCACCTGATTGGCCAACTTTCGCTGTCAATCACAGAACGATGAGCGACGACGCTGATAGGCTCGTCCATTTGGTGAACGGGCTAGAAACGCCCATACAAGCCTTCAGGCCAGACTCCTTCCTGAAATCAAATGCAAATGAGATTTCCGGAGGGAGGGGGGTTTACCAGGCTACGGCACTTGGTGCCGCGCTATGAGCTTGTATATCTGCTATTTTTGAATAGCCAAAGAAATCTAAAAATGACAGAGATGCGTTCCCGGATTGAATGTGTTAAAAACTAAACTACTGGTTCAAATTCATGTTCATACCTACTTCCATTCGTGAGATGGAATACATTCCATCTCACGAATGGAAGGAGGTATGAACAAGAAGGAGGAGGTCACTGTTGTTCAGTTGTGGGGGCAGTTGACCGGCCCCTCACCATCGTGGGAGGATGGTGATGGTGAGCTGTGTTTTCATTTGTATGGTGCAATATGGTTGTGGTCTGCTGTCTACGATTGGAGGAGGAGGAGGAGGGGGGGGGGGGGGGGGGGGGGCTGTTATTTTTAAACACATTGAAAAACTTCTGCTTTTCTTGTATACTATTTAAATAGTTTGGGAACACTGCTGCTATTTATAATTATATCCCAAAAAGCGACTGCAAAATCCTGAAAGACTACTGCTATTTATTTCAAAAGCTTTTTTCAAAAACTATTTCTAACAGCCAGTTTTTCCAAGTTGCAATGTGACAGACAGTGGCTCTGTTTACACAATGCCGCACTGTAGTACCCCGAACAACTATACTTTCCCCAGTTTGTTTCTTACATTGTTTTATTATGTTTTTGACACTTGCTTTGGCAATGTAAATGTATGTTTTCTCATGCCAAAAAAAAGTGTTACTGTGGACACTTGTGGTTTTTGTGTTACGTATGTTTCTAAGATGTTCCTAATCTGCTGTAACACAAATTTCCCAGTTTGGAACTATTAAACTTGACCTTGACCTTCATTTATGCACCTATAGTATACTACAGTGAATGCACAGCGCTAGCCTCAGACTATATCACTGCGTGGATAAGAGTCTGCAGTGCTTCTATGAGGACGTTTTTTTTCCCAAGGGGGCGGGATCAAAACAATGGCTCTGGGCGCAATTGGTTGGACCTACAACCCAACTACCAATTACAGTCTCCCATATTTGAATACTGGGCCCTGATTGGTCACCCCAGACTTCGGGAGCACTTACTTTTGCACTGTCAGATTCATCTGGTCCCAGGCTAGCACAGCGCTGGCTCTTTTGGTGACGATGTTTGCAAAGACATTTGATCCCCAAAGCAAAGTTGGAACACTGCATGTGGGCCCCAAATAATTGTAAAAAAACACTATAATAAGATTGTGGGTCCGCGACCAAATACATTATCATTATCACTACATCATCAATGTTTGAGAAGCACTGCTGTACTGTATCAACTAACCTCAGGTGTTTGTGTGTGTGCGTGTGTGTCTGTGTCCCTCAGCCTGGCCCAGGTACCGGGTGCTGCGTGTGGTGGACACCGGTCAGTACAACCTGGAGATCAACAACGCTGAGCTGTCCGACGACTCGGTGTACGAGTGTCAGGCCACCGAGGCCGCCCTGCGCTCCAGGAGAGCCAAACTCAACGTTCTCAGTAAGTATGCACGCTATACGGAAGACCTATAGAGCACCGAAGTCCTGACGTCACTCGTTCATCCCCAGGTTTGCGGAAGTAATTTCTCTATGGAGAATAACATTGGGTCATCTTAGAATCGTCTCATATAAGAATTGTGGTCCAAAAATAAACACAGCGTGTCGGCGTTATTGTCAGGGAGGAGGTTCTGTATCGTTTATGATAGTCAGTCACTTATATTTGATACAGTCTGTTTCTGGCGGAAGTAACATTAGCGTTTTCTCACCGTCAGTTGATGCTTCATATCCATAAGAGTCAACCCGCCGGGGTCATGTGTTTGTTTTTGGAACACAGTTCTTATTTGACGCGATATTCAATACGTCTATGGGATTCAGAACGGGGGTGGAAAACTGCAAACCAGGTAGACAAACAAAGGATGTGTAAATGACGTCAGACTTCGGCGGTCTATTGCCGGGATTTGACGGTAGTATCGCCCAAGGGAAGTCCCGCCCCTATAGACACTCTCGGCATTAGGTCGTGACCAGTGGTGGAAAGTAACTCAGTTCATTTACTTAAGTACTGCACTTAAATACAATTTTGAGGTATTTGTACTTTACTTGAGTATTTCCAATTTCCAATACTTTTACTTCTACTCCACTACATCAGAGGCAAATATTGTACTTTTACTCCACTACAATTATTGGAAAACTTTAGTTACTAGTTACTTTTCAGATATAAATTATTACATTATGAAACATACATTAACCACTTTAGCCCTATTTTATACCAAGGCTATTTGAAAATAGCAGATCTACAAGCTCACAACGTGTCGCATCGCAACGCATTGTGAGCTTGTAGATCTGCTATTTTCAAATATTTTAGTACTTTTACTTTTGGTACTTTAAGTACATTTTGATGCCAATACTTCTGTACTTTTACTCATGTAAATTTTGAATTCTGGACTTTTACTTGTAACAGAGTATTTTTGCAGTATTAGTACTTTTACTTAAGTAAAGAATTTGAGTACTTTTTCCATCACTGGTCGTGACCAGGCTTTTCTCTTGGCAGATGAGTGAGGCTGGGAACGAGGCTACA
>NC_137611.1:15858563-15883563 GCF_963280865.1 Gymnoscopelus braueri
TGCGCTCAAGTTCAGCTTTTGGTTGAATCGTCGCCACAACCATGAGAAGCCTGTGTGTACCTTGTTCCAGCTAAGCTTTTTGTGCTAATAACAATAGATCAGGACATTCGAGCACAGCAATGGTTGATCGTTGTTTTGAACGTAGTGATGCGGCTGTTGTATGATCAAGTAGGGCATTAATTTCCGAGAAAAATAAAACGTTAGAAGATGGAGATAAGAGCTTTCTTTCTGCCCAGCAGCAACGATAACCAAAGCGGTGAAAGCGCCCCTGCGCTCATAAAATGCTTTCTATGGACATGGCGCCTTAGGCTAGTGCAGGGAAAAAAAGGCTCATTAGAATAATTTCACATATCACATAGCAGCTCATCTGTCCTAGGGCTGGGCCATAATGATGTCAATTCAATATCATGATTATTTCACACTTTTGCCTCGATTACAATTAATGAATCATTAAAAAAAAATGTATGATGAAAATAGCACGTCTGCAAGCTCACAACGCAATGCATTGCGACGCATTGTGAGCGTTGTTTCGTGGATATTTAAGACATTTAAAAAAATATTCTTACAAAAAAACACTGCTTCTCGATTATTCGATTATGAGCTAGATTAAGTCGTTTTTTATAAAAATAATAATAATTTTCCGTTAAGTTGCCCAGCCCTGATCTGCCCCGTGCAGTACACACATACTCTAACGCGTTGGTTCTCAAAGTGGGGTCCGGGGACCCCCAGGGGTCCTTGAAGGAGTTACAGGGGGTCCCCAGCTAAATGATGGATAGTTAGGAACCAAATGGACCCTTAATGGTCTGTAACTCTGAGAGTGTACAAATGGAACCAAATGGTCCATTTGGTTCCATTTGTACACTCTCAGAGTTAAATTAACATTGATTTTACAATATAAATTGGGGTCCCAGATATAGAAATGCCATTAAATGGGGGTCCGTAAAGCCTAACCAAATGGTCCATTTGGTTCCATTTGTACACTCTCAGAGTTAAATTAACATTGATTTTACAATATAAATTGGGGTCCCAGATATAGAAATGCCATTAAATGGGGGTCCGTATAGCCTAATGCACGTCAAACTGGGGGTCCCTTGAAATTAAAATGGTTGAGAATCGCTGCTAGGGCCGTAAAAATCTTCTCTTATTATGGGGGTCCCTGCATATCTTTTCAAATGGGGGTCCGCGGGCTAATAAGTGTCAATGTGTGGGTCCTTGACATGAAAAAGTTTGAGAACCACCGCTCTAACAGGTACATACAGTACACATACACAGTACACATATACTGCGTAACACATAAATACAGTACACATACATGAGTAACATTGGGCCCAGAATATGAGGCAGACATGAAACTTTTCCTTCTCAACACCTGCAGTCTCTCTCTCTCACGCGCACATACGCACACGCACGCACGCACGCACGCACACACACACACACACACACACACACACACACACACACACACACACACACACACACACACACACACACACACACACACACACACACACACACACACACACACACACACACACACACACTCCAATCCACAGAGGTATGTACAGTATTATATATTCATAGAAACATGCGTCCTGTTCCTCCCAGGCACCTTCTTACATGCATACAGTGCAGTACATGGACGTATGCCTGCAAGCACAGACGTATCACACTCACGTACTGTATGTGTATGCACACTCACGCTTACACATGCGCCCTCAATCACCCATGAGCATATACACACCCACACACCCCAACACAGATGTTTTCCCTTGCAGCTTGTTGCTAGTGTGTGTGCACACGCACGCACGCACAAACACACTCATACATATTACATGGTGCTTAAAAGCCCTATATACTTTTTATTTTTTATTGCTGACCTAAAGCTCATAATTATCGCACAGTGCAACACGCTATATATATATTTTTTAATACAAACGTTTTCAAAATGTTGCATTTTCTTTGAAAATTTGCCCCCAAATAGGGATGCCAGGGTTATGTGTTTAATGTTATAACTTACTGGCCGCAGTCCTACAAATTCAAAATAAACACTGTTATACAAGTTCTTTTTTGTATGCATTGATCAGACGGGATACTTGTCATCACTCTCTCTCTAAAGGAAAAATCGAATTTGAGGTTGTTAAAATAGACTTGTTCTTAAACAAGACAGTGGTCTATTGACAACGTTGCATCATGTAGCTCTCAGACTTCAGGTGGCCGGTCTATGACTGCGAATGGTTTCGGCCCAATCCCACTGCCGGCGCCGAGTGCCGCGCTATGAGCTTGTAGATCTGCAATTTTTAGAAAAATCATGAGCAAATCATGTGCAAATCTTTGAATACATTTTTTTTAAAGCGAACATTTGTAACTCAAATCTTTGCTTCTGGGGATTCTACAAATGTGTTCCAAATCCTCTCTTTACAGAGCCACGCCATAAAAATCACAAGATGTTTTTAAGAGTTGTTTTTTTTATCAGTTTGGTTTGGAGTTATGAGCTGTCAAGATCCGAGGAAAGGCAGTTCTGTAAGTTGTTCAATGTTGAATCGCCTGAAACGGTTGAGAGAGACAGTTTAATGGTGTTGTGCACTTTTCTGTATCAAGATTACAAAATGTAATCCTTCTATCTCTCTCTCTCTCCTCCTATAACAGGAAGTACTTCCAGACAGGAAGCGGGTGACCACCAGGAGCTTCCTGCCCATCACGCCAGAAGACACGGACACCAGCCGCAATTTCAGCTGCGTGGCCACTAACGCCGCTGTGCCCATGGGAAAACGAGCCACCGTCACCCTCAACGTTCACCGTATGTCCCCCCCCCCCCCCCCCCCCCCGTGTGTGTGTGTGCGTGTGTGTGTGTGTGTGCGTGCGTGTGCGTGTGCGAGTTAGGAAACAGATCCAATATTGAGGAACCGGAATCGGTTCCATCACTTTTGGAACCGTTTCCGGGAAACTTATTTTTTTTATCACACTGTCAGAGCCGGTTATGTGGACTTCACGTCTGCTATACAATTACAAATCCGGTGGTTGTCAAACTTTTTAATATCAAGGACCATCATAACTCTGAGAGTGTACAAATGGAACCATTTGTACACTCTTAAGGTCCTTACACACCGGGGCGATTTTTTTCATGCGAATAATACGTTTTTTTTTAAAAACCTTATAAAGTCAATGCAAGCTTCCACACCAGTTTCGCGGAGCGAAAAAAGCGTCTTTTAATTATTCGGAACGAGTCAGAATTTTGCGTATATTCGCATATTCGCCGGTGTGTAACTGCCTTTAGAGTTACAGACCTGTAAGGGGCCATTTGGAACCCCCTGAAGGAATAGTCAAAGGGAGCCGTTAAGGAATCAGACCGTTAAGAGGGAATCCTTTTACTGGAATCATAAAAATCCCCAAAGGATCCCAACCCTAGTGCAAGTGTGTGCATATTTGTGTGTGTGTCTGTGCGTGCGTGCGTGTGTGTGTGTGTGTGTGTGCGTAGTAATGTCTGTCACATAATTTCCTGTACTTCCATCCGGATTTGATGGCTGTATTTTTTTTGTCCTTTCTGTCCCGTGCTGAACAGACCCTCCTACGGTCACACTGTCCATTGAACCTCGCTCCGTCCTGGAGGGGGAGAGGGTCACCTTTACCTGCCAGGCCACTGCCAACCCCCCCATCATGGGCTTCAGGTCTGTATAGACGTCCGCTGCGTCATGGTTTAGGGGCAGTGGTTCTCAACCAGTGGTCCGGGGACCACCCGTGGTCCTTGAGGGGGGTTCCAGGTGGTCCCCAGCTAAATGATGGAGAGTTGGTAACCAAATGGACCCTTATAGATCTTTAACTCTTGAGAGAGTAAAATGAAACCAAATGGACCCTTACGGGTCGTTTAATTTTACTCTCTCAAGAGTTAAATTATTGCATTACTTAATTTACTTAATTTACAAGAAGTCTATACAATTAGAGAATGTAGAAGAATTGTTATTTTGATCAACGTTTGCCTGTTGTCTCTCCTATGGTACCAACATCAATACAGCATGGAATTGTGGTAAAAATCTTATCCAACCACCACGAAATGGTGGTCCGTGGCTCAAATGCCGAATAAATAATGTACCTTGATATGAAAAGGGTTGAAAACCACTGGTTTAGTGCACTGAGATGACTTGCAACTCAATGGATGGAGCATGATTACGCAGTAAATTGTTCAGTGTTAATTTATCAGTTTTTGGGCGGTGAAACCGCCCCTATATGTGAGGTTTGGACAAGGGGCCACCATTGTACCCCCTAACCCTGCACCGTGATTGGCCAATCACAGTCTATTCAGGACTGTGATTGGCTAGTGAAACATGACACATGTGCATAGCCCTATAAATAGGACTATGCACTTAAAAAAAACACATTTATGGGTTTTTGGGCGGTGAAACCGCCCCTATAAGTGAGATTTGGAAAAATGTACAAATATTTTGGGCAGTGAAACCGGCCCTGAAAGTGAGGTTTGGAAATTAGTACAATTATCCTGTGCTGTGATTGGCCAATCACAATCTATTCAGGACTGTGATTGGCCACATGACACATGTGCATAGCCCTATATAAGCAACCATAACTTGAAAAAAAACATGAATTTGTTTTTTTCAAGTTATGGTTTTGTCCATCATAAAGAGTGTTTCAATAAATGTATTTATAGTTATTTAGTTATATAGTTATTTATTTTTTGTACATCATTGGTTGACTCCATTCAGTATTGTGGTTAGCTAGGAAGACACCACCCACTTCACACAGGGTGTGATTTTTTTAAGTTAGGGGTGAACAATGGTTGGTCCACAATATTACTTTTCTTCCATCACTTCTTCCATCACTGTGATGACCACTGTGACCACACCGCCCACTTCACACTGGGTGTGATTTTTTAATTCTGAGAGCAAATAACCATCTGGACCCTTTGGTTACAGTGTGTGTGTGTGTGTGTGTGTGTGTGTGTGTGTGTGTGTGTGTGTGTGTGTGTGTGTGTGTGTGTGTGTGTGTGTGTGTAATACTCCACATAACAAGTGACAGGTTTTGGTGTCCAAAATCATCGACAAAGTTTCCGCTTTCCAATCCGTCTGTGTGCTGTACTGTATGTCTTGGGCAGGTGGGCTAAAGGCGGGGTGCTGCTGGAGGGGGCCAGGGAGAGCTTGTTCATCACCACGGCGGACCACTCCTTCTTCACAGAGCCTGTGTCCTGCCAGGTGTTCAATGCCGTGGGCAACACTAACGTCAGCATCCTGGTGGACGTACACTGTGAGTATGGCAGCCTCGTGCACCACTACTAACCAGCTGTGCTAACCAACTGTTTCTGTCTTTTAAAGACGTGGTGAAATGAGAAATGCATTTTTCACTCTTTTAGAGCATATGCGTGGTCATAGACATACCTAACAATGGATGCCTTAATTGCTTCCTGTCAAACGAAAACGGAAATTCATCTTGAATTCATTCACCTGTTTGATTCCCGTAGCTCACGTTCGTTCCTCCAAACACACTTTAATTACAGCGCTACTCCGTTTTGAATCTCAGTCAAGATGACGTCTAGACGGTGTGTTACTCATTTAAAACTTAACTCATTGACTGCCAGAGTTAAAACCTCGTTCATAGCAGCCCTTGCCAGCGATTTTCGTGTTTTTTTGTTTCGTTATTTTGTTATTTAATTCACATATAGAAAGTCTAGCTGGACAGTTGAATCGTTTTGATCGTTCCACCACTAGAGAGCAGCACATACCAGCTTGATCGCCTCTCGATCACACTCGCCCCCCCCCCACACCCACTCACACAGTCAAACACATGAACCGGAAGTGAAATGTCTCAGATTCTGTGATCGGCGAAAATTACATTGTGATACACAACGGGGATGACTGTTCGTCACCCAGACCATAGATTATAGGAGGGGAGGTCTCCGATCGTTTTTCATAGCGTGTGAAAAACCGTTTGTTTCCCTATTATGGTCGAAAATGACTGGGGGGAAAATGTAAAACCGGAAACGGAACCCAAAAGTCATGAAACCGGATGCAGTGGTGGTTGAAGTAAGTGGAACCTGAAACTTAGCCTGATTCATAACAGAATAGCGTGATCAGAGCATAAAGATCAATAAAGACCATAGATCGCATTAATGCGATCCTGGCGGCCAGGCGCGCTATTTATTAGATCGCATTAATGCGATAATGGCGGCCAATGAGTTAATCAGCATACTAAATGTATCTGAAAACATTTTAGGTTAGAAATAAGCAAAGTAGTAACAAACATGCTTCACACTGGCCGTCTCTCTCTCCCTTGGGCAGCCTGAGCAGTAGGCTACGCAAACACTAGAACTCTGCTGCACACAGCTAGCCTGACACTCAGCCTGAATTTTCATTTAGTTTCACTCCATTATTCAGTCTGAATGTCTCTCAATGCAGCCGATTTCTGAGATGGGGGCGTGGCCAAAGTGGGACTCCACTATGAACCAACGCGATTGGTTCATACTGGATTATCCCGATCCCGATTCGTCGTACAGATTTTCAACCGAGAAACACCCGCCTTCGACAGCGTCACCAGACCCTGAATGCGAGGCAAACGATTCAGGGGGTGGAGCCAGGCTAGCACACAGCTGCAATGAGTGATATTCCAGAGTACGTTCCATAGCCTGAAGGGATGGGACCTTCTGATTGGACCAGGTTGAGAAGACGTTTCAGACTGAAACTTCTAAATAAAATGGCCTAAAAAGCCATTTCACCACGACTTTAAAGACCACCAGCGACACCATGCGGCTGTGCTGCTCACCCAACCACACAAAAGTGGTTTGAACCGATTGACATCGCTGGTGGAGCTTAACAACTAAAATAAATTATGTAAAATTATTATTAGTTTCAGAATTTTGAGGGGAGGGCATATTGTATAATCACTGAAGGAGGAGTTAGAGAAAAGGCCATGGGACACCTGCTGTTCAAATTTGAAAATTTGGCCTGAGGGTGGCAATGGTTAGAGTTCATCCATATATTCATATGTCATTAAAGTAATTAAAATTAAAATTTTAGGGACTTTTGATATACGAATACACAAAAATAGATTTCTTTCATATTTTGGGCATCTAATTGATTGATTGATTGACATTTTTATTAGGCAAAAGAATGTAAAACAACACAGTTACATTTATAATGCTTTTGTCTAAAAGGTCCGGCCAAAAAGGTCCTTGCGGACTTGTTTCCGTTGGGGTCCTTGAATTAATTTCAGACATATATAGTAGCAACCAAACAGTTCAAAAATCAACATGAAAATACAGATAATACAGAAAAAATACCACTATGTACAAAAAAAAAAAACGATGATATGTCCTCATTGTGACGGTGGATATGCTCTAAAAGTGTAGAAAAACATATATTTCATTTCACCTCGTCTTTAATGGTACAAAAACTAAATCACATTAAAAGAGATCTATCCATACATGGATGTGAGTGATATGCTCTACACACATAAGGCATAGCTGTGAATCACATATTCACAGCAGGAGACATGCTCTGAAAGACGTTGTTTTCCCATGTACAGTACCTCAATATGTCAATATCTCGTCAGTTTGTTGTTTTGTGAATCAACGTACGCACGCTACTGCCTGGCTCAGTTTGTTATCATGCAGTATTCATATATTAAGCAGTCTAAATGTGCATCTGTGTTGTCTGGGGGTTGTAGGATCATGTTGGAGAGGTGCCAGCTAGGCTTTGATTTGAATCATCTGAATGATTCATGCAGTGTTTATACTCTAATTCTTTAGTGTAATATTATACTATGCAGCCTGTCCCTGCCATCAGTGTGTCGATCTCTTGTTTTAAAGTAACACATCTGGCTGTACAACAGAAGAATCTATATTTCTCAGCCTTTGACGAATGATAATGACAAATGCAGTTTGGGAAAATGGATTTGAAGGACTTGATGGATTTGATGATTAGAATAATAGAATGCTAATGTCCTAAAAAATATTTAAAAAAATATATATATATACACACATTTTCTAACGCTCTCTCTCTCTCGCTTAGTTGGTCCTATCCTGGTGGTTGAACCCAGGCCTGTGACTGTAGACGTGGACTCTGATGTCAATTTGAACTGCAAGTGGTCCGGCAACCCTCCCCTCACCCTCACCTGGACCAAAAAGGGCTCCAACATGGTGAGAACCAGCCGAGAACCATGAACCTTAACCCCCCCCCCCCCCCCCAATTAACCTGTGATGGGTAGTTTTTAGAGGTTAGAGAAAACACATTGTCACACCCAGGTCGTACCGCGATGAGAGTTGGGCAACATCTCACCAAGTGACACGTGTTAGCCGCGACAGGCTTTCTTGATGTGTCGCTCTTGATGAGGACAACATTGATTTCCAATACCAAAGCCTATTGGTATGCAACTCCAGCGCCGTTGAGTCGGCACAAGCGGACGTTGCACTCATTCGGCTTGTGCTTCGTTGGGGGTGTGGCCTCGCGCAGAACTCAAGTCCGACCTCTGGTGACACGCCTGCCTTGTCTCAAATGTTGGGAGTGAGAACGCCTATGTCTGCATTCCATTGTCGGTCACGTACCGCGGGACTACTGGGAACGTGGAAAAGCAGTGGAGCCTGTTGCGTCAAACATCTGATGGGACAGTAGATGTTTCCCAGCTCATCACCACAGTATGATCTGAGAGTGAGAACGTGTAGAAATGGATTAGAAAAGGTTACCCAAAATATATATTTTTTCTTTTGGTCAATCACCCCATGGAGACTTGAATGCATGGATTTTTTTAAAAGGTTTTGTCGCATTCCTAAGCCAATAATTTGATGACCAGCGGACTGGTAGGCAGCGGTACCAGTAGGAGACACAATGGAGACTCTTTGTGTCTCCTACCAGAACCGCTGCCGGTCATCAAATTATTGGCTTTGGGAATGCGACAAAAACAAAAAAAAATCCACAAATTCAAGTCTCCATGGGGTGACTAATCGATAGAAAATAAGTCATTTTGGGGTGAACTATCCTTTTAACTTGAACCCTAGCGAGTTCAGAGCCACCTCAGGTCCAGTTAGTGTAGAGGGTTTAATGCCCTCGTCAGCCAAATTCCTGGGATCCCCGTGTAGAATATTGTTGAAATTTTCAGCACAGAAAAGGGACTATAGTGTATGTATGCTTTTTCTTACTCATAACTATACTGTTTTAGACAACACAGTGGGAGAACACCGGTATCTAAACCCTAATAAACGCCACAGACAGAGAATGTGGGTCCCACCACACTCCATAAATATTTCCTCACTTCTAAAGCAGACAAGCGAGATGTCGTCTTCATGTCCTAAATCTTTAATTCATGCCCAACGAGTTACGGGAAGAAGAAGAAGAAGAAGGAGAAAAAAAAAGAAAAACTAATGGAGCCTGCTGAAAAAAGTGAACATGTTTTAGGAAATTAAATATATATCTCTTAACTTAATCCATCAAGACCGAGGAAAACATCCGTGTCATTTTAGATTTATTTGGCTATTCAAAAAATAGCAGATCTACAAGCTCATAGCGCGGCACCGAGTGCCGCGCTATGAGCTTGTAGATATGCTATTTCTGATCTTTGAATATATATATATATACATTTTTAACTCAAATCTTTGCTTCTGGTGGTCTGGAACACAATATTTTGAGATGGGGGGGTCCGCCGACAAATACATATAATTTTGGGTGGTCCTTCACATGAAAAAGGTTTTGAGAACCACTGATATTATAGCAACATACGTTTTTTAGATTTAGAAGACATTTGTAGAATCCCCAGAAGCAAAGATTTGAGTTAAACATGTCCACTTTAAAAAACATAGTATATAATATTCAAAGATTTGCAAAAATGTTCACGATATTTTGATAACCCAAATAAATCTAAAATTGACACTGATGATGAGTTCCTGGTCTTAATGGGTTAACATGGTTTATCCTCTCCTTCTCTTCTCCTCTCCTCTCCTGTCGTATCCCCTCTGTGTGTGTGTGTGAGCAGGTGCTCAGCAACAACAACCAGCTCTATCTGAAGTCCGTGAGCCAGGCGGACGCGGGACAGTACGTGTGCAAGGCCATCGTCCCCCGCATCGGCGTGGGGGAGACCGAGGTCACGCTCACCGTCAACGGTACGTATCGATTGAATACTTTATTAACAGTTTGCGAAAGGTGCAGAGAGGGGTACAGTTATGCAATATTGCTATAAGGATAACACAAAAAGCCCTGAGGGCTTGTTTCAATTGTGGTCGTGTGTATTATTTTTCTTTATTGATTGAACTGAAAAGAAGATACATAGCTCATCATGATCTGAACTTCCACACAGGCATTGTCCATTAGCACATGAAGACAGTGAGGACGCCTGTTTTTCCACTCTCTCCAAATTTAAGCCGTTTATTAGCGTTTTTTGTATAAACCGCAGAGATTCAGAGTTCCCTGCGCATGTGCGGCCACGGGCTATATGGGCTCTGTTGTCACGGTTACGGTCCCCGCAGGCTATAGGATTTGTACAACTTTTGGTGTTACAGTGCACAGACATGGCCTCTGTTGTCATGGTTACGCCTGTAGCCGCTGGGTGGACTTAGCTTGGCTACAGTATAAACACACACACACACACACACACACACACACACACACACACACACACACACACACACACACACACACACACACACACACACACACACACACACCGGCCGTGTCCGCAGACATCCTTTTAGGAGTTCTTTGGATATCATGTCCATAATACTCCAACAGGATGAAATCAGCAGCGCTAGCGCTCCTCTTCAAAACACACCCGAGTACATGGCCCAAAAGCCTGCATCGTAGTTTGGGTGTGCACAATATACTTATGTTTCCAATACTGTACCAGGGAACAGAGAAAGACATCCAGATACTTGTTTATATATACTTTAGTCCAAACTTCATAAAAATCAATGGGAAGCGATGTGCTTCACTGGACGTCAACATACAAGCACAACACAAACCCCTCCCTTTGTGCTTTATTAAGCCATGTGTTCTTTGTCTGAACGCGTGAGATCAAACGTTACTGGAGAAAACACTGAAGCTGAATCATTTTCTGTCTATCTATAGATCTTCATATGTTTCATCTTTCTTTTTTCCTCATGCTTTTATATGAGGCACCCGGTGAGTTTTTTTCCCCCAGTGGTGCTACTGTCCAGCACGTGGCTGCTGAATCGAGATGGACCCTTTAAAGGAGCTACACCATGAATTTAATTAAATTTGTTTATATTTAATATCATATGGTGTATGTCCCTCAAACCTTTTTCAAAAGTTTGAGCCTAAATCATCACTCAGATATACTCATCCCAAGTCAATTGTGTCTGTTAATAAAAAAAAATATTTAAAAAAAATATAAAAAAAATTAAAAAAAATGGAAAAATTCTGCATAAAAAGAAGCATCTAAGAAAAATACAAAATCGAAAAAAAACACTTTGAACATTTTTGAACAATTCCACCAAGTGTTTGAGGTGCCTGTTTCACCCACTTCCGGGGGGCGGAGCCAAAATCAGAGCCCGAAGTATTTGTTCGTAGACCCCCACTTAGGGGGGGTAGAAAAAGTTTCGGGCACTTTTCATTTAACATTGGGTTTGCCATCAATAATGTTTGTGACCTCATAAACATTTCTGGAAATCCATGAAATGAGAAGGAATGACTGAATTAAAAATAAAAACATTTTTTGGGGTACAAGAGACACTGGGGACCCCAAAAAATACAAAAAAACAAGAAAAAAGTGATTTTCATGGTGTAGACCCTTTAAAATACCAAGGTTTATAGATTTGAACGTGTAATAAATGTCGCCGGTGCAGTGTGATATCGTTGCTGTCTGGCAGAAAACTTGTTATGGACAAAACGCTTACTTTTCAGGAAATGGAAAATAGAACCTGGTGTTCCAATGGAGCCAATGTACTCATTATTTAGTTACACAATTTCTTGTTAATACCTTTCATTGGTTAAATATGTATAAAACCCACACACAGATTTAACCACTTTTCAAAAACAGATTTTGTTTTGAAAAATTGCAAAAATAGCTGATCTAACAAGTTCACAACACGTCACATTGTGAGCTTGTAGATCGCCCGTTTTTGCTACTTTGGCAGGCCACTGTCAAAAGAGTATAATATAATCAGGGGTGCACGTAACTGGTGCGCAGGTGCGCATGCGCACCCAAAATAAATAATGCGCGGCGCATCAGACGACGCGAGGCGCTTTTGCGTACCAACAGCTGGGACAGGAATTTCCAAGCTTTTATTTTTTAGCAAAAATAAAAAATAAAAGCCTGGAGATCGAGGCTAGGAATTTACTCCCTGAAGCCACACTCACACAATCACGCTAAAGCGCGCGTCGGCCCCATGTACAGCCATTAGGCGCAGGGGGAGGGGACGCATGCTGCACGTGATTGTGTGAGTGTTGCCTCGCATCCTGACACACAGACACGCTGCGACTCGCAGCGCGCTGCACGCAGCCAGCAGCGGCTGTGTTAGAGGCACTCGTCACCGATGAGCTGTGAACGTCCCAATCTGGCGGATAAAAGCAGCGCAGCACAGGGCACCAACCTTAGGGGGTTCACCAAACGAGTACTGAGTACTAGACCTAAAAAGTTATGTGCACCCCTGAATATAAGGTAGGGCAGGGGTCTTCAACAGGGGGTTCGGGACCCCTAGGCCGGGGGTCCTCAGAGCTACTATAGGGGATCCGCCAAATCTTTGTGTGATAGGATGTAACCATATGAACATTAGCCGAAATTGGCAGATCTACAAGCTCACAACGCCTCACGCTGCGAGGCGTTGTGAGCTTGTAGATCAGCTATTTTTGCCAAAGAGGTTCGGTGTGGGGGGGAGGGTAGGAGCAAATCAAGTACTAAGAAAAAAGTCTGAAATGAACAAAAAACATGAATTTACACAACACTCATGCATAGTCAATGAAGCTATCTATGAAATCTATGAACAATTTTAATCTGCAACACAATTGTAAACAATAGTGGGGGGGGGGGGGGGTCCCTGCTCCATCTCTCTCTCATCTAAGGGGTCCTTTCATTCATGGAAAAACGCTCAAAAGATGCAAAGTATCTCCACACACAGCAGGTATACCGCCCGACTTGTTTGCTCAGTGCAGCTTCACTATTGTCAAACACAGGTCCGACCTTCAGCACCACCTCCACCATTAATGAGAAGCTATTCATTACTTATTCAAATTGGCAATATGTTGAGAATTATTATTTAGAAGCATTATATCATTTCATCAAGCACTATTAATGATAATGGATGGCATAAAGAGCAGACACAGTCAGTGCTTTAAGCACTTCCACATAATGAGGCTGGGGGATATATACCGTCCCACTGCCGTTTTCTTATTCCGTCATCTGTTTTGTAGCGTCCGGGGACAAAATGATGGCGGGCTGATTGAGTATTGATGGCCCGGGACTTTAACTGTGAAGGATTAAGCAATAATAACACTTTCTTGGAAAAAGAAAAATGTACACGCAACCCTTTTCGTGCTCTCAGTTAGTTTTTTTCCCCCTCCATTTCTCCCCTGTCCCCCACCACTGTCCCCCACCACTTTTACTCTGAGAATTAAAGTAACAAACCTATATAATTAATTGGCCGGGGTCCCCCCCAGGTACTCTATATCAAGTCTGTTAGTATTTTTCCTCTACGTCAAAATCTCTTTGCCGAAACTAGCCGATCTACAAGCTCACAAGAACCTTGCTGTTAAGGAGTGACACAACTACAGTATGACTTAATATCCTGGCTTATTATACGGCTTGGTTGAATGCTCGATTCTGATTGGTCAATCATCGGTCATTATTTCTGGATAATGACCGATGAGCTCAATAACGGACCGCTGTGTAATCAGAGACTCAGAACACCTGCTCATATCAACCTGCGCTGCTTGGTTTTATGCTTTATCCAACATGACAGCCATGTAAACAAACACACAATGTAATTTACAACTAAACGTTGCTCTCAAGAATGTTTTTGAAAACATTTGAAGTGAGAAATAGACGATGCAATGACCGAAAAGTCATTCTATTTGATCCACTGTCTACACTTCCTTGTTTATCGTGGCGCAACAACGGGGGAATACCAAAACGCTCGCCCCAAAACACAGTCGCCCTGGGGCAAATACGGCGGTATTACAGGCAAATCCAGCGGTATATAGAATGGGGGCGAGTGTGTTTTGGGGGCGAGTCTTCCCGTTACCTTATGGAATACTGTCATTTGTTTTCCGAGGCGAACTTGTTCGCCCAGCCCAGTACTTATGGAATACTTTCATTGCCGTAAGCAAGGAAATACTCTGTTTTGTTGTTACTTTTGAGTCAATTAATTTATTTATGTATTAAGTAGCCGTGTAATAAGCAGGATAATGTATGGGGAGGTAGTCATTATTGAAATTTAAAGCTCGACAGGGTGATAATGCACCGAGGCGGAGCCGAGGTGCATTATCACTACCTCCCCATACATTATCCCTTGCATATTTAACCATGCGCTCTCGGTCTTGTCCTCCGTCTGATCGTTGGTTTTCTATCACTGTTGGTTTTCTCTCCAACTTTCAAACTACTGTATTCTCTTGTGAGTTTTTGTCTTGTGATTCAAAGGATTAAAATTGACTAGCTCCCAGAGAGATCTTAATAACTATTTCTGGGCATCCGTCCTTGTGTAATCCCATCCGGGCATCCATCCAGACCATGGGCCTATTGATTCTGCAACTGGGACCACCTACCTGCTGTGATCCTTAAACCTTGCACTGCGTTGTGAGCTTGTACACCGGCTATTTCCACCAAATGTTCGCCCCCAGAATAAGAGACGCTATAGTGTTCATGTGGTTATACAAATGTTGCACTCTCAAGAGTTTAAAGCTTCCATCCCTAAGTTTTATGTCCTACGTGGGATTTTGACCTGCGGGTCTGCCGTGTGGGAGACCAAACATTTACCCCTCAGTCAGGAGGCAATCCCTGATTGTCGTGGTGGTGGTGGGGGGGGGTAGGGGGTTATTGGGCTTATGAGCTTCAGGCAGTACTCCTTGTCAAGCGGCAGGTGTCCTACCTGGTCTAAATGTCTCAATAGGGAGTCCACCTGACCACCTCCAGCCACTGACTGCAGATGTGCTAGTTATATTGTATTAACATACTGTACCATCTCTCTCTCTGTCTCTCTCTGTCTGTCTGTCTGTCTGTCTGTCTGTCTGTCTGTCTGTCTGTCTGTCTGTCTGTCTGTCTGTCTGTCTGTCTGTCTGTCTGTCTGTCTGTCTGTCTGTCTGTCTGTCTGTCTGTCTGTCTGTCTGTCTGTCTGTCTGTCTGTCTGTCTGTCTGTCTGTCTGTCTGTCTGTCTGTCTCTCTTTCCCTTTGTCCTTATATCTGTCTGTCCCTCTCCCTCCCTCCCTCCCTCCCTCTTTCTCTCTCTCTCTCTCTCTCTCTCTCTCTCTCTCTCTCTCTCTCTCTCTCTCTCTCTCTCTCTCCCCCCTCTCTCTCTCTCTCTCTGTCTCTATATCTCTCTCCCCAGGCCCTCCCATCATCTCCAGTGATTCGGTCCAGTATGCAGTGAGAGGGGAGAAGGGAGAGATTAAGTGTTACATTGCCAGCACCCCTCCTCCTGATAAGATAGTGAGTACTGTACTGTATATATGTCCTCTGTAGTGACACTTCAAAGGCTGCTCTGTGCTCCTGTAAGTGGCGATGACAGCCTGCAAGGGCTCACAAAACATGCTTTTGATAGATATGGTGACCAGGTCACACCAGTTCAGTCGCAGGACAGCTAATAATAATGGTAATAATTTAACCCATTAAGACCTGAGGACGATTCTACAAATGTCTTCTAAATCCTAACAGTTTTCTAAAAAGCGTATGTTTCTATATCAGTGGTTCTCAAACTTTTTCATAATTGTCAAAGACCCCCGAAATTATATGCATTTGGCCGCGGACCCCCATCTCAAAATATTTTGTTCCAGGGACCCCCAGAAGCAAAGATTGGAGTTAAAAAATGTTCGCTTTAAAATAATATATATATATTCAAAGATTTGCACCAATTTTCAAGATTTTAAAAAAAAATAGCAGATCTACAAGCTCGTCGCGCGGCACTCGGTGCCGCGCTATGAGCTTGTATATCTGCTATTTTTGAATAGCCAAAGTGTAAAATAATGCTTTTTTAGCTCAAATAAAAAAATTACACAGATGCGTCCCAGGTCTTAATGGGTTAATTTGA
Source organism: Gymnoscopelus braueri (assembly GCF_963280865.1). Classification (NCBI taxonomy): domain Eukaryota; kingdom Metazoa; phylum Chordata; class Actinopteri; order Myctophiformes; family Myctophidae; genus Gymnoscopelus; species Gymnoscopelus braueri. Next base: position 15,874,744 of record NC_137611.1, read on the forward strand.
TATCATATTCAGTGGTAAATGTATAACGTTGTGTGATTGATCTGCTGTAAATTTACAATATGGAATGTTTATCTAATATGTCATTTTAACAGGCTTAAAAAAACATCTTAACCCATTAATACCTGGAACTGTGTCATTTTTAGATTTGAGCTAAAAAGCATTATTTTACACTTTAGGCTATTCAAAAATAGCAGATCTACAAGCTCATAGCGCGGCACCGAGTGCCGCGCTACGAGCTTGTAGATCTGCTATTTTTGAAAAATCATGAAAATGTGTGCAAATCTTTGAATATATATTTTTAAAGCGAACATTTTTAACTCAAATCGTTGCTTCTGGGGGGTCCCTGGAACAAAATATTTTGATGGGGGTCCGCGGCCAAATACATATCATTCTGGGGGTCCTTGACATGAAAAAGATTGAGCACCACTGATATAGAAACAAACGTTTTTCAGAAAACTGTTGAGATTTAGGAGACATGTAGAATCGGCTTCAGGTCTCAATGGGTTAAGGGCTCTTCAGACGGGAAGCGATTGACGCGCCTAGTCATTTATTTTCAATGAGAGGCGGGCGACTAGTTGGGAGGCGCGGACAATCTTGACAGGCGTAGCGGCAAGCGGGCGCGAACCCCTTGAAATTGCCGCTCGTTTCATGCGAGAGGAGAGCGACGAGAGCTGAATTGTGGTCTGCTTTTTTTCCAAGCAGCACAATGATTTGACACAGCTGAGGCAGGCGTAGAGAACGGCAGGCGTTTACTCACGGACAAGGGTGTAAATGATGATATTTTTTTCACTGGCGGAATGCTATTTTAATGACGTCACACACGCGCATTTTATTTTACCTTAACCCATTAAGACCTGTAACGCATCTGTGTCATTTTTAGATTTGAGCTAAAAAGCATTATTTTACGCTTTGGCTATTCAAAAAATAGCAGATCTACTACTTGTAGATCTGCTATTTTTTGAAAAATCAAGAACATTTTTGCAAATCTTTGAATATATATCTTTTTAAAGCAAACATTTGTAACTCAAATCTTTGCTTTTGGGGGTCCCTGGAACAAAATATTTTGAGATGGGGGTCTGTGGCCAAATACATATACATTTTGGGGTCCTTGACATGAAAAAGTTTGAGAACCACTGACATAGCAACATACGTTTTTTTCAAAAAACTGTTCGGATTTAGAAGACATTTTGTACATTTTATACATAGTAGGAAACGTGTTTGTATAGGAAATTATTAGTTTTAGTCTTTTAAAATCTTCTCAAGGAATGCCTTGAATTATAGGGAATGAAACAAAAAGTTTTCTTTGAACGAGTGTCTTTCTCTTCGACCGGTGAGGTATTGCTGCGTGCAGATAGGATACTGGCAGCAGCCCTACTGAAGCCCAAATGCTGTGTTGCTTATACCGTGGTGTATGCGAGGACCGAGGAGTGAGGTGCATTTGCACACTCACTTGTAAACCTGTTATGCAAAGTAGTACTTGGCTCATGAATCGAGGGGCACATCCGTACCGGGTAAAAGAAAAACTGTGGGAACGCTGTGGTGTCGCGTGAAGCGACCAGCGCACCCCCATGCTCGCGGAGCGATTGTGTGTCTACTGTATGTGTTCACATGAGAAAGGCAGTGCGCAGGCATGGTGTCGCCCCCTCCACCTCCACCCCCCCCCCCCCCCCCCGTCTGAAAAGCCCTTTACGCAGGAAGAATGAATTATGCAAACAGACTATTAGCAGTAAGAATAGCCTAGGTTCAGGATAGGACTACAGTGTTTGAGGCTACTTTGAAAAAAATATATTGAACAGGGTGATTGCTCGCAACCTCCGCTCTACAAACACTAACCTCCTCATAACCACCACCATGACCAAGCTACTGTACGCACCCGTGGGCGACCGGGCCTTCTACCCCCCCCCCCCCAACCCAACCACCTGAGAGCACCGCAGTCTGTTGATTATTTAAAGAGATGATTCTTTTTAACAAAGCATTCTTTTAGCTACACTGGTTTTACCTCTAGGCGTTATGCCCTCATGTTTTTAATGTTTTGTTTCTGCTTCTTAGATCTTTAACAGTGGTGTGATGGTTTTTATGCAAATGCTTATTGTACAGCAGCACTTTGAGATTTTAACCCAACTGTAAAGTGCATTATGAATAAAATGCATTATTACATTATAATGTAACATTATTATTATTATTGTAGCAAGGCATTAAAGCTGTTTCAGCTTTGAAATGCGAGACATTGTTCCGTTCATGCAGGATGCGTGCACTGTGCCGTAAAATGCGCGACAGACGGCATCCTCGGTTTACGACCAAAAGGTCCACCGTTGGAATCCCGGGTTCAGCTACTTTCAAGGTGCCGTTTGGCAAGGCACTTAACCCCCCCAGCTGTTTCAGTTAACCTGCTCCAGTCTGCTCATAGCTCTATAAATATCTACACTGAGTAAAAGTATATTACACTATATATATATGGATCCTTGCCGGTCCATTTTTTGTACACTTTCTGCAAGCTGTGTGCGTGTGTAAGCTTTCCTCACATCATTTGGTGCTTCCCAGTGCATGAGTGAATAAAGTAATGGTATGATGATGATGGACCTACAAAACATGGCCGGGATTGCTCACAACTCACAACCCAGACACATGTCAGAAAATGGAAATCACAGCTATATGGCTTTTGGGGATGGAAGGGGAGAGTGAGCGAGGCAGGGAGGACAAATGAAGGGGGGGGGGAGAGAGAGAGAGGGGGGGTGGGAGAGAGAGAGAAGAGTAAAAATCTGTACCTTTCAGTGTCAATTATCCAATTGTGGAGTGTGGACATGACAGGAAGAAGAGCTTTTAAAAAGCCGCGGCTCACTGTCTGTCGCTCTGGCAGAGTGCTCTGAGCGCATAATGTGAGATGACATTATAGTCTCTGCTTAATGCGGACACACAATGCTTATGAAATATGGAATATGATGCTCTGTGTGCTGTGCGTGTGCGTGTGCTTGTGCGTGTGTGTGTGTGTGTGTGTGTGTGTGTGTGTGTGTGTGGGTGCGTGCATGTTGGGGGAGGGGTTTTGAAAAATACATTTTATGAGAAGATATTGTGAGCGAGAGACCATTTGATAGAGAAAGAAATAGAAAAAAAAAAGTAACAAAGAAAGAAGGAAAGGAAAGAAAGAGAAAACAAATAGGCTTTGGGAGGTAGATGGGGGAAAAAATGGTTGATCTTTTTTGTTTCCACCTCAGATTGGGGCATTTATCTTTAGTTAAACCAGGTTAAAAGGTACATTAGCAAAAACATATGGGTGTATGTATATTTGATAGCTTCATGCTTCATATTTAATAACTTCATATCAAATCTCTACCTCAGCACATTCCGAGTTGAGAAACCTGCTTGCCGTTTTATTGCTCTGTATGCTCAGGCCATCGCACGTGCGGCCATGTGTGTGTGTGGTGTGTGTGTGTGTGTGTGTGTGTGTGTGTGTGTGTGTGTGTGTGTGTGTGTGTGTGTGTGTGTGTGTGTGTGTGTGTGTGTGTGTGTGTGTGTGTGTTTGTGTGTGCGTGTGCGTGTGCGTGTGCGTGTGCATGTGCGTGTTTTGATTTTGCCAGAATCGCTCATACATTTTACAACAACCACATCACAATAAATTTGCAGTAAAATCCTGAGTTGCACTGTGAGAGTGTGCGAAATGGAACCGAACGAGGGACCCGTATTCCTTCCATATGTATGCTCTCACAGTCAAACGAACGCTCGTGATTTTACAGTGTAGGACTTGCAAAGTTTTAATTCCGACAGCGCTCGGAACAAACTAATTTACAAGGTGTGGGCATCCATAATTTGCTTTGCTTAGAATACCTTTCATCTCCCATGCTTTCAGCAGCTCTCTCCATCTGGCTGCTGTCTGCAAGCTGGCTTTGAGTGTGTGGGCATATGCGAGTGTGGTTTTGTCTACAAGCTATCAGTGTCTGTGTGTGGTGTGCCCAATATGTCTGTTTGTTTGTAGCATTGAGAGTGGAAGCTCTCTTGATATTAGAATTGGACCCTTTTCAAATGGGAGACCGGCCAAAGCTGTGGTCAGACTACACACTATCAACCAATTAGACCCTATATCAGGGGTCTTCAACATGGGGCCCGGGACCCCTAGGGGGTCCTCAGAGTTACTACAGGGGGTCCGCCAAATCTCTGTGCGGCTCACAACGCCTCGCAGTGAGCTTGTAGATCGGCTATTTTTGGCAAAGAAGTATAGGTGTAGAGGGAAAAAAGAGCAGACCAAGTAAACAAAAAAAGTTGAAACACAATTTTATACAACATAGAGGGGTCCCTGCTTCATCTCTCTCTCAGCTAGGGGGTCCTTGGCCTGAAAACGTTGAAGACCCCTGCCCTATATACTTCGTTGACTGGGATCCCCCAGGGGTCCGTACTAAGCCCCCTCCTTTATTCCGTCTACCAAATATCTCTTTTTGAAAATGTGCAAGCTCATAACGTGTCTGTCACGTGCCGATGTAATGCAGACAGCGACGCAGGTATGTGGGATCAAAACATTTTAGACAAACTAAAAGCATGTGACACAAGAATGATTCAACAAGGACTAACTGGGAAACAAGACTGATATACACATGAGGGGTGATTACAAATGAGATACAGCTGTGGCAAACAGAAACATAGAACCAAGAAAGCTAGACCAGGGAACACAGAAATACAAGACCTAGACGCTACAGTCAATGAGACAAAAGTCTGAGACTGTGACAAAGTCACATACATTATTTGTATCTACAGCAGTTAGCTAGCATTGCCTTCATAAAATCAAGTGTTCCTTTCTCATTCCCACTGAGGAAAAGGTCTTGCTGGAGACCCACATAACCCATACAGGAACCTGCGGTGCTGTTTTATTTCTGCTCCAAAGCCCACTGCAACTTTTGACTGGCGCTGAGACCCCCCTCTTGAAGACCATCCTGGGAAACTCTATTGTAAAATACTGCATATCTATTAAATATTCAGGAGCCCAGAAACCCAGGAAAACCACCCAATCACTTCACCAATTAGCAGATTTCCCCTCCCCATTTTGAATACATTTGTCTGGTATGGATAATTGGAGGAAAATTGGAAATTGAAATAAACAAATAAGTAAATAAAAAGATAACGGCTATCGTTGTGATCTGAGCCCATCCTTGTACTCGTTCTGATTGACTTGGATGAGTACAGGCATACTGTACATCGTTGGTTCTCAAAGTGGGGTCCGGGGACCCCCAGGGGTCCTTGGGGGGGTGGCGTTCCCCAGCAAAAGTAGTCAGTATAGCATAACAATCATTTCAACCACTTTATCCATTTCTACGTTGGCTATTCAAAAATAGCAGATCTACAAGCTCACAGCGTGTCACTTAGAGCCGTGCTGCAAGCTTGTACATCTGCTATTTTTGAATTTCTCTGAAAATAATTTTGCGATTTTTTTAACACAAATATTCTATTCTGGGGGTCTTTGGCACAACATATTTTCAGATGGGGGGCTGCGGCCACATGCATATCATTCAATTTGGGGGTTCTTCATATGAAAAAGTTTAAGAACCACTGCTGTCACGGTGCGAGGCAGCAGTGTAGGGCCCAAAGTAGAACAGACAGGCAGGAGCAGAGCAGGTCATATGCACATGGATTAATTAAACATAAAGGTGACAGAAACTGGACAGAACGCCTAGACAACATTTACATTCTAGCAGCAAAGATTAAAGAACATGAGGAACTGAGGGTCTATATATACACACAGGGTTAACTGGACACTAATCTGAGTTCCCAGAAGTTTTCGCCAGCTCTCGCATACAAACGGGAGGGGCGAGGAAACTTCTGGGCCAGAGCCCTGGTATTTGTGGGCGGGATGTAACTTACGCTCAGAATCTGAGCGGACACGCCTCTTACCGGTCTGAGAGCTGTGCAACTCGTCTAAACAGTCCGACGAGAGGCAAACAGCAGTACACAACAATGGCGGCCTCAATTTCTCAAGGAGAAATACATTTCTCAAGGAGAAATTGCTTCCCGTCGCTCCTATTTACATGCAACACCCACTGCATGTGGATCCCGCCCCCTTTTCTTGATTGGCTGTTGATTTGAATCAGAACGCAGTGGCCGCGCCCCTGCTGTCCAGGCTCTGAGGCGAAGTATCCCTGACTAACTGGACACAGGTGAACACAAGACAAATCAACACAGGGATTGGCTCGGGCACAACAGGACACAGGTGGAGAACATAACTAATCAAAGGGAGGTGAGACAAGACAGGAAACACTAACTAGGCTAAACAGGAAACACTAGGACATCACTACATAATAAAAGTAGAAGGAGAACAAGAAACAATAGGAACGATACGACATAATAAGATACAGAGACAGATCCTGACACACTGCTGTACACATGCTCCCATGGGGGGGTGGTGGTGGTGGTGGTGGTGGTGCGAGGGCCACGTTGCACTTCCAGCTATGCACAGGGAGCACTGTAAAAACAAAAGTGTCAAAACAAAAGTTGATTACAGGGAGTGGGACCATGTGGGGCCACAGTTTGTGTGCCCTTAAAAAAAACATGCTGAGTTGAGCGTCTTTCATATCTGCGTTGACTCATATTTGTCTTTAGCTGTCAGTCTGGCTTTCATCCTCTCACCCCGTCTCTCCATCTCACCGCTCTGCCAGTTACAGTGAAATGTACGCCGGCTTGAACGCACCCGTACGCACCCCCCACCCCTCCCCCCTTTATCGCTCCTTATTCAAATGACGCCGATGAATATTCACGTTGTATTCCCCTCCGATTCAAAGGGAGATCGCTGATTATTCATCCATTGTGACAAACTGCTTTGAAAGCAAATTTGTCTTTTTGATCCGACATTTATGGGACGATAAAAGAGGGAGTCATTTCCAAACGGATTTGTCTCCCCTCCCCCCCTTCCTCCAGTGGTGGAAAAAGTACTCACATTTTTTACTTAAGTAAAAGTATCAATACTTCAATGTAGAAACACTCTGTTACAAGTGAAAGTCCAGAATTCTAAATTTACGTGAGTAAAAGTACAAAAGTATTGGTATTAAAATATACTTCAAGTACAGAAGTAAAAGTACTCATTGTGCATAATGTCCCATTTCACAAGTTCAAAATGAAAAAAAAAATCTTTTGAAAATAGCCGATCTACAAGCTCACAATGCGTCGCATGGCGACGCATTGTGAGCTTGTAGATCTGCTATTTTCAAATGGCCGAAGTGTATATAGGACTGAAGTGGTTAGTGTGTTTTGCGATAATAATCGAAGTCAAAAAGTAACTAGTAACTAAAGCTGTCAAATAATTGTAGGGGAGTAAAAGTACAATATTCGCCTCTGAGATGTAGTGGAGTATAAAATAAAAGTGCTGAAAACTGGAAATACTCCAGTAAAGTAAAAAATACCTCAAAACTGTACAGTACTTTACACCACTGTCCTCCTCCCCCTCCCTCCTCCTCGCAGGTTTGGGCCTGGAAGGAGAACGTGTGGGAGAAGGAGAAGGGGACTCTGCTGGAGCGCTACACGGTGGAGCAGAGCAAGCCTCCGTCGCAGGGCGGCGCCGTCCTCTCCACGCTCACCATCAACAACGTCATGGAGTCCGACTTCCACTCGCCGTACAACTGCACCGCGTGGAACGCCTTCGGGCCGGGCACCATGATCATCACGCTGGAGGAGAAAGGTACTGTGCTCAGTAACACGCTTTCAGTCGTCCCTTCTTCTTTTATCAGCGCCCCACCGCCGCATTTAGACCCCATATGAGTTGACTTGGGTCCCCCGGGTTTGTACTTGGTCCTCTCCTTTTTTTCCCCTTGACACAAAATCTATTTCAGCGAATATTTTCCCCAGAATAGAGACTCTATAGGGTTCAATGACGTTGTGTAAAGGACAGTGGTGGAAAAAGTACTTAAGTAAAAGTATCAATACTGCAATGTAGAAGTACTCCGTTACAAGTAAAAGTCCGGAATTCAAAATTTACTTGAGTAAAAGTACAAAACTATTCGTATCAAAATGTACTTAAGTATCAAAAGTAAAAGTACTAAAATGTTTGAAAATAGCAGATCTACAAGCTCAACGGGTCGCGATGCGACGCGTTGTGGGCTTGTAGATCGGCTATTTTCAAATAGCCTATGTATAAAATAGGGCTAAAGTGGTTAATGTATGTTTTATAATGTAATTTTTTATATCTGCAAAGTAACAAGTAACTAAAGTTTTCAAATAATTGTAGTGGAGTAAAAGAACAATATTTGCCTCTGAGATGTAGTGGAGTAGAAGTAAAAGTATAGACAATTGGAAATACTCCAGTAAAGTAAAAGTACCTCAAAATTGCACTTAAGTACTGTACTTGAGTAAATGTATTTAGTTACTTTACACCACTGGTAAAGGAAAATGTAAATCAAGGTCAAGTTTAGGTTAATCAAGGTGGTCTATATCGTTATCGTTATGTCTTGTGCACGGGTACAAAGGAGTACAATTTCTATTAGCATTTCACAAGCCTATTAGTCTCTACTCTGGCTAGTTGGTTCGCGTGTCTGAAAAATCTGTCTTGTGACTGCGGAGCCACTTTTCCAAAGGTCATCACTGGGGTTTCGATTTAATATAGCTCAACATGATCCTCCTAAAAGTTACAAGATGATACACTATCCGTCAGTGTTCTTGCCAGCACAGGAGGTTGGCTTTAAACTCTTGTTTTGTGTTCCATTATTCATGCAGTTGCTGCTCTTTGCCGTGGCCCGTTGGCAGCTGTGGCAACTAACAACAACTGTTGCACATCGTCTCACTTTGAGTCCAAACAATACGATGTACACACTACAGACTACACCAAATGAATACGGAGGGTTCCCTTTACTG
>NC_137611.1:15888563-16033563 GCF_963280865.1 Gymnoscopelus braueri
CTCATGACAACTGGCAACAGGCTAAACAGAAGGCTTGACGCCAAACTCATGCGTACACCAACATTGAACGACAAACTAACAAGAATCTGAGGACACAAGGGATTATATATAGACAAAGACTAACTAGACACAGGAGAACTCAACTGACAATCAACACTGGGATAGGCTGGGGGACTAAGAGGACACAGGTGGAAACATTGGCAAATCACAAGACTGGTTAGACAAGACAGGTACAGATAACTAACGAAAACAGGAAACACCAGGAACAATGCTACAAAATAAGAAGCACGGGGGAATCAACAAACTACCAGAATACAAGACTAAAACAGAACATCAGCGCTAAAGAAACAAGAACAGAATTAGGCCTAAATGTCCAAAAAGAATGAACAAGTCCATGCGATGAGGAGCGGACTGTGACAGGCCCTGATGCAAAAAAGGTTGAGAGCCTAAGCTATTTTCACTTTATTTGAACAATCCTTGCAGATTGCCACTGCCATCTGGTGTATCGTATCATTTTGCCAAAATGTGATATCTTTAACGCCGCAGCTGTCTTACAGAACGTGCCCTTGCTTGTGAGGCCCATGCAATCCTGGCATGCATCTATACAGTATGTCGAGGGTTGAGTGCTGAGCGCGCGTGGCTCCCTGACATAAATTAATTCATTTCAAATGAGAATGAGAATCCATTACCGCTGCCTCGCGCGTTTCGCTGTGCTGCGAGCGTCGCAGTTCATCAGCGGATCAAAGTCACGGTGAAAATTCATACTGTAATGATACCAAAACGTACACACGATCGGTTTCATCACAGCACAGCTGAGCCTCGGCGCTCTTGCGTGGAGTTCTACGCGCAGTTTGTAAACCACATAAATGATTTATAGATAGAAGTTTTCTGCCTGGGTAAGCAGTGAGCTGTGTGACCGATATTTGAGAGAGAGAGAGACTTACAGGAATTCCACTGCAGTGCAATATTAAAAATAATTTACCAGATCGAGGCATAACTGATTACATCGCCATAATGTATGTGGCCAGAGCGATCTCTGCACAGAGATAGCGGCCACGCGTACAAGCTAATTTGATAGAGGTAAATGTGATAATTACCCATACATCTACGTTCACAAAATGTCTAAGTACTATTTTACCATCTAGACGCCTACATAACCAGACTGTTTTTAATCTTCGATCATTGCGTTTTGATCAGATGGTCAGACTCTTCTTCCTCAGTTTAAGTCCTTTTTAAAGCAGGAAGCTATTATGTACTGTACTGTATATACAGGTACCGTATACTGTATGAATGTGAGCTAATTTTACTCTGTATAGTAGACCAGTGGTTCACAACCATTTCAGACCCCACCAAAATAATCATATTTGAACTGGGGACCCCCAAAATAATCATATTTGAACTGGGGACCCCCCAAAATAATCATATTTGAACTGGGGACCCCCCCAAAACATTCATACTAGAACTGGGGACCCCCAACCCTGACAAGCACTACAACACAATTGTAGGAGTTGAGGCATTACATTTAGTTTTGACTTCCCACAGATAAATACTGTGAAAATAGCAGATCTACAAGCTTGTAGATTGTCAGGAATTAGTTAAAAAAAATGAGTTTTCATGAAAGAATGCCCCATTTTATACTTCATACCGTCGTATGACAGTGTTGTGCGAAAGTAGCAAAAATAGCAAATCTACTAGCTCACAACTCATCCCAATGTGAAAAGTAGTGAGCTTTGTAGATCTGCTTCTTTTCGATTTTTTTCCCGAAAACGTTTGATGATTTTTTTAAAACATTGAATCAGAAACATTCTGTTACTTTTTAGCTGAATCGATCGAGCTTTTGAGTGGGAGCCCTTTTACTTTTTATTTTATAAATATTTAACCAATAAAAATTATTAATAAGAACTAGTGACTAAATAATAACTACATTGGATCCATTGGAACACAGGTATTTATTTTTTTTCATTTCTGGAAAAGTAACTGTTTTGGACAGACTAGGTTTCTGCCTGACAGCGACGATATGCTACCAACAGGTTTGTACTTGTTGCCTTTATCCATTCAGAACTATAACCTAAGAACCTCATATTATCTGGCATCTGAACGGCCGACCCCTGTTCTTTCAGGACCCCACCAACGGCTACTACAACGTCCGAGCCACCACCCACGAGGAGGCGCGGCCCCAGTCCCGGGCCATCCTCTACCAGGGCGAGTTCCGCCCCCAGAACCCCGGCGGTGGCGGCGGTGGCGGCGGCGGCCCGCCCGGCTCCGGCCCCCCCGGCGGTGGACCACAGGCCGGGGGGGGCGGAGCCGCTAGCGGCGGCATGCCCCCCGGCGGCGGCGGCGGCGGCGGCGGGGTGCCCGGCTCCCGGGCCGGCTGCTACGACCCCAGACCCCCCTCCAGGATGTCCCACGCCGGCTACGCCCAGTTCAACACCTTCACCAGGGCGGCGGCGGCGCAGGCGGCGCAGAGCCAGCAGGCGCCGCCGATCCCGGTCAATCCCGCGCTCCAGTCCCCCGGAGACTACCCCGGGGACTGCGGCCTGTTGGACGGCAACGCCCAGCTGGCCTACGACAACTACGGCTACCCCTCCCCCTCCCAGTACCCCAGCTACCGCATGGGCTTCGCCCCGCCCATAGAGGAGGGGCCGGCCTACGAGATGTACCCGACGGGACAGGGGATGAGTCAGGGGGCGGGGCAAGGAGGAGGCCCGGGGCCGGGACAAGGCCCGGGACCGGGCCTGGGACCAGGACCGGGACAGGGACCAGGACAGGGACCAGGACAGGGACCAGGAGGACCAGGACCAGTGCCAACTAGCCCAGAAACGGGTCTGGGGAAGTATGGGAGTTCTACACGCTTCTCCTACTCATCTCCTCCCTCTGACTATTCCCACAGACACACGCAGAGAATGCAGACTCATGTGTGAGATACATACACACACCTGGACAGTTTTCTGCAGTGGTACTCACACACACACACACACACACACGCACACACACACACGCGCACACACACCCACACACACACACACACACACACACACACACGCACACGCACACGCACACGCACACATTGACACACCTTCTACTACACATACTTGAGATTCAAGCTTCAACTGCTTTTTTTCGTACACTGCAAAATCCAGAGTGTCAATTTAGGTAAAATTAAAAATGTTACTCTTTCAAGGTCTTTACAATTTGGGGGGCGTGACAAATAAATGATACCAAAATCGGCGGTGAATATTTAGCATCAAAAAAACTATTCATATACAGTAGTTGGTGCCTGATTCATGCAGGTTGATGTCTTTTGTTTTCAGTGAAAAATCGACTGTAATATTGTGTGACTGTACTGATGACACAAAAAACAAGAGTTTGAAAAAAAAAATCCAGCGAATCAATTGTAAGATAAAAGAAGAAAGCCCTCCAGTGTGTAAAGTTCAATTTGACACTCTGGGGTTTGTTATGCAGTAGCTAGTGCATGAGGTTTTGGGTTTGGCATACATCAGTGGAGTTATAATGCCTGATGTATACTTGGTTGTGTACCGGTGCACAGCACCAGTGGTGGAAAAAGTACAGAACAAATAGCAGATCTACAAGCTCACAATGCGTCGCATCGTGACGCATTGTGAGCTTGTAGATTGTCTATTTTCAAATGGCCGAAATGCATTTAGGGCTGAAGTGATCAATATATGTTTTATAATAATAATCCAAAACTACAAAGTAACTAGTAACTAAAGTTTTCAAATAATTGTAGTGGAGTAAAAGTACAAAATTTGCCTCTGAGATGTAGTGGAGTAGAAGTAAAAGTACTGAAAATTGGAAATACTCCAGTAAAGTAAAAAAATAAATAAAAACTCAAAATTGTACTAAAGTACAGTACTTGAGTGAATGTACTTAGTTACTGTACACCACTGCGCAGCACCTGCACACAGCCTAAGTGTAACTCAGGCTTCGCACCACATACGGTAAAAGTTAGCAGCAGTAGTGCGTAAAAGATAGCAGCAATACATAAACAAGTTATCTCACACTACATCGACACTCAAAACACTTTAGCTTGATCTTTCTACCGTGTGCAACGTTACACGCTGAGACTAAAGGCAGCGAAAGCCACAATCAAGAGAGAGAAAGAGGAAAATGAGAAGAGAAAGAAAGAAAGAAAGAATGAATGAGAGGCACTTTTTATTTTGACAAGAAGAGACAGAGCCGGAGGGGTGAAGGTGCAAGAGTGTTGTCCTTTTCTCCCTCTGTGCCTCCTCTCGCTTACGGACAAATAATATCCCTGCTTCGACTCTTTCTTCTCACATCCCATTTCTGTATATATAAGCAAAAAAAATGAGTCGCTGGGGTCATTTTCAGAGTTAATATTATTACCTTGTACAAACCTATACAGTATATACAGTGTGATGCAGTACTTTGACCTATGGAAAACCTCCCTCTTGTACACACACACACACAGTGCAAACACACACACACACTCATGCACGCACGCACGCACCGGCGCGCGCGCACACACACACACACACACACACACACACACACACACACACACACATCCACACACACACACACACACACACACACACACACACACACACACGCACACACAATCTTATAATACATATCCACACAGAAAGACCTCTGTGATTTCTTTAGCATCGGGGCAGCTTGGACTCTGATATCAGCCATTTTTTAACTCCCTACACCGCCTAATGCCTCTCGCCGTTGCACGGTGCAGGGTGTGTAAATGGCATATAGCATACAATATCTACCTGTACTTTAGGTGGGATATGCTTCCTTAAATGTGGTACAAAGACATTGCGGTGTGCCAATGATTATGTGCCAAATAAGCACCACGCAAGGTATGAAGCTGTGCAAAACTCCCATTGTTATAGCCACTTAAACCCCAACGTCTTTTTGGGGGGAGAACGTTTGGCGAAAACAGACGATTTATAAGCTCTCAGCGCGTGGCACGTCGCCACGCATTGAGAGCTTGTAGATGCATGGGCTATTTTCGCCGAATGTTCACATGGTAGACCCCGGTCAACTAAGTATTTGGGGTTTCAATGGTTAAAGGACGGGGCAGTGAGATGCTTTGTGCATTGCCACATCTATACGAAAGGAAATGGGCGGGTAGCAAGACACTCAAGAGGCTCCTTCCCTCGTCTTTCATTTTATATCATGTGTCATAATATTACATTTGTGTACCGTATACGTTTCACTTGAGGGTCAAAGCTGTATATTTGTTGAAGTGGGACACAGGGGAGAGAAAAGCGCCTTTGCGTTCCCATGAATTTCTGCAGTTTGTACAAAAATACCTCCCCCATCTTCAAGTGTCAAACAGTATTTGTTTCTCTCACTTGCACAGTAGAGTAGACCTTTTTTTTCCATATTTATACTGAAACATACAAAAAAGAAGAAAAAAAAGAGAAGGCATTTAAAACATTTTATAGTATTTTTATAAGGAGTTGTGGACCAAAGGTTCAGAGTTTTGGGTGACATTCACTTTTTCTGCATCAAAGGCGATCGTGAAGTGTTTTTTGAGCTTTTTTTTTTTTTAAGGAGATGGAAGAGGTTTTATTTTTTAACAGGGATGAGGTAGAATTAGATTGGACAATTTAACTATCAGCTGTTTGACCAGAGAGCCTTTTATGAGCAGTCCGGATGGCTGACAGAACTTCGAAAAACAGACACTGCTCACTGTTGCCAAAACCCTTTTTAAACATAGAACAGGATTAAGTCTGTGCTGTGACATATCAAAAGAAAGGTACTTTTATAAAGTGATGCAAAGGGTTCGACCTACAGAAGTATTGTACTTTGTACGTTTATACGCGTAGTGTTCATGGGCTCGCGCTGCAAATGTGGTACTACTTTGTGTCAGCGTTTGCATGTGCCATAACTCTTTAGGAGCAAAAAGTTACATAAATATTAGCATTAAAATGCCGAATACCTGCATTGCCTAGTGTGACATTGATCTGAAAATTTTGATTTTATTGTGTTTTCAGCCAGCAGAGGGCACAAAGAATAATCTAGCGACCTCTTCTAGGAAAACAACTTTTTCTTTTACTACAGTATCCACATTAGTGTTTAAAAAATGTTTTAGTGCAGAAACACTGCAGGACTGGAGGCATTTACCATAGCTATTCCTAATACATGTCCTAAATCTAAATCCTTTTTCTGAAAAACTTATGTTGCAGTCAGTGGTGCTCAAGCATTTTCATGTAAAAGACCCCCAAAATTGTATGTATTTGGCCGCGGACCCCCATCTCAAAATATTTAGAAGCAAAGATTTGAGTAAAAAAAATCGCTTTAAAAAATGTATATATTCAAAGATTTGCAAAAAAAAACATGTTTTTTCAAAAATAGCAGATCTACAAGCTCATAGACAAAGTCACGTGCTATGAGCGTGTATATCTGCTATTTTTGAATAGCCAAAGTATAAAATGACACAGATGCTTTCCCGGTTTTAATGGGTTACGGCTGTATTATTTACTGATGTGTGAACGTCTTGTGTGCAAGAGCACTAGCTCTGAAAATCATTGCTTAATTAGACTTCTTGACAGCACTGTCAGTCTTCAGTGCATCATGGCCTTGGAATCATTCGGTTGTGACCGCTCCCACAGATGTGTCCAGATCCATAACTAAAAAAAGGTTTTGTTCCTTTTTTCCCCCACACAAACATTTTCAATAATCTAACTACCACAACACAAAGAAGGAGACATTATATGAAGTTGAATTTTGAGATATTATGATTCCAAGGTCACGATTTTCTGTGGCTCTAGACAGAGCATAAACGCAACACGCTTTTACAGCATGGACGCATACTGTTACCTCGTTAAAACCCCTTTTAATAGGGTTCTGACTGCAGTATAATGCAACAGACTCTCTGCGTTGATGTGACCTTGAGTAAGGCAAGTCAAT
The DNA here is from genome assembly GCF_963280865.1 of Gymnoscopelus braueri. Lineage (NCBI taxonomy): Eukaryota > Metazoa > Chordata > Actinopteri > Myctophiformes > Myctophidae > Gymnoscopelus > Gymnoscopelus braueri. The sequence goes on from NC_137611.1 coordinate 15,895,476, forward strand.
TTGATGAAAAGGAAGTATTGAGGCCAGTGGATATGCACGGGCCATCTGGATACTTACAGGACACAGCCAACTTGCTAGTTGATGCTACAGCCCCTCTTTATGCCTGCATGTTAGCGTCAATTAGTTCTTACTTGCTCATGGTGCAAATAATATTATGATAGTAACAATATGACAGACTTAACAAAGATATAAAAAATGTATGTGCCAATTTGCTTGATCCGTGATCGAGGATGTGCGATTTCTGCGGTTTGCTATTTCCAGTTTTTACCACTTCTTTGTCTACGGACAGGCGGATCAATTTGCACATCCCGTGTAACCCCTCCCTGATGAACAGAAAGTCAAAAGGGTGACACACAGACGGCAAATAGTGTAGCCTACAGCCTCCCTAGTTTGAAACGTTTGACCTCCAATCGTTTGGAATGCCCATTCTGCAATGGCTCTCTTTTTTGTATTCCCGTAGAAAAACAAACAAATATATAGAATAGAATAGACCTCTAGCTTGTATATACATGTGTGTATGTTGGGTGGGGTGGGGGTGGGAGTTTAGGGGAATCCTCTGTTACAGAATATAATAACTTCACGAGCTCATTCCAATCCAAACATTCACTTTTGTTTCATAGATGCCTTCCCTCTATGTCAAAAAAAAATCAACATTATAAATGTTATTTTCTATGGTATTGTATTACATTATAGTATGTCATCACCAATGGAAGGACTGATGTTGGAGTTGTACCCATACTAGTATTCTACGTTCCTTTGTATGCGTGTATATCCAGTAGATAAAAGGGAGTGGGTTCAGTGGCACATTATTTTCTGTGGCCATAATGACTGCATAACCAGGCCACAAAATGGGCAAATTTCCTTGTCCCAAATAGGCCAAACCTAGGCTAGAAGCAGGCAGGCCTGGCCTATGGCATGCAATCCCAGGCCAATAGAGCGTCGCAGTTCCCGCCCACTTCCTGTTTTTTTTGGTGCCGGAAGAAAAAACTCAATGCATTTTTCCATTGACATTTCCAAAAATATTTATATCTATTAATTTAAGCCTCGAATCAAGCCATCATGACATGACATGAATCATGACCATAAACGTTTGATTCTGTGATTTTTTTTTTGTTGAAAACGGCAAAACAAAGGGTATTTATTAAATATAGTATATCATATAATTAAATATAAAATAAAAAAAAATCACAGAAAAAAACGTTTTATGGTCATGATTCATGTCATCTCGTGATGGCTTGATTCGAGGCTTAAATTAATAGATATAAATATTTTTGGAAATGTCAATGGAAAAATGCATTGAGTTTTTTCTTCCGGCACCAAAAAAAAACAGGAAGTGGGCGGGAACTGCGACGCTCTATAGAGACTCCTGTGGACTGGTGAGCATTTTTCCATGTCTTTGGAACCTCCATCAGGGCGACAAATGGAAATGAAGTAAGCAGATAAACACGTGTATGGTGCCGGCGTTGCTCGATCGTGTAGCACGCTGAAAATAGCAGTTACCCAAGCTCACAACACGTCGCGTTGTGAGCTTGTATATCTGCTATACTTTCGGTGCGGGACGCCGTCATACATCACGTCAGGAAAGCCGGTGCTATTTTGTGTGCCTGCGGTGCATGTTATGGACACATCTGTGGACTGGTACATGTATGCAAACATGCGTGTCGGGCAAACCTATAATCCCAACATGTTCTTGTGTGATCTTGTGGGGGACCGCTGGGCTGTAGGACGTGACAGAGGAAGGAGGGTGAGAGAGACAGAGATGGAGAGAGACATCATGTTGCCTTAGGACATGAGGAATGAGCCGAGACAGTCCCTCTCGTCCCTCATCCAGCTGTTGAGCCTGTTCTGCTCCTTAAGGAGGGAGTGAATGACTGAGATAGGGTTTTTCTTCTGCTTTATGGCTGGTGTTTGAGTATATTAAGACAATGATCTGTCCAACGTTTGAAGGATTTCATATCTTTTTTTTTTGCACTTAAAAAGTGTGTGTGTGTGTGTGTGTGTGTGTGTGTGTGTGTGTGTGTGTGTGTGTGTGTGTGTGTGTGTGTTTCAATCAGCATATACAGTACCCTCCAAATCATCGTTGTCACATTCTTATTTTATATTCTTACATATTGTTCTTCAAATAAGATTATATATTGTATTATTACGTTCTGTTTTTGGTATTTGTTTCTTTCTAGACCGTCAAGACAAAAAAGAAAAAAAAGAAAACATAAAAAAAAATACAGTGCAAGATATTGAAACGTTTCTTTTATTTTCATGTTACCTTTTGTTTGTTGTATAACTTTTTTTTTTGCAAATTATATGTAATTATTTTTCCACAGTATTACAGAAAATAAATGATACACGGCTTTCATAAGAACAATGACAGGACCTCCTTTGGTTTGTGACTGCACTCACTGTCTCTGTTCCAATGTTCCATCTTTGGCCACGTGAAACCCAGCCTGCCTATTCTGGGGGGAACATTCGCAAAAATTAGCCGATCTACTAGCTCACAACGTGCTGCAACGAGATACGTTGTGAGCTTGTAGATCGGCATTTTTGGCTTAGAGATTTGGTGTAGACGGAAGAAAGCGGTCAAAGTACAGTTGTAACTCAAGTTCAGTTCTTGGAAGTTATATGCACCTTTTTATGATAGGCCACTCCCATAGCCACACACCCTTTTAGCCAATTGCAATGAACACACTTGGCCTTCCTGCAACATTTCAGCCTACTACTGCAAATATTGTAGCTGCAAGAGGGTGGTTTAGGAACATTTGACCAACCACCGGTGGCCATTTTGAAAAATGTGGCCACCAGCATGAGAATTTGGGATGCCCCAATATCCAAATTTGCTCCCAATATCTATTAACACTTCTGCCAAATGTGGCGCTTCTATCACAAAATGAACCATAGGTTAGCTGTGCAGCCTCACTATAGGCATAGGGGGTTTAAGTGGTTAAAGCTACAATCCCTGAGTTTGATGTCCTCTCTCAACAGAGCTAATTGCAACAAAAATGTCTGAACTACAATAAAAGTAGCACGGCATCTAGTGTCTACTTATACACAGGGGGAGGATTACAAACACGATACACCTGGGATGGTTGTAACAATTGACACCTGGGAATTAAACTAGTATCAGAACCACAAAACCTAGAAGACAGTGAACATACTGAACAGAGAACTGTGGAAACTAGACAGAGAATACAAATACATATTAACAAGCAAACCAAACAGGGAAGAAGAACAGGACAAAGAGACAAATAAATGTCCAAGGCTGAATGTATAAATGTGGATGGCTTGAAGAGGGCAGAGGAGCAGATCATGACAGTAAACTAGTTAATAACCAACCAACATTTCAATGGACCCTTACAGATCTCTGACAGTGTGCTGCCAAATGTGAGTGCCTGACAGTAGAGCTGGTGTAAGCCTCCAATCTGTTGCTTCAGAACTAAAAGACCTCTGCACACCATCCCAGTGCTCCTCTCCTCCCCTCCCCTCCCCTCCTCTCCTCTCCCCTCCCCTCCCCTCCTCTCCTCTCCTCTCCTCTCCTCTCCTCTCCTCTCCTCGTTCCTGTCCAGTCATGTCCTCTCGTTATGTCTCGTTTCTCCTCTCTCCTCTCCTTGTGTCTCGTGTCCTGTCGTCTTTCCTTGTTGCTCACGTCTTCTCCCCTCTCCTTGTGTCTCGTCACCTCTCCTCCCTCTCCCCGTGTTCCCTTCCTATGTCCTCCCCTTTATGTCTTGTGTCCTCTCCTCATTGTTTCTCCTCTCCCCACTCCTTGCTTCGTTCTCATTTTAACCCTCATCTCTCAACTTCTCCTTCTCATCCTTATTGCTTGCATCTCCTCTACTCCGCTCTCTCCCCTTGTCCCCTCTTCTCTCGTCTTATTGTTTCTTTTGCCCTTCCTCCACTGATCTCCATCCCTCCTTTTCCCTCTCCTCTCCTCTCCTCTCCTCTCTACACCACATCCTCTTGCCTCTTTTCCGTCCCTATTATTCTCCCTCCATCTCCGTTCCTCCTTTTTCTCCTCTTTGACACCTTGGTGAAAGAGAGGTGCAGGAAAGAGATGTACTGTAGCAAGGCAGTGGAGCTGTAGACAGACAGACAGACAGACAGACAGACAGACAGACAGACAGACAGACATGCACACACGTATGCACACACGCATGCACGCACGCGCACACACACACACACACACACACACACACACACACACACACACACACACACACACACACACACACACACACACACGCACACACACGTATAGGCATATAGAAGGCTCCCTGCTTCGTCCTAGCCTCTGTGGTTAGTGATTATCCTCTCTCTCCCCACTCCCACTGAGGAATAATGTGTGGAATAACCTTCAGGAATGTTCTGCTCCTCCTGACTCCCTTCTTGTCTCATCTCCCCCCCTCCCCTCCCCTCCCCACCCCATCTGAGGCAGTCAGTATGGATTATGGCCCTTCTCGTGTCTGGCACCGCACTCAGTACCAGAGATATATTATCATATTATTGGAGAATGATGTAATGCATTCTAAGACATTTGTCCTTCGCGCACCCTCTGTCCCTCCGCAGATGATGTCACTGGCTTTGTGTTTGGGAAGTGGAGAGAGAGAGAGAGAGAGAGAGAGAGAGAGAGAGAGAGAGAGAGAGAGAGAGAGAGAGAGAGAGAGAGAGAGAGAGAGAGAGAGAGAGAGAGAGAGAGAGAGAGAGAGAGAGAGAGAGAGAAGAGAGAGAGAGAGAGAGAGAGAGAGAGAGAGAGCACCACAGATTGGCTGTTTGGGGGAAGCGTTTTGTTGTGCGCTGTCGCCATCTTGTGGTGAAAAAGATGCTGTGGCCTTAGCCATGGACCAGTTATGTTCTTTATGGAGTCACACTCAATAAAATACATAGTCTTGATCCAAGGCTAGTGTGGCCTAAGCTACCAACAGAAACAAAAATGATGACCGAACAGTACCAGAGATATTTTCTTAGCCTACACGTGTAGTATTTCTACCACAAACATACATTATCCTGCATGGAACTGTTACCATTTTTATGGGTCACCAGTAAATATCCCATTTTTCATTTCCCAAATGTTTTATTTCACAAATAAAAAAGTCACAAATTCACTCAATAAATGAAAAACACATTACTCTTGGGACCCAAACGTACCAAAATACATTATGAATTAAACACTATATTTACTTGAGTATTAATTTTATTTACCAAACCGAGGCTCTTTGCTTTGCTGCATGTGATTCCCCCTCTCTCCTCCTGCCTTTCCTCTCTCTCTCTAGTCTTGCGTAGCCAGACAACTATTCCACAATCTCTGAATGCTATATAGAGTCTCTGTAACTATGCAGACACTATGTAAACATGACCCAAGTGAAGGGGGAACACCTTCAATTGGGGGTCTGCTTGGTGCTGAAAATCTCACAAAATTATATTAATGACGGACCTCTTTATCTGAAATAAAAATGCTAAATACAAATAAAACATCACAATTTATCAATACGGTACATCAACAGTAACTTAACATTTGTTTAACATTAACTAAACACTATTGTACTAAGTAAGGCCAGTAATGTAGTGGTCTTGAATATGGGCATATATTGGTCTAAGTGCATATAAAAGGTAACCTTTCACTCCAATTGTCCATCAATAAGATTGTCCATCAATTCTTTGATGTAAATTGTCCACATAAGGATCACCCAAGAGATCTCTCATAGGCAGGTGCATCAAGTGGATCTTTTTAACGGATTTGTCTTGGTGCAAACATATCCTCTTCACCACATAAACCCTTTATACCTCGTTGACCCGGGGTCCCCCATGCAGGGGCCAATACTTGGCCCCCACCTTTTCTTTTCCTCTACGCCAAATCTCCTCGCCGAAAATAGCTGAACTTGTACTGTAGATCTGCTATTTTCGCTGAATGTTCACCCCTCCAGAATAGGGTTCGCTATAGGGTTCATGTGGTGTGAATGTCTTGTTGATGCAGAAGAAGTCCTTCTTGAGGGTTCTATAGTTTTACCAGTGAAACAGGGTCTGGGTGGTGGCGCTCCTGTATGAGCGTGAGCTTCGGCAGAGCAGGTGTCCTGCCTTTGGATATGCTGTAGACGGCCGCCCCCTTCAAATAATCGGGCAGAGTTGGGTCTTTAAGCACCTCCTCGAACTCGTGCACGTGCAGCAACTGGAGGAATGTAGAAGGACACGGCCACAAAGGACAGGACACGGGAGAGAAGACAACATTAAGCGATGTTGGCAGACAGGGACGTGCAGAGAATGTTAGAGGGGCAGGGGCTGAAATTTCCAAAAGGGCACTTTTTGGTAAAAATTCAGAAAATAGCAAATCTTTTTGAGATTGGCTATTTTCGTTGCGTGATGCCGCACTCAACTAATAATCAAGATTCAAGCCAACACTGGAGATGGAATTCTTTCCATCTCCAGCACTGCAATGTGTTGTGAGCTTGGAGATTGGCTATTTTCGGTGCGTAATGCCGCACTAAACTAAGTATAATCAAGATTCAAGCCAATACTGGAGATGCAATTCTTTCAATTCAAACAACTTTATTTTCCTTTCGGAACTTCGTTTGTGCAGTGGTTAAAAAGACAAACATACATATAGTCAATACATATATACCTATGTCACTATAAAAGACATTTCAACATAAAATGCTGCATTCGAGTTCAGGAGAGTTTGGAAATGGTAATTCTCTTGAACGCTGCGTTCAGGTATGGCATGGTAAGAGTGCGTTTGCCTTTTTTTTTTCAAACTAGTAAGTATAACTACATTCATGGTCTGGAGAGGGCACTTCTACAGATGGGTAAAAGGGCAGGGGCTCAAGCCCCCTTTGATGTCTATGTGTGCACGTGCCATGTTGGTAGAAATACAGTCATTTTGACATTTTGACTCAAGAAATCACACAGGCAGTCCTACCTCGACTGAAGAAGAAGCAGCCAATGCCTTGCTCTTCAGCTCCATGGTTTTGAGATCTGTGGAGTAAGACAGAGTTAAAACGTGGTAAGTGTTATTAACCCTCTGGCGTCCCAATTTCGGGCATGTCATTGTAGGCAAAACTAATATTGCATCGTGATGTAACGTGTTGTGAGCTTATAGATCGGCTATTTTGGGAATAATTTATAACGATTTTGCAGTTAAGTGGTAAAGTGATTAAGTGGCTAAGTGGTTAAAGGGCCGTCGGGGTGGTCTGGCATGTTTAAGCCATTGACTATGAATCACAGTATACATGACATAACTGACCATTTTCCAAAGCATATATTGTTTGTTTGTTTTTTGTTTTTGTTTTTTTTTGGTCAAATTTACATTATCATTGCATTTTAATGCATTTTCACAATTTATTATAGTTTTAACAACAACAAAACTACAATACCCATACAAGCCATGCCATGATAATGGCATGGCTGTAGTGTAGTGAATATGGGACCATGTCCTTTTAAGCATAAGGAATTAGAGTTGTTGTGATTAGGGTTCTAAAAAGTAAAACTGTTCAATATTACAATAAAAAACGGAACACAACAGAGATTTAACCTAACAAAAACACCTTATTTTTTTAAGAACTAAATGTTACCTTGACCTTGCATCTCACTCGGTATTAGGACCAGATCAATCAGTAAAGCAAAAATAAATAAAAACATTTTCAAAAAGCATTTCTAAAACAAGCAACCAATGTCTGGAAGTACCATCACAATCTGTTCTGAGATGTGGGAGGTGGAACCACAGAAGGGGAGTTACCGTATCGATAGAATGACATATTCTCATCCTTTAACTGTCCTTCCCTTGTTATAATTAAGTCACATTAGGAGCATTATTTACAAGATCAATTCTCTGAAGATGATTGGAGTTCTCTCCTAGATCGAGTTCGTAAATCCTCTTATCTGAGCCCGATATGGGCTAATACAGTTTAAAGTGGTACACCGTCTCCTCAGTTTTCAAAAGAAAAGCTTTCTAAGATGTATCTGGTTTCAGCTCCCAATTGCAACATTGTCTCTGTCGGGTGGAAACCTCATTATGTCCAAAACTTTTACTTTTCAGAATTCAAATAAAAAAGTAGCAGATCGACAAGCTCGAAACGCATCGCATTGCGCCACGTTTCAAGCTTGTAGATCAGGTACTTTTGATGCTTTTGTGTGACGCTGTAGTATGATCAAGTAGGGCATTAATTTACAAAAAAAAAATAGAAAAGGTTATAATATGGAGATAAGAGGTTTCTATATGTAAGTCACATAATATAGCCTACCTCCGATGTGTTTGGGTCGTATGAGCAGGAAGTAGAGGATGAGACAGATGAGGAGGATGGGGGTGATGATGTCCAGGACAATTAGAGTGGGTCCCAGCAGGTTCATGGGCTGATAAACCAGCTCCTCTGTGCCTAGTGGGCAGGAAGACAGGAACAAACCAGCTGTGATTAAACACCTTCGTGATCCGCTCCATCTGGAACGCATGCGTTAATTTTCTGCCTTTACAAACACACATCTCTCTTGTTCCAGTCCCCCCCCCCCTCTCTGCCCCCAATAAAGAAAGCCTCTCAGCTTATTAATTTAGACCCGTTTTCAAGGAATACAAGAACGCTCGCCCCAAAACACACTCTCCGGTCAAATCCGGTGACCTGGGTACGGTCGCCACCAGGTATTCCTAAACGTAACCTTAGTAAAACTATGCCTAAACCTAACCTTATTCTTAAACGTAACCTCAGTAAAACTATGCCTAAACCTAACCTTATTCATAAACGTAACCTCAGTAAAACTATGCCTAAACCTAACCTTATTCTTAAACATAACCTCAGTAAAACTATGCCTAAACCTAACCTTATTCCCAGTGGTGTAATGGGGATTTATTTTTGGCGGTACGGTATTTTAATGACGTCACATGCACGTGCGCACCGTACGCATGCGTACAGAACAGCTGATATATAGTCAACTCGTGACGAGACCAGCATTAGAAAATATCTATCTTAGTTTTAATCTTCTCAAGGAATGCCTTGAATTATAGGAGCTGAAAAAGGTGTAGGCGCTGCAGTAGCAAAACTAAAAAGTACGGTGGAGGCATTCTCGTTGCGTGCAGACAGGATACTGCAGCAGAAGTACTGTAGCCATAATGCTGTGTTGCTTTTATACCGTGTATGAGAACGCTTACCAGTAAACCTGTTATGCAAAGTAGCCATTTTGGTACTTGGCTTGTGAATCTAGGGGGACGCGGTCTAGCGTGAACGCAGGCCCAGGTGCCAGGGAGTCCCCAGCTAAAAGATCTTGAAAACAAATCTGAAAATGTTGAATATTGTTTTATCAACACAAATCTTGAATGGGGTCACTGGCACGATATCTTTTCAGATAGGGTCAGGATTAGTTGACCCCATACTTGACCCCAAATTAATATTTATTTGGCCAAGTGTTACTGTACTTCCGGGCTGTTTACATCTTCAACCTATAAAGTATTTTTTTTAAAACAGTAAATGTTTTAAAATAAAACTCTGTTCTAAACTACTGTACTCACACACGGCACTCATGCGTCCCCAGCGGCTCTTGGCGCTGACCAGGTTGCTGGCGTTGCACGCCACCGTGCCGTCGGCGCCCGCCACGGACATGACCAGGTGGGGATGGAGGAGCACCAGCTGGTCCTCGACGCAGCCGTCCAGGTCGCAGGTGTAGGACACGTAGCTGTCCTCCGCCGTGCAGGTGACGGAGACGTTGCAGTAGCCCTCGGTGGAGTTGAAGTACAGCAGCGTCATGCTGAAGTCCAGGTCCGGAACGGCCTCTGTCAGGGTGGAAGACAAGAGAACAGGTTACTTCAGTGGGTCGCAAAGTGGGGTACAGGGACCCTCGGAGTTCCTTCAGGGGGTTTCCAAATGGACCCCTACAGGTCTGTAACTCTGAGAGTGTACACAATGGAACCAAATGGACCTGTGCGGTCCATTTGGTTCCATTGTGTACACTCTCAGAGTTATGGGGGTCCTTGAGATTAAAACGTTTGAGAATCACTGGGTTCATTTATACCTTATTGAGCGACTCATTTGACAGAAATGATACAATTTCAACTGAAAAGTGTATAAAACACTACACAAATATATATATATTGTCAAGCAATAGTTCAAAAAGGTCGCGTGATTAAATCTAAATTAATAAATATGAGGTCGAGGTAAATATCATGGACTGATAATATTCTTCCTGTCCTGCCAATACAGTACAATTATGTATAAGTAGCCTTATACTTTTAATTATGAATCTTCATTAAAGATTTTCTGATATTGCGTTGCAGTTGGTTGTGAGCGTTACTCAATTAACTAATTAATCAGAATCAGTTCATTTTTATACATATATTCTATGTTTAACCTCTCCTTTGGAGGGTTTAAGGGGCCCCAGACCCACCTTCACTGTAAACACCACATTAACTTGACTTCCTGACTCCACACATTAACTGCACTCTGCACTCAGTGTTTGGTCCACAGTTCTGCTTGTCATCTATGAGTCACAATACAACTAAACCAGCCTGAGACTGAATTAATATCACAGGCAATAAAGTGTGAAAAAAGGTAGAGTAGAGTGCCTTAAGGTTTCTTCCAGACGTATACAGTATTCTAGCCTGGATTGGAAAAACAAAAACACTCACCATGAACAACCAGCATGTGCTTGGCCACATCGTGCTCGTAACCATGGTGATCCATGATCCTTGCGCTGTAGGTCCCGTTGTCCAGCTCACTCAGGTCACTGAGGAGCAGGTTGTAGGTGGTGCCTTTGATCGCCGCGCGGTTGGCATACTCCTTGTAGACCTTGAGTGGGTGCCTGGACTCGTTGCTGTACTTGATCACCGGGTGCTCTATGTTAAACCTCCACACGATGTAGTCGATATCCATGCCTGTTAGTTTACGCTGGACCTGGAGCTCTATGGAGCCTCCCTTGACGGCCAAGATAGGATCGTCTGCACCCCAGGCTGTGAAGAGATGGCACGAAGATCAGTTAGCTTCTAGCTTTTCTTTGCAGAATAACATGATGTTTATTTATATTGCATTTTTCCAAACAAACGCACAGCCAAGACAACAAAATAGTAGGTAATATTACAGTTCTTATCTTCTTGGCAATAATGCCACTGAGATAAGAACTTGTCAGACATATTTTGCAGAAAGGGTCACAATATATAATAGTTAAATGTAAAGATGATAATGATAAGTTATTATCAAATACTGTCTGTACAAAGATGGTGGTGGTGGTTATTTTTGTACTTTCCAGTGGTGGAAAAGGTACTCAAATTCTTTACTTACGTAAAAGTACCAATAGTGCAATATAGAAATACTCTGTTACAAGTAAAAGTACAGACTTCAAAATGTACTTGAGTAAAAGTACTAAAGTATTGGCATGAAAATGTACTAAAGTACTAAAATGTTTGAAAGTAGCAGATCTACAAGCTCACAACGTGTCGCGATGTGACGCGTTGTGAGCTTGTAGATCTGCTATTTTCAAATAGCCTATGTATAAAATAGGGCTTAAGGGGTTAATGTATGTTTCATAATATCATAATTTATATCTGAAAAGTAACTAGTAACTAAAGTTGTCAAATAATTGTAGTGGAGTAAAAGAAATACTCCAGTAAAGTTTTTAAAAATCCTCAAAAGTGTACTTAAGTACAGCACTTGAGTAAATGTACTTAGTTACTTTACACCACCGGTACTTTCTACTTTATTCAGATAGGAGAGTATATAGAGGCATATTAAATGGAGTTGCAGAGAGAGTAGAGACATGATTCACCATCAGGCTTGAACTCAGGTCCTCACAAAAAACTCACAAGAAGCATAGGCCAGTGCATGAACTGACCCCATAAAGGTTTTATAAGATGGGATTTGAAACATTTGCCAGCCTAAGCTCCGTGGGCTCAGTGTGAACACCGATACAGGAAAGAACGTATTTTCTTCACACAGTTTATAATGATGTTTTGCAGAGGTACATCAGAACTCAACTCAATTCTACAGGCTATTTTTGCATTAATCCATTGACTGGTGGACATTTCCAAAAATTGAACCAAACCATTTCTAAAATGGCCTATTTCTGAAAATATTTCAAATGATAAAATAGGGTTTAAGAGATTAAAGAAAAGACAGCCTGTCCTCACCAGTTATGAATTGTATCTTCACGCTTGTGCATAAAGTGAACACAATTGTTCGTCGACTAACTTTTTTCACTGACGAAAACTAAATAGAAACTAAATAAAAACTACGCTATGATGAGCATTGATGACTAAAACTATGACTAAATATATTGACAATTTTGTCAACAAATAAAAACTAGACTAAAATGTTTGGGAGGGACTAGTGGAGAAGAGATCCAGTAGAACTAAGACAAGTCATCATGGGTGCGCGCGGGTGCCACAGACCGAAAATAGTTGATCTACAAGCTCACAACGTGTTGTGAGCTTGTAGATCAACTATTTTCGGTACAGTTAAGTGCAGTACAGTTAAGTATAACTGTACAGAATTGTATTCAAAAGACTATGACTAAAACTAAATGAAAATGTGCTGTCAAAATCAACACTGCTACTGAGTCCGTATGGACATCCAATATCCACTAAGAAACACCATGTCGTTTCTTACGTAACTATGACTGTTGTTATTATGCAAGCCAAAACACAAACACGCACAAGCCCTTATCGTCCCATGCGAAGGGAACAGGGTGTTCAGAGGCCTATGTGCGGTGTGCTACGTAATGGGGACCCCCCGCTGTGGGGTGTGGCGGCTACATGAAGTGTGATAACAAACAGATAACAGTGTTTACATCTGGACACGTGTCTGTCTATACATAGAACCAACACACTGGTTCTACTGTAACACTGGGATTCACTACATATTATATTGATTTAAGCTGTAAGAAAATGAACACTTCAGTGTTTCTCGTCTTATATGATTTAAAGAAAATTCAGGATAGATATTATTAGAACACAGCGCAGTAATGTTCATGCTGCCAACTGCTTTTCACCATACAGATACATAATCTAAAGAGCAAGGCCATGTTATGTAATGTTATGCACGGTATATTGTGTATATATGCATAGCCTATATATAGTACATTGTATATGCAGTATACGTTATGTAGGCCTGTAGTTTATTCATGTTTGGGCTTTTTGGATGTTGTGGTGTTGTGTTGTGTTGTGTTGTGTTGTGTTGTGTTGTGTTGTGTTGTGTTGTGTTGTGTTGTGTTGTGTTGTGTTGTGTTGTGTTGTGTTGTGTTGTGTTGGGCAGCGAGAGCCAGAGTGCAAGCACTGTATTTCACTGTATTATAATACACAAAACATACAATACATACACAATCAATTTGAGCAGAACTGAATTGAACCAATAGGTGTTCCTCTTTGATCACCAGAAATGCTAGCCAACAATTTATATTTATATAACAATAAATATTCTGTTTCTTTCTAATAATGCAACTTTTGTTACAGGTACAGAAACAGAATACAAGGGTATGTGTTGTCCTCCAAATAACAGCAAAGAAACAAAAAGGTGTCAACAAAACCAGACAGTGAAAACATGTTGAGTCAGACCCAGTGAATTAGCCAGAACCTGATGAATACTTGAACTGGTTTTCAAAACAATTCTAAACCCAACCTCCATTAGTGTGCCTCCACATAGCCACCTACCCAAATCATGTCTATTACCCCAACACCAAATGATATGTCAACGGATCAAAAGAGACAAACAAAGTGACACCGTACCTGGCTTCAGGATGCTTCCTGTGGCTGTGATAGTGAGGAGCAGCAGGAGATGCTTCATGTCTGAAGATAGTTGTATGGAGACAGGGAAGCTGTTAGACCATGCAGTCAAACACTGGTTATGACTGGGACTCCAGATGTGACAACTGGAGAAGAAGAGTGAGACACCAACACTAGACCAAAACTAAGACCTGTACACTCTCAGAGTCAAGACTTTGAGATGACGTGGAGATGAGAGATGAGCATGTACATCTTGTGGGTGTGGTTGGACCCCCTGACATTGGCCTTTTGAGAACAAACTGTATTTTCTCCTTACTCGAACTCCTGCATGCATGTATAGGTTCATCTGTTCCGTTTTATTCTATCATTTGCCCACGTCATATCATATATCCAGACCATTTAATTGTGTCTCTTAACTCTTACAGAAACGGTCCATTTTTGTAATAGAGAAGAATGGTCACATACACCCCCTATACATATTTTGGGCCAATTAAACTATACGTATACCCAATTTCCCACTTCAGCCAAAAACAGCCTTTTGGCTGCCGGACTTAAAGCTCTATGTTCTGATAGCAATCACAGTGTTTGTTCAGTAACAGAGGTCTCCCTGCAGTCTCTTGCTTTTCAGTAAACAGAAAATATATTTTCATCGGAATACCAGTTTCATACAATCAGGAGAGATGACTCATACAGGATACAGGATAAACAAGTACAATTGGAAATTATATATATATATATATATATATATATATATATATATATATATATATATATATATATATATATATTAGCAGACGAAATTGGAACTGGAAAACTATTAAATTGGGTTCTCTCTGTAGGTCAGAAATGAACAACTGTGCATGTTGTAGGTTATGAGCTGTAAACTAGCTAACTACTAGCAGGGTCAGTATTTTAGTCCCCTCTGTATGGCCTCTATTCACAATGTGACACCAGATTGCAGAAGTGGTATTTTTAATCACAAGCATTTACACGTTATAGTAACATTTCTTAGCTACAATAAACATCAAGTTTATTGTCACATGATCAATTGTGGAATGGGTGAACATTTGTGTCAACTAATTTCACTTACAAAACAACTATATCAAATATATGTACATAATTGTGTCCATAAAAACTAAACATTCCTGTCATTTCATTCAATCATGTCTTAAAATATGATATATTTTTGCCCCATTGAAATTGTCTTTCCTTTGTTTGTATATAAAATTAACTAATGTGATGCTGTAGAATCATACTCCTGCACCTGCACAATATGAGCAATTTTCAGGATAATAAAATGGGTAGCTAAAATCCACACAACCTGATTGGTTGATAGACATGGTATAATCACAGAGAAAACAACAACATTCTATTAATTTGCTGTTATTTTATTTATTTAGTTAGTTTATTTATTTTTCATAAAGTCACAACTATGATAACCTGTACAATTTGCTGTCATATGCCATCAAGTTTTTAGCAAGTCAAGTCAAACTGTAGATTGTGTTCAAATACTGTATGTACAAGAAAATGTACACATACTGTACAAATACAAAATGCATAAATATAGTGGCAAAGGGTGAGATTTAAGGAATTAAATCTTTGCTTAGATTTGTCCTAGTTTTGTTAAAACCAATGTTTGCGTAGATTCTTCTTTTCTATTCTATCAATTTATCTGATGAAATTAGATTAGTTAAACCAATGAGTTAGCCTACTACATTTTATTTTATTTTCTAACCAAAGATGTTTCAAAAAGGGATCGGCAAAAATAAGCCTCGGCTTCAGCCTACACCTTTTTGGTGCTACTTGTATAAGTGGACTCTAATGTATGTTTGTATTTTGTTGTTTGTTTTTTAAATGGACCGAAATAAAGATTTACTACTACTACTACTACTACACAAATGTGAAAAAGAAAAAGAAAAAAGTAAAAAAATAAAAATAAAGCAGTCTGAGTCTACCATTTCTAAACCTGGCTCGTCTTTCACAGGACATACAGTGTACTGTATATATTGTGATTGACAAGACACAGGCTATGTCAGGACCGGCATTAAGGCAGATCAGATAAACTCTGTCTTTTATTAAACTAACCAAAAAAAGTTTCCATAAACCGGGCAGAAGAGCATTCATTATACTGCAGCTGTAAGATATCAGTTGATTTTAAGCTAAATAAACACTGACGCTGACACTAAGAAGTCATAGTAACAAACAGCTGATTGATTGATTGATTGAAATTTTTATTAGGCAAAAGAATGTAAAACAACACAGTTACATTTATAATGCTTTTGACTAAAAGGTCCGACCAAAAAAGTCCTTGCGGACTTGTTTCCGTTGGGGTCCTTGAATTAATTTCATAGACATATATAGTAGCAACCAAACAGTTCAAAAATCAACATGAAAATACAGATAATACAGAAAAAATACAACTATGTACCAAAAAAAGGAGCATGAAAAAAATTAAAATAAAAAATAAATGTACAAAGAAAAAGGGGGGGGGGGGGGTGAAGCATGGAAAAATAACGATTATATACAAAAAATGCATGAGGAAATACAAAATATGTACAAAAAAGAGGAGGGGGGGGGGTCGTCTGTCTACAGGGAAACTGGTACTATCTCCTCTTTCGGCCTCCAGAAAGAGGAGCGAACTGCATTTTTTGAGGGATGGGGTTAGACTATTCCATTCCTTGGTGGCTGTGCTATAGAAGGAGAATTTGCCCATGTTTGTTTTATGGGTGGGTGGTACCAGATTGTTGTTTACACTCCCTCTAGTTTCGTGGCTGTGGGTGTCACTAACTTTTTCGAGGTATTTATACAGATATGCGGGTATAGGGGGCATTTCGGGCAAATCTGCATTTACAATTTTGAAGACCAGACCCATTTTTAGTTGTTTAACCCTGTCTTCCACCCTGAGCCAGCCTAGGCTGGCAAAGTGAGTAGCTATATATATATACACAGGGAACTAACTAGCCAAAGGTGAACTCAAAGTGCAATCAACACAGTGATAGGCTAGAAATAAACAAGACAACAAGTGGAGACTGGACAACGAATTATCACTTAAGACGGGTGAGACAAGGTAACAACTACAAGGGCCAGGGCCGGACTGGGACCGAAATTCACGGGAGCGAAAATATTTTTCAATTTATTTATTTATTTATTTATTTATTTATTTTTGTGGCCCAGTGGTCCACTGGCCCACTGGCCCAGCGGCCCAACGTGCATTTGCCCGGTACGCAAAATGGCCAGTCCGCCGCTGACAAGGGCAAACAGGAAGTACAGGAATGTTACTACAAAATAAGATACACCACCTGGCGATCAACAGACTAGCAGAACTACAAGACCAAACCAGAGGAACATGCTGAAATAGAGCACTAGAGAAACTAACTAAGTAGCCAAAACCAAGAGCTCCCAAACCATTCAGGCCGTGACCCCTCAAAATAATCATATTTGAACTGGGGACCCACAGATAAACAGAAATAAGAAAATAGCCGAACTACAAGCTCGCCTTGCACTGTATTGCCTCTTTCTTACATAATATTTGACAATTTGGCCAATTTGGAATGAAGGTCTTAAAAGTAATTAAATTGTAACTTTAGAAGTGCAGATACCCTGTATACACGTATACTGTATATTGGTTTGTTTACTGTTGAGTGAGAAAACAATGTTGCACATTGTAGCACTCTTTTGGGGGTCCCAATCATAGATATTAGAAACCTAGATACCTCATTGGCCTCTGCAGTTCATTGGGGCGACTTGTATCGCAATACAAGTGACTACTGGCCAATCACAGCGCTCACAGTGCGTTGACTACTGGCCAATCACAGTGCGTCTTTTCCGGGACTTGTCAGTGCAATGGTTCTCAACCAGTGGTCCGGGAACCACCAGTGGTCCTTGAGGGGGTTCCAGGTGGTACCCAGCTAAATGATGGAGAGTTGATAACCAAATGGACCCTTATAGATCTTTAAATCTTGAGTATAACATTTCACACTGTCAAGAGTCAAATTGTTAAACATCTGCATTACTTACTAAACAAGTACACAATTAGAGAACGTAAAGAATTGTTATTTTGACAACATCTTATCGAACGATAACATATTCTACGTTTTGGGTGTGAGAGGCTAAAGCTTATCAAACGGTGTTCCGTGACTCAAATGCAGAATAAATAATGGACCTTGATATGAAAAAGGACCATGTCTCTTATTTGAATTTCACAAATAGATGTGGAGTTCGCCAAGTTCCAACTAACTAGATGCTGCGCACAGCTGCTGCCTCTCAAAGGGTTAAGAGCTGGGTTACAAAAAGACCCGCCCCCACCTGCCTCTGATTGGCCTACCGAACTTCCGCTTCTGTGACGCACACGACAGCCCTGCGGAAGCAGGAAGCGCGCCCGAGATACACACGCTTCAGAGCCGAATGAGGCGTCTACCTTTATATGTCTATGGTCCCAATCCTCAGTTTGGGAACCACTGGCCTAAACAATCAGGGAAACATGACTTAGCACAGTAATCAAGAAGGGAACAGGAAGAGAAGAGAAATGTCCTAAAATCAGGCAAATATCATATCATATTTGCCTGATGAAGACCTAGAAGGTCGAAACGTTGCATAAATAAAAAAAGTGAGTTTCTTGGAGCTTGAGAACAGTGTGCGGACTTCCTTTTTCTTTTTCTTGATTCTTCCTTGATGTCCAGCACCTGGCCTAAATACAGGCATGGGATGTGCACACAACCTTCTCTCTGAAAACTAACACAAACAGCCTAAGTCGAATGGCTGAGGAGCGGGCTGTGACAACATAAGACTCTGAATCTTTTTCTTTTCATTCCAAGGTAGATTTTTTGTCTCTATAGTCTCAGCAAATATAATTTAAATATCGTTGTATGAAGTATTTCGCTGTGTTGTTGGAGCATGGTGCAGTCGTCACTGTGGAACCAGTTCATTTCCATACAGATGGTAATATCTCCATACACAATACTGTATGTGCATTTGACACGGTTTCTGTTGTGTCTGACATCAGTGCAAGTCTCTATATTTGTACGTATGCATTTGACTCCATATACTATGTGCATTTGCAGCCTGGTCGTCAGAGAAAACTTTGTCACTGTACGTTGTGCAGAAATGTACAGTGATAACATGATAGAGAGAGAGAGAGAGACAGAGAGAGAGAGAGAGAGAGAGAGAGAGAGAGAGAGAGAGAGAGAGAGAGAACAAGAACAAGAGAATGAGGGAGAGAGGGGGAGACATGTCACATGACATGTGAAACTGAAAGGTAAGAGAAAACGGAAATACAAAAATACCAGAATGGGGGGTTCAGCAGGGTTGTGGTTCTCCACCTTAACTCACGTGTCATCACGTGTTTCAAACTTCATGTCTCGACCTCAGAGTATTTTTTTTGATGAGCATTGAATATTTGTAGCAATGTTCTGTGAGTGCGAGTGCGAGTGCGTGTGCGCATGTGTGTATGTGTGTGTGTGTGTGTGTGTAAATTATGTTGCATTAATGGATTATTATCGCATTCACTTTGACAGCCCTATTTATAAATACATTATACAGCCCCATTGACCCAGCACTGTCCAAGTTGCATACTGCATTGCATTAGGGTGGGAATCAGTTATAATCTATTTCAAAATGTAAATGAGACTGTAATGTAATGAGACCTGCTCACAATAAAGTCACATATTATCCAGACCATCAGACGCCATGGTTTGAAGCAAACCAACCCTTCTTTCTCTTCACACCGTATTTGGACTGTTCGATTGTGTGTTATTGAAATACAGTATACAGGAGTTTTTCTTTATTGCCCTTTTGAGATGTTGGTACATTCTGGTAGCTAGTTTCACCTACATATTTCAAACCCCAGCACCTGCATTCAATGGCATAAACCACATAGCTAGTGTCATTGTTAAAGAATTGCCAGATGGGGGCTCCCTTTCCCACCCAATTTACCTCCATCTACTTTCTCTGCAAAAGAATCATATGGTTTGACGGTTTATCTTAGTCATAGCTGTGTGTACCAGGACATCCTGTAGGTTTATGATCGGTTGGCCGTATATGGCTGTGAAGAGTGCTTGAGAGGTTTCTCTTCTTCCTGTGCCTTTTTTTTTGTAGCTGACTGTTATTAGCCCTGTTTGAACACCAGCTTCACTATGCCTCAGCTTTAAGAAAAACTTTAAGTGTATGAGGGTCACAGACACGTGTATAAATAGGGCCCATGGGGGGCTTCAGCCCCTGGCCTCACAGTCGAAAAGTGCCCTTTTTTGGTTGGGGTTAATTGTATTTTTAATTTAAAAAAATTTTTTATTGGCATATATAATGTAACATGTATAATATAATTAGGGAAATGCCGTATCCATGAAAAAATGCACCGTATCAATTTAAGAAGGGCTACTGCACTCTCCACGCCCCACCAATATTCCAAATGGTTTTGCCTCATCAACCAATCAGTCAATTAGTCAATCAATCAATCAACTACCCATCTTGTCATGCAAAGCAGTCTGTTTCGTTTATTTCATGTGCGCATGTGCACACGCATGTGCATCATTTTCAATATAATACGTGTGGTTTCTTATCCTCTCAGTGCAATGTGAGAGACAATGTGTAGAGCCTTTAGGTACTTTAGGTACTAGGCTACTGCGAGGAGCAACTGGGTTGACTTTAGTCTGACGCGTGCAAATGATTACATTTCCAGAGCTGTTGTTATATCTTTGGATATGTCAATCCATTTATTAACATCGGTAAATCCATAAAGATGACAAAACTCATAAAACGAAAAGACATGAACGACGACCTGGCACGGCATGAACACGGTCAAAAACTGTATGGCCTCCCTTCATTGCACACCTGCCCACAATCACCCACTGCCAGGTACAAATTAGAACCAACCACTGTGATTGACATGACGTCATCGTCATTGTTACAAAGGCCACAACATTAATTCAAATCAAACAAAACAAAATAAATAGAAAGGTATGTTTGGCTCCAACTCAATGGATTAAAGTAATAGTCACTGTATTCAGCTATGTGGTAGGTCTCTGAATCACAATCACTGATGATCGGTCGGCCGGGGGGAACCAGGTGAGGGACTGTCCACTTCTCTGGGGATTTGTGTATTTTTGGGAGAAGATAGAGCACCCTATAGCGTGTGACGAATCGAACCGCTGTTAGAAATGGAATTATGGCAAAACAAAATTGCATTTTTAATGAAAATTGCTTTTGTTATCCCCACAAGATCCTATACAAACGTGTGTGTGTGTGTGTGTGTGTGTGTGTGTGTGTGTGTGTGTGTGTGTGTGTGTGTGTGTGTGTGTGTGTGTGTGTGTGTGTGTGTGTGTGTGTGTGTGTCTGTGCGTGCGTGCGTGCGTGCGTGCGTGCGTGCGTGTTCGTGCATGCGTGTGAATAAAAGAGACTGGGGAGGCTAAAGAGAAACAATTAAGAGGACACAGGAAACTCTTTTTAAGCAAGGTGCTAAAACAACAGGAAGTGGTATTTCATGTTAAACTTGACAAAGAGCTACAGACCACCGTGACGTGACATACATTTATAAGAACAGAATAGCACATCGTACTTCCTTTTTACATGCTGTATTCCACACAGAGTAGCTTGAGAATGTCTGCTTTTATGGTAGTGGGACTCCTCATCTGCATAGCAGCTTCAGGTACGATGAACTTCTAAATTACATTAACATTCCCAACATATATTCTGACGATACGATAACTTCAGTAGATGCAACCATGAAGCTTAATTGAACCTGACCTCACACTTATTTCTCCTCAACTGAAAGTAAAATATTATTCAGTTCAGAGATACTCTTTTTAGTTTAACATTACAACTATTTTCTGTATAATGTTGATAATGTTAATTTCCAGAGGTGTCCAGTGATGTGAAGCAAGAACATGTTCAGACGGGAAAGGATGTACATCTACACATCCAGCCACCTGACCTAATACAAGGCGCTTACGGACTTATGTGGACATTCAACACCAATATCAATGTAGCAAGATACGATTTTGGGGACCAAAACCCTTTCCACTTTCCAAAATACCAAGGAAGGGTTACTTTTTCTGTGGGAAACGGTTCTTTGTTATTGAAGAATCTAACAAAACGTGACAGTGGACTTTACACAGCAACAATAACTAAAGATGAAGACAAAACTGTTACTGTCAATGTGACAGTTCAAGGTAAGTTCCTTAAAGTAATCTAAAAGAGGGACACATTCTTTTTTTTTTTTAAGTACAAAGGAAGGGTAAATCTTTCTGCTGAGAATTATTCTTTGCTATTGAAGAATCAATCAAAACGTGACAGTGGACTTCACCAAGCAAGAGCAACAAGAGATGAATACATTATTTTGTTACACAGTAAAATGTGACAGTTCAAGGTACTGTACGTTCCTTAATGTAATAAAAGTGTATAAAACAAAACAATAATCATAATACATTCAAATGTAATAAGTTGATGAATCTGTCATGGTTCTAAAGTTCTGTGTTCTTAATGTTTCCCTAAGATGGTTGAAAGTACTAGTCCTGAGCTAAGCGTGCTCTACTGTCCGTGGATTAAGAAAAGGAGAGACGGGTGCAGACTCTCAGCAAACAGTCTTAAGAAACAGTCCGCACTAACTCACGTTTCGGCTACTCAGGCCTTCATCAGTGTAAACTCTGATGAAGGCCTGAGTAGCTGAAAAGCGTCCGTTTGTCTGAGACTGCTGCTGCGATAAATTAACAAATTCAAAGAAAATTGACCTTGTGCGTGCGGATTGTTTCTTAAAATGTGTTTTCGTATAAAAACGTTCATATTTTTTTCCAGATGCAGTGTCCCCAGTAAATCTGACAGTGGGTCCAGTGTCCTCCAGCCCTGATTCCTGTATCCTGACAGTGACCTGCAGCAGCCAGGACTCTTCTGTCACAAACACTTTTACATGTGATAACACCCAACACTGCTCTCAGGAGGGAGGAGAAAGTTCAGAGGTCATGACCTCTACCGGTCTCCTCTCTGTCTACGTGTCTGAGGGGTCAGTCATCTGTAACCATATCAACCAGGTCAGCTGGATCAATAACACAAAGGAGATACAACCTCTGTGTCAGCTGGATTCAGGTAAAACATGTTTCACTTTACAGGTCATGTCCTTCAATATTTCAGTAATAAGTTATAACGGAACAAAGCTTCCTTAACATTCATCAATTAAACTTTGACTTTCATACCAACAATCATGTCTTCATCTCGATCTCTCATTTGCAGTGATGGAAGAAGTACTCAAATGTTTTACTTAAGTAAAAGTATCAATACCACAAAGCAAAAATAATCTGTTTCAAGTAAAAGTTTGGTATTTAAAATTTACTTGAGTAAAAGTACAAAAGTATTGGCATCAAAATAAACTTAAAATACCAAAAGTAAAAGTATTAATTATGCAGAATGTCCCATTTCACAAGTTTTCAAAAAGTCTTTTGAAAATAGCAGAGCTACAAGCTTGAGCTATGAGCTTGTAGATCTGCTATTTTCAAATAGCCGAAGTATAGGGCAGAAAGTGTTAATGTATGTTTTGTAAAAATCTACAAGGTAACTAGTAACTAAAGTAGTCAAATAATTGTAGTGGAGTAAAAAGTACAATATTTATCTCTGAGATGTAGTGGAGTAGAAGTAAAAGTACTGCAAATTGGAAATACTCAAGTAAAGTAAAACTGCCTCAAAATTTTACTTAAGTACAGTACTTGAGCAAATGTACTTAGTTACTTTACACCACTGCTCATTTGTTTCATGTTTTATCATAATTTTACATTTTACAGAACATGCAACCACCTCACAGTGTTGCAGGTTGTGAGACTCTAACCACTTTGTTGTGTTTTCTTCTCCATGTATGTTGCCTTGTGGATCCTGGACCAGAGGGTTCCTCTGACAGTGTCTCTCTGTGTCTGGTGAAGAATGTCCTGTTCATCGTCTGTCTGATCATCATGGTGTCTGCTGTCATCACTGTCAACATCATGGAAAGATGCCAAAAGCAGGACTGAAGTAACAACAACTCTCTGAAGGTCCTCCATGTTTTTAGCTTGCTCATGTAAATTGTTATGCAACATTTGTCAACTGTATGAGATTGACAAAGCTATTTTCAGTTTATCCTTTTCTCGTCTTGGACCAAATGATTCACCATAGATCCTCTCCTAACCTCTGTAATTCAGAAGTATGATTTCAGTAAACACAATTAACCACATTAACCCTGGCATCAATATTTTGGGCAATTTTCAAAAAGAAAAATGCATTATAATTTTGTTTTCTTCAAATCATTTTATTAAAAGTTTCATTTAGGGCTTAAGTAGTAAGAGAACATTTTACAATATCAATGCATATTGAATGTGGATTTTGTTGTTGGTTCATAAATATAATAACTCAAAGATTGTTGGAAGTGCAGTGTTTCTTTTAATTTTACAGAATGGGTTTATGCCATTATGATTTGACGAAAGTCTTTCCTTTCCTAGAGCTCACTGTAATGTACATCAATGAGTTTGTTATTTTACAGCATTATTTAACTGTTAAAATTCTATACAAACTGTTATTGTCTTGAGAATTATATTAGTTGTTGTATTAATAGCGGTGGTGTTAAAAAAACAATTAAGTATTCTATTGGTTCGACTATGTCTCCCTTTCTGAGCTACAGTATAGGCCTACTGTACAACCATTTGTTAAATGCTTGACGTAGACTTTTCATATACTTTAATGTTTTTATGTATTTACTTAATGTGGCTTCACAGAAACAAATGTGTATTGCATAACTATGTTTATTCATTGTTTTAAATTAAAATGTGTTATACGCAGTAACAGCCTCGTCTTTGAGTCAAAGTACATTCCGATGTGATTAGATTACTGTGGTTTTAGAAAAAACACTCCACAGAAAATGAAAGTACCAATTTGTTTTGAAGGGAAAACTTTAAACTTGATCTTGGATTAATTATACTTGCCATTTCAATAAAGAAACCCCCTTAAAGGCACCCCACTAACTCTCCTTGATAATAAACAAATGACATCTTCAACAAAACACCAGAAAATAGTCAAGTTTGGATAAAGTGTCTGGAGCTGACTTAAAATGAGTTGTTACTGACTTTGTTATTATGTCTCTGGCATGCACAACAGAATGTTGTTACGACCCGGCCTAGGGGTCCCCAAGTGCAACATAAAATATGGACCTCCTTCCCCGTCACCAAACAGCCAGGCCACACAGGTTTAAAATCCCAAGAATCAAGGATTTATTTTGTATTTCAGATAAAGCATGTACACATTATCTCAGGGTGGGACCATCAAGTCTTAAATACATAACTAAACCTATTCTTACCTAACAAAGGAAACCAAAAATATAAATATCTAACGGTTAGATATTTGTATTTTTGGTTAGATTCTAACCTAATGTAAACTGACAAAAACAGAACAAACTAATAAAAGCTGTTGTTCCACCAACACTAATGACATTAGATTTCTCTTTTAGGAGCAGTCAGACTGATCAAGTTTATGAATATGATGATGCATCCATTAATTTATTTTTCACATACGAACGTAGGCATGGCAAGGCATCCTTATTTGTGGATTTCATACGTTGAGGCAATCCAAAGTGATTCACATAGTAATAAAAATACAGCAATGGTGAAATATAAATAAGTGTAAAAGTACATAAGTACATAAGATAATATAAAAGAGCAAAACAAACACACTTTTAAATGCACAAACATAATAATAATAACCACAACAATAATAACGGATGTGTTATCATTATAAACAATTAAAATGAAGACTATTTAAAATGTAAGCTAAAGAGATATGTTTTTTTGCCATTAGAGCAGGCAGTGAAGATATTAAATGTTTTTAGCTTTGACTTAAAAGTGGGTCTTGGCTAGGGTTAGGGTTAGTATCTAATATCATCTGGGAGGTTATTCTGTGTTGCTAATAAAATGCTGCTTCACCTTGTTTTATTCAAACTCTTGGGATACCAGTAGGCCAGCATCAGATGTCCTAAGCATCCTACAGGATTTATAAGCCACAAGCATGACAGAGATGTATTTGAGCCCATTTGAGCAAGTATAACGGACGTATGCCTGATTTGTGCTTTGTCGTACACCGGTTTCACATGCCAAACATAGCCGAACTACAAGCCCACACCACAGCACTGATTGTGGGCTTGTAGATCGGCTATGTGGGGTGCATGACACTGTCGTGCGCCGAAGTTCAAAGTGAACTGATTAATGTAACGGAGTAACCCTGCCCGAAGTCAAAGGGGGTGAAGGTATCCATCTGTGAAATAAATAAGCTGGTATTTCAAATAATATGTATAGGTATTTACAAATGACCAATATTTGTACAAAATCCTGAGTCAAAAGTTCATACATGCTTTCTCAGCCCTGGACTAATAAGAGTCAATTTGCTTGTTTGAAGATGGGGAGTCAGGGGGAGTTAAGAATTTTGAATCTATTCAAAAGATACTGGTTGTTACGACCCAGGCTAGGGGTCTCCCTGCTAATGGACTCCCTCCTTCCCAGTCCACAAACAGCCAAGCCAAACGGGTTTAAAATCCCAAGCATTAAGGATTTATTTAATAATTTAAGATAAGTCATAGCAAAGTACACATTACCTCAGGGTGGAATCATAAAAAAACCTAACTACAAAACAGAAGACAAACTAATAACACAAAAGAGGTCACCCACCCCTACACACAAATATTTACCCATGAACCCATTATAACAACAGAATGCTGGTGTTTAGAGCCTGGTTAGGAGGAAGAAAATTAAATCACTAGGGACAGCCATTTTTATAGTCCCCAGCCTGGTCACAGGAGCCAATCACCAGCAGGCTCCACCTAGTAATCAGCCAGTCACTCCTCACCACTCATTCACTCACTCACTCACTCACTCACACACACATACACACACACACACACACACACAGGGAAAATACATTTGACTCTAGGGTCATAACACTGGAGACGTCAGAAGACGGTGAAATCATCTGATACAGTGTAGGCGGGGCATCATATATCTATACTTTTTAGACGGGTGACGAAGTCCCGTCTCTACAAACAGCTTTGAGGCATTTGGCCTTAGCCCCGCCCCCCTATAAAACATTTGGGGAGTGCACGCCCACAATTCAACATCAGAGACAGACACAGTCTGGTCAGGTCGCTAATCTGCCATGAGCGCGAGGCTGAGCTGGCCTGCGCTGTTGCCCTATCTCTGCAGTCTGCAGCCAGCAAAATTAATACATTTTACATGCACTGCTAGGTTGGATTGGATATGCTACTTGTCTTAGTTGGATTAAACCCAAACAAGTGGCTCAATATTAGCCACATATTCTTGCTAGTCAAAACCTCTCCCTCCGCTGTATAGCTCCGACAGTGGAGGGAGAGGTTCCGTAGGGGCTATGTCGTGTGCAGTAAATAGCAGATCTACAAGCTCACAACGCGTCATGAATAGGACACGTTGTGAGCTTGTAGATCTGCTATGTAGGCCTACGGCATGCAACACCAATGTTGTGCTCCGTTCCCCCTCTCATTAATTTATGACTTAAAGTAGCACGGATTTACCACTGTGAAGCAGAGATGGGGACTCGAGTTGGGGACTCTGGACTTTTTGGGGACAAATAAATGAATGAAATGCCCAAAAAACATCCACTCCCCTGTCCCCTCCCGCAAAGAAACCTCCGCTCCAGTGCGCGCTGCGCGGAGCTGGCTCCCAACCGGCTTCAGTCAAGCTGCTTCGTGCTGCTCATTAACGTAAACATGGAGAGGCGAGCACAACAGCTGCTGTGTGTGTGGCCGCCGCGGCCTTTCATCATAAAGTTTAAATATAAAAACTTCGAAATTAAACAAATATGTTTAGCTCAGAATCAGCTATATAACCTCAGTTATTTTGGCATATGCTTACATTTTTTATAAGATGGTCGGAACATCTGTGACAGCACGTTTAGGAAACATCGGGTTTTCATTTTGCGCCGCTGTCTCGTTAAACCCAGCTGGGTGAATATAACACTTCACCACGGTAAACGCTACGCTCATGTAATGTTCACTGCATTAAAAGCTGTGGTTCTCAAACCTTTTCAGGCTGTGACCCCCCAAAATAATCATATTTGAACTGGGGATCCACATTTAGTTTGACTCGGTTCCACAGATAAATATTGTGAAAATAGCAGATCTACAAGCTCGCGAGGCATTGTGAGCTCCGTTGTGGTCCCGACCCACAGGTTGAGAACCACTGACTACAAGCAAGTTACATGTCTATGTTGTCGACCACGTAATGTAATATTACAGACCTCACAGGCTTATTTGGTTTCCAAAATGCATAGTGTCATACTCCGTCGCGCCACACTGTTTATGTGCCCAAAAGATCAGATCTGTAAGCTGTCGACACGCCATGACGCAGCGCGTTGATAGCTTGTATGTCTGTTATTTTGGGTAGGTAGGCGACGGCACATTAC
Source organism: Gymnoscopelus braueri (assembly GCF_963280865.1). Lineage (NCBI taxonomy): Eukaryota > Metazoa > Chordata > Actinopteri > Myctophiformes > Myctophidae > Gymnoscopelus > Gymnoscopelus braueri. The sequence continues at coordinate 15,923,569 of NC_137611.1, forward strand.
ACGCGGTAGCAATGTATCTGGGTTTGAAGAGGCTATGATTGATGTAAACTTACTGTAAGTTACAGTAGCCTACTAGATTATAGCTGGCAGTTGTCACACTAGTGTAGCTCGGTTCGGGATTATTGCACAAAGGTGGATGATGAAAAAGTTGCACTTTGCGAACGGGGACAATAGCCTACTTGGACATAACTGCGTCACTTCAGAGGAAAGTAAATGGAGCTACTTCAGAGATGTTTACACACCCCTGGAATCCATTAGAATGGTGGAAATGGAACGTAAACGATAACAGCCAACGTGAGTACATATCTTTCCTGAAACTGGCCGATGTATAGCCATATGCATTGCTACTGTATGTGACTGTGTACCACCGCCCGGCCGGGTCGGTCGGGGGAGGTCTGTGTTGTAGGAGCGTTGTCGTTACGCTCAAGGGACATCACAGCAGTGTGCACTAGATATAGGCTATACCCAAACACGTTGACATGCCAATCTTCCTTAATAAAACATAGACTAACTAGCAGGCTGGTCGGCTGTGTGTGAGCCTGTGCCTTCCGCAGTTGAGCTGCGCTATAAGACGCAAAGGAGCCTAAATGAATGTATCCTACTACTATTTTGATAAACATTCATTCTGTGCATTTCTCACTTCGGGTTGGGTTTGTGGACCATCATAACTGTATTTCAGCCTTAGGCTACATTGTATAAATGAATAAATTAAGAAAGAAATAGAAAAAGAAAACGTAGTAAAACTAAAAAAAAAAACTCTTCTCCACTGCCCATGTCCCGCCTCCCCGCGTTGTGACTGTCATGTAAGCATGTAGGAGCTCGGCTAATCAGAGGCAGTAACGTAGGACGCGCAGCTTGTCAGTCACAACCCCCCCAGTTCGCCCTGGAATGTCACCAGTAAAGCTTACCCGCTTGCTTCACATGTTAACTAGGTGTCCGGAGTATTTGTGCAATATATTAGTCCATATTTTTCAATTAAGAAGTGTTTAAATCCCGTCTGTGACCGATTCTGTCGGAAGTTCCCAATGGGCAGTACTGACGGGGCCCATCCGGTGAAAGCCGGAATTACACTCAATGTAAACAGGAATTAAACGAGGGGGGGAAATGGCGTTCGTCCACAGATGGGATTAAAACACTTCTTTATTGAAAAATATGGACTAATACATTGCACAAATACTCCGGACACCTAGTTAACATTTGGGGCAAGCGGGTAAGCACCTTATATTTTGCATTTGTACATGTTTGGAGAAAAAAATATCAAATTAAAAAAACGGCCAATTACTCGATTTTTTAAAAAAAGTTCGAATCTTGTGGCATCGAACGAAGCTTCGAATATTCGAGTTATTTGGGTCAGCCCTAATATACACACACACACACACACACACACACACACACACACACACACACACACACACACACACACACACACACACACACACACACACACACACACACACACCGTATATCAGGTGTGCCTTGGCACCAAAAAGGTTGAGAAACACAAGAATCAATATATCAACCAATAACTGTTATTGGTTGATATATTGATTCTTGTACCATACCTCCTCAAGTCCATCTGTGCTTATTACCAAGATGTTTTACTGTACCAATTCTTAATAGTTAAATATTGCAATAGAATCCCAATCAATTGTAATGTAAATATTACAAATGTAATAACAAATTCTAAACAACTTCTTATCAGGTAACAACTACATATTCTTGTAACTCATGTCTTGCATTACCAATGCTGGCTAAATCAATCAACTACATGGCAGAAAACACAAGCATCACAGATCCCACTACCCACTACATGCCTGACCTCGCAAAAAAAATAAAAAAATACTCCCACAGACGTACAGGGACTGACCTGCTTCACACTGTCACCCGTCTACACATGACATCTTATGTCATACTTCCTTGTTTTTAAGGGCATATAAGGCCAAACTGAGGGGGCATGGTGGCCATGGCTTTCCAGGGCCTCTTTGAAATTCCTGCCCTGTTGCACACACAAACATATGCACACTGCACAGAATGTAAATATACATACACACATAGAGATACAAAGCCAAAGTGCAGTAACTACTGTGGTATCTGAACCACTGACTTCACTAGGTTTTGGTAACGGTTCTACTGCACTTTTAGTTGCCAACAACGCCATATTGTAGTTAGTTTGATGTTCCAGAGATGTGTATGAATGGTTGAAGAATGGATTGAGGCATCACTCCAGTCAGTGAGGTTACTTGCTTCCAATTTATTTAGTACAAAACAGAGTTCTTTGGACCCCAAGGTCCCTCAGCCAGCTCCACAGCCTCACGGCTTGGAGTGGCACACACAGTAAGCTTACATTTCAGTACAATCTTTATAGTAAGGCGGAAAATTGATACCATAGTGCACTTGGTGATACAAGTGCGAAATTTGGCACAGATGACCTTCATATGACCCTAATTGATAATCAACCTCTGGCCACGCAGAATTCCTAAGATTTCAAGATGGCCACCACCAGTTTTCAAAGTGTCTGAAACTGGGCCAATGTGTTGGACTATATCGCTTTGCTGGGGCGTATTTTAATATAAGAGAATATGTTCTGTAAGTAAGATACAAAATAACATTAGGTTCCAATATGGCGGCATGTATTCCAATATGGCTGCCGATAAATTGCAGAAATGTGCATCTGCTTATGGTTTATCCACATGAGCTTGTAGTACATGTATGTGTATTAATTACCATACACAGAATCCATTTATGGAACATTTGAAAGTGATTTATTAGCTTGGTAAAGCTTAGCGCTTACTTTTTGTTTTGTTATCAACTCATTTTCATTTACAATGGTGGCTGGGCAAGTGACAGGCCAGTGTACTAGCAACTACAACCACAGAGGGGTGTGCAGATAAATCCAAACTTAAAGCATTTGCAGTGTCCAGAACATGCTTTTTTACATCCAGATCGTGTCAGCTTCTGGCATAATTTGGCAAACAGGACTGCACAAGACTGACTGGCCCCATATATGTCCTGCTTGGAATGCACTTGCATTCACTTCCTTGTAGGAACTACTTCTATGAAGTTCTATCGTACATGAGTACTATGAACTCCTCATATGTTTATCATTTATTGCAACAGGTGTTGAACCTAATTTGGAGAAGTTGTTTGCCATGCTGACCTTTTTTCCCTTTCCATGGAAGGACGAAACTGTGTGGCATCCCCTGAATGCATGAAAGAAGCAAAGACCTGATGACTTTGATTCAATAGCTGATGCAATTTCATGAACGGGATCCATCTGAGATCCTTCCCTCCTTCCAAAGGCAATCCACAGCTAATTCAAGCCAAGTCTTTGAACAAGTGAAACTGTTATGTCAACAATGTCAGTATCTGAGGCAGAGCTGCAGAGGATAGCATCTGACACATCATGATTCGCAGCTCAGATACTGACGTTGTTGTCATAGCAGTTGCACTTGTTCATATTAAGTAAGTCTGAGACTTATTGTCAGTATCAGCTGAGAACGCAGGGGTCTTATAGACCCCCTGGTATTGCTGAGGTGGAGCGCCACACTCACCGTACCTACTCATACACTGATCCTGATCGAACCCATGACCATGTGATCCGAAGGTGAAAGCTCTACCGACTGAGCTACCCAGACACAAAGACTTGGCTTGAAAAAGCTGTCGAAGGACCTCAGATGGATCCCCCTTCATGAAAATGCATCAGCTATTGGATCAAAGTCATCAGGTCTTTGCTTCTTTCATGCGTTCAGCAGATGCCATACAGTTTTGTCCTTCCACAGAAAGAGAAAAAGGTCAGCACCTGTTTGAGAAAATATCCCTATATATATCTAAGTTTTTGTATTTATTGGTGAACATATTGAAAAGTCTGTTGCCCTAGGAGTAGTAGTAATGGGCACTTCGGTAGCTAAATGCTAAGCTAACAACATGCTAACATGCTAATTATGTTAGCATCCGCCATTTTGTTTTTAGTGACGTCATCATTAGGGGGCGTGCCCAAGCATGCCCGGACATGTCTGACCCCCCTGCTGTGTGGAGGGGGAGTGGAGGGGTGGCTTTGGCGTCCCCTGCTGGGGAGGGGATGAAGTAGGAGGGGGGTTAATTCAATTACTGTGTCTGAGTGGGTGTGTCCCAGACAGGATAACGTGTATTGAAAGGTGAAGGGAGTGGGGGGTGTAGGGGGATGTGGTTGGGTAACCTAGACAGTGATAATTGAATACACTCAAAAAGGCTAGTGGGGTTTCTGTTTTGTTTTATTCTTAAAGAATAAGAATTGTTATTCTTTGATCAAATGTTTGCGTGTAATTGACTGCTACAATGTCACTTGAGATTTACAGGCTTCAAGTGGTTGTTTAAAATGTAACTTTGATTGACTTAGGGCACATTATAGTCTTATTTCAGAAAAATCACTCTTTTATAAATTATTCTTAAAGGGTATAATAACTTTAATACCTATAATGACTTTAGAACATATGCCGTAGCAGGGTTTTATTTTCTAACAGTATTCCTTACTCCCTTGTAGTTAAACTGGGGAACATGCAAAGGAATCAAGGTGCATTAAGAGTGTAACAGGCTGGCAAGTGGTTCTTTAGTCTAGTCTTTTCACAGACGGTTTGATTAAAATAAAAATCTTTTTTTTTTAAAGCAACGGTAGCTAAACCTTAATGTGACACAATACAACCCTAACAACATCACCATGTTAAACATTTATAACTTTTTTTTTACTGCATACACAGCTTTAGAAAAACAAGTATTTAAAAATACCCCCAGTGCATGCTGGGTAATTATTTCAACCAATGGGAGGGGGCCCCTAGTGACATAGATGGTTGAAAATGCCCCACTCACAGGGTGTTATTATACAGTGTAAACAAGTAGAATGCACCATTGACACAACCTATGTATTGTGTTTAAAGCTGCATTTACTCGCTACTCTTTTAATTCCCTAAAGTACACAGTCCTTTAACAAAAAGGTTTGAACACTTTGAATGTGATTCTAAAAGATGTTAACACATCAGGATAGAGGATACATTGAAAGTCTAACAGGTTTGGTACCACTGTCTAGTTTCTAGTCCTTTCACTGCAGGTTTTAAAAATGTATATATATAAATTAAATTTTAAAAGGCTAATGGTAGCTAAACCTTAATGTGACACAAAGACAACCCTAACAATATCACCATATTAAACATTTATAACTTTTTTTTTTTACAAGTGGAGTGCAACTTGATATGATTAATGTAATGATAGGACTCAGGTTGCACTTTAAAAGGGAGACAGGCTGGCAACTGGCTCTAGTCTCTAACCTTTTCACTGACGGCTTGATTAAAATAAAAATCTTTTTTTTAAAAAATTTTAAAGCAACGGTAGCTTAACCTTAATGTGACACAACACTGAACAACATCATACAAAAACATGTTCTAACTTACTACTGCATATACAGCCATAGCATGCAAGTATTCAGAATTTACCGCAGTGCATGCTGGGTAATTATTTTTAACCAATAGCTGAGCTTTGATGTGGTTGATCCATCTTTGGAGAGCTTACACAGTAACTGTTTCACTTTCATTTTGTTTTAAGACACTTTTTATGTCTTACTACTAAACAAAAGAGTAGATTAACTTACTGACCCCCAGCCAATATATATTTTCTAACTAACTTACTGCATCTTTTAAGATGTGACACAAGACAAACCCCTAACCACCTTACCACATAAGACATTTATATCTTTTTTATTGCAATAGCTTGTAGTAAGCAAGTATTTAAAAGTTACCACAATGCATGCTGGGTATTTTTTTATTTTTTACTTCTTACTCACCGTCTCAGAGGATCATAGTGTCTCACTGTTTGTTAGTTTTTTTGCTTGCAGTATCATGTAGTATATATTTCTTCTCTCTGTGTATTACTTTTACCTAAAAAATGTATACATAAAGGTGCTAAGCTATCTATACAATGCTATATCTACATACTCAAACTCCATATTAACAAGAGTTTGGTGAAGAAACATATTTTCTGAAAATGAATTCAATGTTTTTGGCTGAAACACTACACCATTTCTATATTAAACCCAGAAGAAGTAACCTCCGTAGGCCTATTGTGAATTAGTAATTAACAGAGTACATTGGATCATGGTCTCCCGCATGCCTGCCAGGTAAGTATAACCTCCTCACGCTATTCGTGGAGGGAAGCACCCACCCCACGTACAAGTCACACTTACGGTTCATACAACACACACTCAATCACACACACTACTATGTTAACGTACACACATTTTATGAAGCTAGGTGATGATAGCTGTTGAATGTTGGGATTGGAAGGAAATAGACTTGTATTATGCATTGTTTTTGGAAGCTATTTTAAGCTATTTTAGAAACCTTTTATAACATAATGTGTCACCCATGTCTATATCAGGTTACTCACATTGTATCTCTCAAAATGTCATCTTTAAAAACATTTCTCCACTTTCACACAATTCCCACATTTGTGGAATTATCACCATGTTAAACATTTATAAACTATTTACTACATGCATAGCTTTAGTAAGCCAGGATGTCAGGCCATAATGCAATGCATGGTGGGTAATTATTTTTTAACCAATGGGAGGGTCAGTAAACACTGTGTGCATTAGATCATAGTTTCGCACCAGCCTGCCAGGTAACAAAGCCAGGAATCTGGTTACGATGGCTCCCCCGGCCAGGTAAGTATAACTTCCTCACGCTATTCGTGGAGGGAAGCACCCAACCCACGTACAAGTCACACTTACGGTTCATACAACACGCTCAATCACACACTACTATGTTAACGTACACACATTTTATGAACTAGTTGATCAGTTATTTTAGAAACATTTTGAAAATAATGTGTCACCCACCTCTTTTCCAGGACAAAAGTGTGGTTATTTACGCACTTTTAAAAGCTTCATGTTTTATCTGTCTTATGTCTTGTATAGTGTTTTTATGTGTTTTTGAATACTTTTATTAATAGTATGCAGAGACAAGCACAGGGGTGTACCGTATTGTGTTCATTCTATTGAACATGTAATATGTTCTCTCCCAATAGGTCAAATATTTTGTATTATGTACATGTTTCCAAATAACATTTCTTGAAACTAAGATCTGTATTACTTATTGTAAGTCACTGATTTTGTTAAATACTATTAGTTTACCCTAGATTGTTTTAAACTAAATATATTTATATTATATAATGTGTGATAAATTGATGATTTAAACTGGAAATTAGTTCTTGAGCTATTAATGTGTTTTTTAACATATTAATCTCAGGGGAAGGTTAGCCAGGATTAAAGTTAACCTGTAAACAGATGACAGGCTGCTCATTATTCAGCCATGTACTCTTTTTAATCCACGGTTTTCAAAAATCTAAATTATAATTTTGAAGTCTAGGTTAGATAAAGCTTAATGTTACACCAAACATCTCCTAATAAATATATATTTTCAAACTAACTTATTTACTGTATACATAGCCTTAGAAAAAACAATTATTTAGTGTCACCCCAATGCATGATGGGTAATTACACCCCTCACATACATGGACCAATGAGAGAAGGTGGGGTTTTGAATGTATGTTGATTTGGGCCCCAATAGTGGATATCTGAGTACTCATTCCTATTTATTAGTTGTTAAGAAGACATTTTATCAAGCTGACTAACCCTTATAACTAGGATGTATAAAACTACAATACATCTTCCTCAGCAGTGAAAGAAAACTCTGAGAAAATGAATGATTGGGGAATATACCACAATGCGATTATAGTGGGCATAATATCATTGCTGTACGTGTATTCATGAAACAGCTAAATTTGGTCACATTTCGATTTTTATCATCCGCAACGTAATAGATCTTCTGTAAAGCTCCTTTCCATCATGACACCGTGAACATCGATGAATAGATTATATGGCATACACAGTTTTTATTTACATGATTATTATTAAAAACATATACCATTATCAATTATATTCATATACAACAAACATGAGGTTTCATCTAAATCAATCATTCTCTGTATAACATACACAACATTACGCATAGACCAATCACGTATACCTTGCTGATACTTTAAGACGCACATATCAATGATATATGTACACAGGACCATCACATGACATACTCCTTTTGAGTCTCCTTGTTTTTCATCATAAAAACTATCAACTACGGCCCTCACGTTTCTATCATTAATGACACGCCTATTATGACCATGGTACCCTGATATTAGCTCTTTATATGTAGTATTCCTAGTTTTTACATAATGAATATGACTTCTAAAAATATCATATCCCTCTGGTGGGTATACAATATCACCGGACTTTGTATATTGATCAATTACAGTATTCACAAGGGTTATAAGTCTATTGTAGATAGAACCCTCAATACTAGATGTCACCCCCATTGTAATGAATATCAGTATGGTGATCTAGGTGACCTCTTTATTCTCTGTATTTGGCAATGCCTCGCTGTCCTCCGGAGTGTACAGGAATGACAAATACTGTACAGGAATGACAAATACTGTTGTGCATGGGTCTGTCCGTATTCCTTTATCCATGTGATGAGTGTATCGTCCTCTAAATAAGATTCAGTATAATCCACTGCATTGTCTGTAGGATCACACAACTCAGGAGTGCATCGTCCTAGGTATGAAATGAAAAAGTCAGTATAGAAATAAAACCTATGGCCTGTTTCCATCGGGGTCCTTTGTATTCAACTCATAGAATAAAGACTGACCCCGACGGGGTTTGAACCCGCAACCTTCTGATCTGGAGTCAGACGCACTACCGTTGTGCCACAGAGTCCTTATAAATTAAGTTTTACTCACCAACATTTCTTGGCTATGTCATATCATGCTTTAATAGAAAAGTGAATACCACTTCAACCAACATGGATAGTATTAGTAATGATAAATAATCACAAAAATGTAAAACTCGTAATGTCTGTTGGAGATCAGCCGTTCTCCTTAGCTTGGAGCGTAAAGATCGTTTTTCCTTCATAGAGTGTGCATGTATGGACATGTCTGAGTCTTGTATCAAGCCTGAGCCAAACAGAGGTCTGCAGGGCGGTTTGGAGGTGTGTCAGGGGAGTCACTTTAACCTATTGTGACCATTCAGGCCTATGCATTGGTAAAGGGTCCCCCCCCCCCCCCCCCCCCACGTCACTGAGGGAGTGGTCCTACAAAACGTATATAGGCAGCTCTTTGCAAGAGCTGCTAGGATGAGAAAACTTCTCTAACTAGAGCTGAAAGTTAACCCGAAAACACCCCCGCCTGGACATCCTAAGAAAAATATCTTTAAAGTCAATTTCTAACATTGGACTACACTTCATGTTCGCTGTTGAGTGGATACGCCGTGCTGCGGGGACGACAAACAGGGACCTTTTTACAGCTATTCTGGTGGACTGATTTTTGGACCTAGCAGTATCACGCAACGTTGTGTTACCTGTCCTAATCTGCCTAGTGTTAATTTTTTTTTCATTTCCTACATATTCGCTATGGCCTCTGTATTGGGTAAGTGTTTAATTTCTTATTTCTATGTCTATTACATGTGTGTAATCAGATCATCTATCAGATCACTTTCAATGTAAATGAATGTGGCAAAGAGTTGATCAAATTAATTATTAAATATAGTAAAATACTACATAATCATAGTATTTGTGTGTGTATATATTGTGCATGATATATTCCATCCAATTTGATCTAATAGTTGTTGTTTTGTTTTGTTTTTTGCTTATTTTCTCCCCACACGATAGATCCTCTCTCTGTGCACTCCCTCAAGATCTCTAAGGATCATTTTGTGACACCACCGAATGAAGATGCAATACGTTCCGCTGGCTTCTACACATCAGGGAGCGTTAACGATGACACAAACATTCTGCAGAACCATGACTATGCCATGAATCTACGGGGCCAGAACCGTACAATTGTGACCAAGTCGCCACCGTCACCCTCCTCAGAGGAGATGCCTGACGAAGAGGAGACCGGTTTGAACGACGTTGAACCTTTAGATTTATCTTCGTCTCAGCGCTCATCATCATCCACCCCTCTCCCCCCACCTCATCCCTCCCCATCAAGTTCTGAGGAGCTTGGCACCCTCGCTCGTGAACAATTTATCATCCCCAAAGGTCTGGAGCATATGCTATGTTATAGAAGAGAACCTGAACATAGAGTTTCTGTAAAAGATATCAAAAATGCAGCGAGGGAGTGGGACTGTATAGCAGAAGAGCACGAGCAGGGGCGAAAGGAGATGTTACGTAGAGGGAGTGAGATGCGGGCTATCCAAATGATGGGTCACGAGTCAGAGGAGGAAGAGGAGGAAGCACGGTTGAAGGAGGAGGAAGAGGAGATGAGGATAGCTGATAGGGCACGAGAGGTGGCTAGAGAGAGGAAAGTGACCATGTCTGATTATGAGATGGAGTGTGGTGGATCCCTTACAGGTCATCAAATGCTAAAGCTTGGCATGAAAAGACAGATGGACGTACTTTACGTTCCCTTAGCTGATAACGGTTGTATGCTGATACAGGATGTTAGTTATGCCGTCATTGTATTCAACCGTAGACGGATGAAGAAGATGAAGGAGATGATGGATTAGTGTGTATGCAGAATTAACTCAAACATTGTTTGACATTGTAAATAGGACAGGACAAGTTACAAATGACATTGAGACTTGGACCCATGAGGTTACTAATTCGTTAGCCTCAAATTCGTCCATTGACTGTATTGGTCCATGAGGCTGTTGCCTATATTCTTTTGCATCCAAAGACACCTCATCTGACTGACAAAGTCGAAGTCGAAGTCGAAGACTATTATCTGAATTTGCCACGTCACTTTAAAAAGATGTAATGTGTTAAATTCTGCTACTTTCCTACCAACTGAGCTGGATGGAGATACATGCATGTCATGCCAAAGGGTTGTATAGTAGCTAGACTACTGGTCATTGTTTTATTTTAGACTTTTTATTTATTTATTCAGTAAATAACTCTACATGTCTAATGTATTTAAAACCTATTTTGCTTTAGGTGATAGATTATTTAGTCTTATATATATATATATACACACACACACTTTTCCAAATCATGAACAGGAATAGTGATAGTAGCTACTACTGACTTGATGTATTGAAAATAAAAAAACATTCATTACAACATGTGTCTGTTATTATTTCTTTAAGGGTACACAATCTAGCTAAAAAGCTACCTTATGAAGAACACCATCAATTGTACTCTTCTCGTTGTCTGACTAAAGTATCAATTAAATTGTGCTTTGTAAGTTTTCTGTCTTAAAATACAAATAACCAACAAAATAAAAGATGACTATTTCATGGAAAAAGCATATACTTTTTTTTAAAATTTATTATTATTGTGATTACATGTTCAAGAATATATGTTCAATAATATCTGCTAAACTACACAAATAATGATGATCTATGAAAATCTAATAATTCTATAGCGCTGACCATGGTACTCTAGGTGGTGAGTTTCTCCAGAACGGAACGAGTTTGTTCATTATATTATGACGCTGATCATATCCCAGAGTATCAGCTGTGATATCTAGCCTCAGCTCATTTAAAATAACTTCACACACTCCTTGCACTCTGGATTCTGTAGTAACAATGCCCCGAGTTTCCAGCACATGCATGATTCCTGAAAGAAATCGTTCAGTCCATAGCATTTCAATAAATTCTTTAAAATGATTGAAGACATAGTAACGTGGCACCGGGTATAGGGCATGTCCATAGGTTACCCCTGGGGTAAAACAGTAACTGACTTTAAGATCCGTCTGATTACTTAGTATGACAGTTAACAGCTTATCAATGCATGTTTTTATAATATCCAGAAAGACCACTCCGCACAATCCATCCGGTTGATCCATAGTCAGGGTTGAATCCACTAGAGAAGGTATCAAAAACACTGGCGAGGAGGTGAAGGAGAAGAGAAAAGACAACTTTAAACACAAATATATCACACATTGTAAAACTACCGATATATTTGTTACCTGTTAATTAATTAATTACCTGTGTCAGAACCTGGTTCTGCTGCTGACGAGTTTCTCCAAAATGTAGCGAGATCGTTCAGCATATTGCGTTTTGCTTTGTATCCACCCATCACATGATCAGTATTAGCGGCCTCTTTGATTTTTACCCGAATGTCGTCCGCCATCTTTAGGTCATGAAGATAAGCTTCACAGATCCCCTGCACTCTGGATGGTATAGCAACAAACCTTTGAGATTCCAGTACGTGTATGATTCCTGATAGAAACCTGTCATTCCACAGTCTTTTAATTAATTCTTTAAAATGGTTGAAGACATAATATTTTGGTGGTGGGTCGAGACATCGATGTTGGGTCTGGCTAGGATGGTCTGTTTGACAACCATAGCAGGCTTCTTTCATCTGATCAGTTATTACCAAATCCAGTAGCCTGACGATGCATACTTTTATAGTCATCAGAAAGCATTTACTGCACAGTCCATCAGGCTGATGCAGGGTCAGAGACAAATTCAATGGAGAGGAGAAAGGTATATCACGGAAAAACACAGGTGATGGTGGAGGTGAATAGTATTCATCGCCTCGGTAACATTCATAGGGTGAGTCATCCCATGGGTCGTATGCTACAGCGTACACTGAAGGAGTTTTTTGGTTTGTTCTTTCAGCAGATCCCTCCATGTTTTTGAATAAGGAAAATCGAGAGTGTCTTATATTGTGTAATAGGGTGGGGAGGAGGAGCTCCATTAGAGTGTAGGAGGGTGGGGTGGATATAATAGTTGCTACTTTGACTCAGAATCAGACTCACTGATTTACAGGACAATTGTCCAGTAATTACTGTCTATTGGTATTACTAAGACCTACACACTGGTATTCCTATGCGGAGACCAATCCATGTGGAGACTTATCATCAGGTAAAACTGGAGGTTGCTATAAGTTAGAAGTAACAGAAGTTTAGAAGTAATATATGAATCTAACTTGTCATTTTCAGCTAGCATTACAGGATTATCATATAACTATATCAAATGATATAGTAAACAAAATCATTTTGAATTGAAATATGCACATTAGCTATGAAAAAAAAACATGTAACTATGAAAAAGATTTGAGGTGTTTGATATTTTTTTTTATTTCACAAGAAACACATGGATATATTACACACACACACACACACACTACTATGTTAACGTACACACAGCATGTTACACATTTGGGTTTTTAAACACGAATATGTTACACTTAAACACCACAAACATCATAATAAATCATGGTTTTGTGGGTTTTACATATACAGGTTTTGCAGTATTACAGTTGTCCATTGAGAACAGAGTTGCTCCAGCTGGTTTGTCCATTGCGTACTCTATTGCGCCAGACAGGGTATCGTGGAAATGAAAGAGACAAGGTTTATTCAGATTTACTCGTCTCGGTTTCTTTGCAGAGAGACTGGGCACTACACGATTGACTCCACTAAGGCGTTCCTCCAGCAGGGCCATCTTTCGATTCTCTTTTGCTTTGACGAAAAAAACACTGATTAATTTCATCACATCCCGTAGCAGCCAGAAATCCCCTGCGTGAAAGGCTAGGCGTATTGGAAAATACTTTTCTTTCTCCAATACAGTTTTAGGTCTTTCAAAAGTAGGGCCCTGAGACCGGAATCTCACCAATAGCCATAAATATGTCCTTGAACAGTCAATAAGGAAGGCTTCACCCTCGGATAAACGGGTAGGGATTGTCTTGTCCACTTTCACTATATCTAATGGTTTGATGTAGTCATCGGTGGCCCATCTCCCCCAGAGCAGATAATCAGTGAAATCCATAATGGCAGTCTTCAATCTTTCAAATTCAGATGCATAAACTCTCAAATGATGCAATCCATTATCCAACAATACTCCATCCTCTTCCATTGTATACAGTTCAACAAATGGAAAACGGGTGGATGGTGAAAAATAGCACCGTAATTTTCGATCATTAGACAGTTTCCATATCTTTTCATCCTCGGCCTCATAAATCAAGTGGGTAGAGTACATCTTCTTCTTCTTCTTTCAGCTATCGTCTCTCTAGGTCTAGGCTTTCTGAGTTTTCTTAATAGAAAAGGACCAGAGAGGAGAGTTTTTAGTCAGGCGAACCGTAAAAAATCAGGCCACCAGAATAGCTGTAAAAAGGTTCCTGTTTGTCGTCCCCGCAGCACGGCGTATCCACTCAACAGCGAACATGAAGTGTAGTCCAATGTTAGAAATTGACTTTAAAGATATTTTTCTTAGGATGTCCAGGCGGGGGTGTTTTCGGGTTAACTTTCAGCTCTAGTTAGAGAAGTTTTCTCATCCTAGCAGCTCTTGCAAAGAGCTGCCTATATACGTTTTGTAGGACCACTCCCTCAGTGACGTGGGGGGGGGGGGGGGGGGGGGGGACCCTTTACCAATGCATAGGCCTGAATGGTCACAATAGGTTAAAGTGACTCCCCTGACACACCTCCAAACCGCCCTGCAGACCTCTGTTTGGCTCAGGCTTGATACAAGACTCAGACATGTCCATACATGCACACTCTATGAAGGAAAAACGATCTTTACGCTCCAAGCTAAGGAGAACGGCTGATCTCCAACAGACATTACGAGTTTTACATTTTTGTGATTATTTATCATTACTAATACTATCCATGTTGGTTGAAGTGGTATTCACTTTTCTATTAAAGCATGATATGACATAGCCAAGAAATGTTGGTGAGTAAAACTTAATTTATAAGGACTCTGTGGCACAACGGTAGTGCGTCTGACTCCAGATCAGAAGGTTGCGGGTTCAAACCCCGTCGGGGTCAGTCTTTATTCTATGAGTTGAATACAAAGGACCCCGATGGAAACAGGCCATAGGTTTTATTTCTATACTGACTTTTTCATTTCATACCTAGGACGATGCACTCCTGAGTTGTGTGATCCTACAGACAATGCAGTGGATTATACTGAATCTTATTTAGAGGACGATACACTCATCACATGGATAAAGGAATACGGACAGACCCATGCACAACAGTATTTGTCATTCCTGTACAGTATTTGTCATTCCTGTACACTCCGGAGGACAGCGAGGCATTGCCAAATACAGAGAATAAAGAGGTCACCTAGATCACCATACTGATATTCATTACAATGGGGGTGACATCTAGTATTGAGGGTTCTATCTACAATAGACTTATAACCCTTGTGAATACTGTAATTGATCAATATACAAAGTCCGGTGATATTGTATACCCACCAGAGGGATATGATATTTTTAGAAGTCATATTCATTATGTAAAAACTAGGAATACTACATATAAAGAGCTAATATCAGGGTACCATGGTCATAATAGGCGTGTCATTAATGATAGAAACGTGAGGGCCGTAGTTGATAGTTTTTATGATGAAAAACAAGGAGACTCAAAAGGAGTATGTCATGTGATGGTCCTGTGTACATATATCATTGATATGTGCGTCTTAAAGTATCAGCAAGGTATACGTGATTGGTCTATGCGTAATGTTGTGTATGTTATACAGAGAATGATTGATTTAGATGAAACCTCATGTTTGTTGTATATGAATATAATTGATAATGGTATATGTTTTTAATAATAATCATGTAAATAAAAACTGTGTATGCCATATAATCTATTCATCGATGTTCACGGTGTCATGATGGAAAGGAGCTTTACAGAAGATCTATTACGTTGCGGATGATAAAAATCGAAATGTGACCAAATTTAGCTGTTTCATGAATACACGTACAGCAATGATATTATGCCCACTATAATCGCATTGTGGTATATTCCCCAATCATTCATTTTCTCAGAGTTTTCTTTCACTGCTGAGGAAGATGTATTGTAGTTTTATACATCCTAGTTATAAGGGTTAGTCAGCTTGATAAAATGTCTTCTTAACAACTAATAAATAGGAATGAGTACTCAGATATCCACTATTGGGGCCCAAATCAACATACATTCAAAACCCCACCTTCTCTCATTGGTCCATGTATGTGAGGGGTGTAATTACCCATCATGCATTGGGGTGACACTAAATAATTGTTTTTTCTAAGGCTATGTATACAGTAAATAAGTTAGTTTGAAAATATATATTTATTAGGAGATGTTTGGTGTAACATTAAGCTTTATCTAACCTAGACTTCAAAATTATAATTTAGATTTTTGAAAACCGTGGATTAAAAAGAGTACATGGCTGAATAATGAGCAGCCTGTCATCTGTTTACAGGTTAACTTTAATCCTGGCTAACCTTCCCCTGAGATTAATATGTTAAAAAACACATTAATAGCTCAAGAACTAATTTCCAGTTTAAATCATCAATTTATCACACATTATATAATATAAATATATTTAGTTTAAAACAATCTAGGGTAAACTAATAGTATTTAACAAAATCAGTGACTTACAATAAGTAATACAGATCTTAGTTTCAAGAAATGTTATTTGGAAACATGTACATAATACAAAATATTTGACCTATTGGGAGAGAACATATTACATGTTCAATAGAATGAACACAATACGGTACACCCCTGTGCTTGTCTCTGCATACTATTAATAAAAGTATTCAAAAACACATAAAAACACTATACAAGACATAAGACAGATAAAACATGAAGCTTTTAAAAGTGCGTAAATAACCACACTTTTGTCCTGGAAAAGAGGTGGGTGACACATTATTTTCAAAATGTTTCTAAAATAACTGATCAACTAGTTCATAAAATGTGTGTACGTTAACATAGTAGTGTGTGATTGAGCGTGTTGTATGAACCGTAAGTGTGACTTGTACGTGGGTTGGGTGCTTCCCTCCACGAATAGCGTGAGGAAGTTATACTTACCTGGCCGGGGGAGCCATCGTAACCAGATTCCTGGCTTTGTTACCTGGCAGGCTGGTGCGAAACTATGATCTAATGCACACAGTGTTTACTGACCCTCCCATTGGTTAAAAAATAATTACCCACCATGCATTGCATTATGGCCTGACATCCTGGCTTACTAAAGCTATGCATGTAGTAAATAGTTTATAAATGTTTAACATGGTGATAATTCCACAAATGTGGGAATTGTGTGAAAGTGGAGAAATGTTTTTAAAGATGACATTTTGAGAGATACAATGTGAGTAACCTGATATAGACATGGGTGACACATTATGTTATAAAAGGTTTCTAAAATAGCTTAAAATAGCTTCCAAAAACAATGCATAATACAAGTCTATTTCCTTCCAATCCCAACATTCAACAGCTATCATCACCTAGCTTCATAAAATGTGTGTACGTTAACATAGTAGTGTGTGTGATTGAGTGTGTGTTGTATGAACCGTAAGTGTGACTTGTACGTGGGGTGGGTGCTTCCCTCCACGAATAGCGTGAGGAGGTTATACTTACCTGGCAGGCATGCGGGAGACCATGATCCAATGTACTCTGTTAATTACTAATTCACAATAGGCCTACGGAGGTTACTTCTTCTGGGTTTAATATAGAAATGGTGTAGTGTTTCAGCCAAAAACATTGAATTCATTTTCAGAAAATATGTTTCTTCACCAAACTCTTGTTAATATGGAGTTTGAGTATGTAGATATAGCATTGTATAGATAGCTTAGCACCTTTATGTATACATTTTTTAGGTAAAAGTAATACACAGAGAGAAGAAATATATACTACATGATACTGCAAGCAAAAAAACTAACAAACAGTGAGACACTATGATCCTCTGAGACGGTGAGTAAGAAGTAAAAAATAAAAAAATACCCAGCATGCATTGTGGTAACTTTTAAATACTTGCTTACTACAAGCTATTGCAATAAAAAAGATATAAATGTCTTATGTGGTAAGGTGGTTAGGGGTTTGTCTTGTGTCACATCTTAAAAGATGCAGTAAGTTAGTTAGAAAATATATATTGGCTGGGGGTCAGTAAGTTAATCTACTCTTTTGTTTAGTAGTAAGACATAAAAAGTGTCTTAAAACAAAATGAAAGTGAAACAGTTACTGTGTAAGCTCTCCAAAGATGGATCAACCACATCAAAGCTCAGCTATTGGTTAAAAATAATTACCCAGCATGCACTGCGGTAAATTCTGAATACTTGCATGCTATGGCTGTATATGCAGTACTAAGTTAGAACATGTTTTTGTATGATGTTGTTCAGTGTTGTGTCACATTAAGGTTAAGCTACCGTTGCTTTAAAATTTTTTAAAAAAAAGATTTTTATTTTAATCAAGCCGTCAGTGAAAAGGTTAGAGACTAGAGCCAGTTGCCAGCCTGTCTCCCTTTTAAAGTGCAACCTGAGTCCTATCATTACATTAATCATATCAAGTTGCACTCCACTTGTAAAAAAAAAAAGTTATAAATGTTTAATATGGTGATATTGTTAGGGTTGTCTTTGTGTCACATTAAGGTTTAGCTACCATTAGCCTTTTAAAATTTAATTTATATATATACATTTT
The DNA here is from genome assembly GCF_963280865.1 of Gymnoscopelus braueri. NCBI lineage: Eukaryota > Metazoa > Chordata > Actinopteri > Myctophiformes > Myctophidae > Gymnoscopelus > Gymnoscopelus braueri. The sequence goes on from NC_137611.1 coordinate 15,941,989, forward strand.
TAAAACCTGCAGTGAAAGGACTAGAAACTAGACAGTGGTACCAAACCTGTTAGACTTTCAATGTATCCTCTATCCTGATGTGTTAACATCTTTTAGAATCACATTCAAAGTGTTCAAACCTTTTTGTTAAAGGACTGTGTACTTTAGGGAATTAAAAGAGTAGCGAGTAAATGCAGCTTTAAACACAATACATAGGTTGTGTCAATGGTGCATTCTACTTGTTTACACTGTATAATAACACCCTGTGAGTGGGGCATTTTCAACCATCTATGTCACTAGGGGCCCCCTCCCATTGGTTGAAATAATTACCCAGCATGCACTGGGGGTATTTTTAAATACTTGTTTTTCTAAAGCTGTGTATGCAGTAAAAAAAAAGTTATAAATGTTTAACATGGTGATGTTGTTAGGGTTGTATTGTGTCACATTAAGGTTTAGCTACCGTTGCTTTAAAAAAAAAAGATTTTTATTTTAATCAAACCGTCTGTGAAAAGACTAGACTAAAGAACCACTTGCCAGCCTGTTACACTCTTAATGCACCTTGATTCCTTTGCATGTTCCCCAGTTTAACTACAAGGGAGTAAGGAATACTGTTAGAAAATAAAACCCTGCTACGGCATATGTTCTAAAGTCATTATAGGTATTAAAGTTATTATACCCTTTAAGAATAATTTATAAAAGAGTGATTTTTCTGAAATAAGACTATAATGTGCCCTAAGTCAATCAAAGTTACATTTTAAACAACCACTTGAAGCCTGTAAATCTCAAGTGACATTGTAGCAGTCAATTACACGCAAACATTTGATCAAAGAATAACAATTCTTATTCTTTAAGAATAAAACAAAACAGAAACCCCACTAGCCTTTTTGAGTGTATTCAATTATCACTGTCTAGGTTACCCAACCACATCCCCCTACACCCCCCACTCCCTTCACCTTTCAATACACGTTATCCTGTCTGGGACACACCCACTCAGACACAGTAATTGAATTAACCCCCCTCCTACTTCATCCCCTCCCCAGCAGGGGACGCCAAAGCCACCCCTCCACTCCCCCTCCACACAGCAGGGGGGTCAGACATGTCCGGGCATGCTTGGGCACGCCCCCTAATGATGACGTCACTAAAAACAAAATGGCGGATGCTAACATAATTAGCATGTTAGCATGTTGTTAGCTTAGCATTTAGCTACCGAAGTGCCCATTACTACTACTCCTAGGTCATTAAAAAGCTACCAAATCACTTTAAAATGTGCTATAAATTGATTCTGTGTATGGTAATTAATACAAATACATGTGCTACAAGCTCATGTGAATGTACATTTATGCAATTTATCGGCAGCCATATTGGAAAATATGCCGCCATATTGGAACCTAATATTATTATTTTTATCTTACTTGGTAGAAATACCTTCCGAACATATTCTCCTATATTAAAATAAAGGGGAAATCAAAGATTTACAGCCCCAGCAAAGTGATATAGTCCAAAATGTTGGCCCAGTCGCAGCCATTTTGAAAACTGGTGGTGGCCATCTTGAAATCTTAGGATTTTTGCGTGGCCAGAGGTTGATTATCAATTAGGGTCATATGAAGGACATCTGTGCCAAATTTCGCGCTTGTATCACCAAGTGCACTATCGTGTATTGAAAACGGCATATTCCCGCCTTACTAAACAGGAAGAGAAGAGAAATGTCTGAAAACTTAACACAAACAGCCTAAGTCAAATGGCTGAGGAGCGGGCCGTGACAACATAAGACTCTGAATCTTGTTTTTTTTGTCTCTGTAGTCTCAGCAAATATCATTTAAATATTGTTTGTGTTGTTGAAGCATGGTGCAGTGGTCCCTGTGGAACCAGTTCATTTCCATACAGATTGTAATATCTCCATATACAATATGTGCAATTGACACGGTTTCTGTTGTGTCTGACATCAGTGCCTGTTGAATATCAAGTCTCCATATAATGTACGTGCATTTGACTCCATATACAGTACAGTATGTGCATTTGACTCCATGTATGTGCATTTGCAGCCTGGTCGTCAGAGAAAACGTTGTCACTGTAAGTTTGAGAGAGAGAGAGAGAGAGAGAGAGAGAGAGAGAGAGAGAGAGAGAGAGAGAGAACGAGAACGTACGGAAATACAAAAATACCAGAATACCAGAATGGAGGGTTCAGCAGGGTTGTGGTTCTCTACCTTAACTCACGTGTCATCACGTGTTTCGTACTTCATGTCTTGACCTCAGAGTATTTGTTTTGATGTGTAAATTCTGTTGCAATAATGGATTATTATCGCATTCACTAAATATATTATAAAGCCCCATTGACCCAGCACTGTCCAAGTTGCATACTGATAGGGTGGGAATCAGTTATAATCTATTTCAAAATTGCACATAAATGAGGCTATGTAAATGAGACTGTAATGTAATGAGACCTGCTCACAATAAAGTCACATATTATCCAGACCATCAGGCGCCATGGTTTGAAGCAAACCAACCCTTTTTTCTCTCCACACCGTATTTAAACTGTTCGATTGTATTAAGTTATTGAAATATACATGAGTTTTTCTTTATCGCCCTTTTGAGATGTTGGTACATTCTGGTAGCTAGCTTCACCTACATATTTCAAACCCCAGCACCTGCATTCAATGGCATAAACCACATAGCTAGTGTCATTGTTAAAGAATTGCCAGATGGGGGCTCCCTTTCCCACCCAATTTCCCTCCATCTACTTTCTCTGCAAAAAAAGGGAAGTCATATGGTTTGACGGTTTATCTTAGTCATAGCTGTGTGTACCAGGACATCCTGTAGGTTTATGATCGGTTGGCCGTATATGGCTATGATGAATGCACAGCTTGAGAGGTTTGTCTTCTTCCTGTGCCTGTCTGAAGTCTTGTTGTTTGTGTTATGTGATGAAATGTGCGTTGTGTCATGTGAAAGTCAGTACCACTGACTACTAAACTCACACATACATACACTCAGTCATCTCACTACATAACTTCATAGTTGTGTAGTTGGCTGTTGGCCCTGTTTGCCCTGTTTGAACATCGGCTTCACTGTGCTTCAGCTCCTCAAACGTTTGGGTCACAGCCAGGCACGTGTTTAAATAGGGCCCGTGGGGGGCTGCCGTCATTCCCTCAGAGTCGAAAAGTGCCCTTGGCTGGTGTTAATTGTATTCCATTTTTCTTTATTTTTTTATCGAATGAATGAATGAATGGTTTTATTTTGGTCTCAAGCCATGTCACAACAAACAGCACAAAAACAACAGCCAAATCGAAAAGGTGCAAGCTGAAGCCGTGGCTTATAATACCTACCCTTTTACTTTTATATTATACATAAAACAGAAACAGTGGCAGAACACCGATACAAAAGACAAAAACAAACACAAAAGTTTGAAAGTTTCACATAATAATACTTTATGGATTATTATAAAGTGTTATATGTATCTACTATATTATCTTTAAACATTTTCTTGAATTTATAGATTGAACTGCACTTTTTTTTTGGGGGGGGGGGGGGGATTTTTAGGGCTTTATTGATAGTGTACAGTACATAGACAAGAAATGGGGAGAGAGAGACGGGGAGTGACACACAGCAAAGGTTGTCGGGATCGGGACTCGAACCCGCGACACGCTGTCAGGCTGCAATGGAGCCTAGGTGCCCGGACCGCTGGCTGAACTGCACATTTTTAAGTCGGTATCACAACTATTCCATATTTGTATTGCTTTAACCGATGTACATCTCATTTTAATGTTTGTTATAGCTCTTGTAATTTTAAAGCTGTGTCCACACATACACTATATAGCAACTCCTCTTACTTTTTTATTGTGGCTAATCTGGCTATTTATTGTAAACAACTCATATCCTTCTAATTCCACATCATAACCTTTCTTATTATCCAGCCAGGTCTCTGATATTGCTATGACATTAACTTTTTCGAATTGTGTAAGATATTTTGTAATTTTTGAGAAATTACTGTATACTCTAGGCTTCTGCTGTTAAAATGTATACGTTGGAATGTATAAATTCCATCTAGAAAATAAGAGGTTCGGCCCACTTCGCCACCCTCACACTTATGTCGCCCTTCTGTTGTCGTAGTCCACCGGCCGGCCGGGGCCATATTTGGTCACGAATATCAACCCAAACTATAGGTATTGTTCTACAGCTCCATATATGGAGCTGACTACTTTGTTTGCGCCTGATGCCATGACGACACATTGAGATTAGACAACACTCCATGTTTGGTCGTAGCTGCTTTGGGAACTGATTGGTTATAGTCATAGTGACATGAGCGCGATGACGTGGTCCGCCAATTTGAATATATAGGATAATACTGTGTGCGGTTTCTTTTCCTCTCAGTGTAATGTTAGCAAAAATCTAACTAGTTCAGTAGTTGTGTGTACTGTGCGTCTCAATTACAAAATATATGCAGTGTAAATGTAACAGAACATAATAACAGGACATTTTGAAACGTCAAATTCAGAGGGCCTATATATCAAGTCAGAGTCGGACTGATGATCTATCTTATCATTACTTAAAATAAAAGGAAAAACTGATCCCATGTCATGAACATAGTGATTATGGATGCCGGCATTGTTGTTGCTGCGGCAACATCAGGTGTAGTCCGTATGTTTTTGTTTCGTTTTATTTTTTTAGCTTGAGTTCCTGCCCCGTAAAATGTCTGTGCACGCCACGGCCCTGGATCAACACCTCGACGTGTTGCAAATCCTGTGGAATCTAATCAGTTGAGAGAGGTCATGATCCAATCAAATGACAACATCAGGTGGTTACAGCTCTTATGAAGCAATGTGTCCGTTTTAGGGATGGACAATTAATCGGTCATCATATCGGTATCGGCCGATGTTGGCCTTAAAATGCAATATCGGTATTGAACCGATTTCAAAATAATATATCAGTTTTAGACGATATTTCATTTTATAATAATTATGTTGATTTCGGTTTTTTAAAAGCCTGAAAAAGCATTTTGTGTTTTCTGGGGAAGCTTTCAAAAGGGTCAACCAGTTGGAACATTTTTAAATAAAAATACTACATTCAAGCTGTTTATGTTTGGATATGGGCCAACATTTCAACATTCCTATAGTTTTGGAATAAAGAGGCATTGCTTTTTATTTAAAAAAATGCCTCCAAGTATTGCCTCGAGATATCTAAGACACAGAGTGAGAAGTTTTAAACACTTAAAACAATCATCTGTTCCTACTCTGCAAGGTAGATGTCGGCATGAGCTGGTGAATACTTTCTTCCCATAAGTGATTTGTACTAAAAATAATTGAATTTCCGGATGAATGCAGGCATGATAGGTCTCTGAACCATAGTCACTGATGTTCGGTCGGCCGGGGGGAACCACGTGAGGGACTGTCCACTTCTCTGACAAAAAAATAATAATTTGGGGAGAAGATAGAACACCCTGATCTGGACCGCAAAAGTAGGGTTACAACTGGGAAGTAAATAGTAAAAATTGCTTTTTGCGAACGCGGAAGGAGGCTCGCCTCCGACCAAGTGGAGCTTACTATGTAACCGTGCTTGGGTTGTGTGTGTGTCTGTGTGTCTGTGTGTGCTCTCATTGGCTCGCGCCCCCATGTGACTCACATGCGTGCACTGCCTGTAAGCAGCCGCCAGAGTGCGCCAGAGTGCAGGAATTTAGACAATGCTCTGATTACAATGCACAACAGCCTGCAAAACACACACACACACACACACACACACACACACACACACACACACACACACACACACACACACACACACACACACACACACACACACACACACACACACACACACACACACACACACACACACACACACACACAATGTCAATGTTCTCTCCCCATCACGGTGAAATAACACGGATTACAAGTCCGTAAATACACAATATTTTCGAGCTGCGTTCGCTTCCAGCGTTCGCGCGTCTTACTTGTTTAATGAAAATTGCTTTTGACATACCCACAAGAACCCATACAAAAGTGTGTGTGTGTGTGTGTGTGTGTGTGTGTGTGTGTGTGTGTGCGTGTGTGTGTGCGTGTGTGTGCGTGTGTGTGTGTGTGTGTGCGTGCGTGCGTGCGTGCATGCGTGCGTGCGTGCGTGTGTGTGTGTGTGAATAAAGAGAGACTAAAGTGAAACAATTAACCCATTAAGACCGGGAACACGTGTCATTTTCAGATGTATTTGGCTATTCAAAAATAACAGATATACAAGCTCATATGTATATGAGCTTTTAGAGCAGCTTTTCTTTTTTAATCGTGGAACTTTTTGCTAATCTTGGAATATATTCTTTTTAAAGCGAACATTTGTAAAATATTTTGTTCCAGGGACCCCCAGAAGCAAAGATTTGAGTTACACATGTTCACTTAAAAAAATATACATTCAAAGATTATAATTTTTTTATCCAGATTTTTCAAAAAAAAAAAGCACTCGGTGCCACGCTATGAGCTTGTATATCTGCTATTTTTGAATAGCCAAAGAAATCTAAAATGACATAGATGCGTTCCCGGATTGAATGGGTCAAGAAGACAGAGGAAACTCTTTTTAAGCAAGGTGCTAAAACAACAGGAAGTGGTATTTCATGTAAAATTTGACAAAGCGCTACAGACCACCGTCACATACATTTATAAGAACAGAATAGCACATAGTACTTCCTTTTTACATGCTGTATTCCACACAGAGTAGCTTGATTTCGAGAATGTCTGCTTTTATGGTAGTGGGACTCCTCATCTGCATAGCAGCTTCAGGTATGATGAACTTCTAAATTACATTCACATTCCCAACATAATTTATATTTGGTTGATAACTTTGGTATAGATGCAACCATGAAGCCCAATTGATTATTTCTGCTCAGCTGAAAGTCAAATATTATTTCATTCAGAGACTCTTTTTAGTATTACATTACAACGATTTTCTGTATAATATTGATCATTTCCAGATGTTGATAATGTTGTGTATTACTTAATTTCCAGTGTTGTCCAGTGATGTGAAACGTGTTCTGAAGGGAGGGGAACTACATCTACACATCCAGAAACCTGAGCTGATACAAGACCCTGACGAACTTGAATGGAGATTCACCAGCACCAACACCAACAAGTGCCAACGAAACATCGAAATTATGCCGAAGGAAGGGTTCATTTTTCTACAGAAACATATTCTTTGATGTTGAAGAATCTACAGAAACTTGAGAGTGGACTTTACGAAGCAATAGTAGAAAAAGACAATGAAGGGACATCTGTTGCACAGTACAGTGTGATAGTTCAAGGTACGTTTCTTAATGTCATCTAAAAACAAAACAATGATCATAATGAATTCAAATGTAATAATTTGATTAATCTGTCATTATTCTAATGTTCCATGTTCTTAATTTCCCCTAAGAGGGTTCTATTGTTCTAATGTTTCTTTCCTTGAGTGGATGTACTGTATTCATATAAAAAAACGTATTGTTGTTTTCCAGATGCAGTGTCCCCAGTAAATCTGACAGTGGACCCAGTGTCCTCCAGCCCTGATTCCTGTAACCTGACAGTGACCTGCAGAAGCGATGAATCTTCTGTCACAAACACTTTTACATGTGACAACAACCAAACCTGTTCTCAGGAGAGAGGAGAAAGTTCAGAGGTCATGACCACTACTGGTCACCTCTCTGTCTACATGTCTGAGGGGTCAGTCATATGTAACCATAGCAACCAGGTCAGCATGAAGAACATCACAAAGGAGATTAAACCTCTGTGTCAGCTGCCGGATTCAGGTAAAACATGTTTCACTTTGCAGGTCATTTCATTATTTTTTTCAGTAATAATAAGTACCTAACGGTTAAACGTTTCCTTAACATTCATCAATGACTTTGACTTTCATTCCAACAATCACGTCATAATCTCGATCTCTCATTTGCAGTGATGGAAGTACTTTAGTAAAAGTGTCAGTACCACAAAGTAAAAATAATCTGTTACAAGTAAAAGTTCGGTATTCAAAATACAAAATATACTTAAAGTACCAAAGTTTGTAGATCTGCTATTTTCAAATAGCCAAAGTATATAGGGCTGAAAGTGATAATGTATGTTTTGTAATAATAAAATCTACAAAGCAACTAGTAACTAAAGTTGTCAAATAATTGTAGTGCAGTAAACAATAAGACGTTTGAAGTAAAAGGACCTCAAAATTGTGCTTAAGTGCAGTATTTGAGTAAATGTACTTAGTTACTTTACACCACTGCTCATTTGTTTTATGTTTTATCATAATGTTAAATTTTACAGAACATGCAACCACCTCACAGTGTTGCAGGTTGTGAGACTCTAACGACTATGTTGTGTTTTCTTCTCCATGCATGTTGCCTTGTAGGTCCTAGACCAGAGTGTTCCTCTGACAGTGTCTCTCTGTGTATGGTGAAGAATATCCTGTTCATTGTCTGTCTGATCATCATGGTGTCTGCTGTCATCACCGTCAACATCATGGAAAGACGCCAAAAGCAGGACTGTAACAAGTAACAAGTAACAACAACTTTCTGACGGCCCTCCATGTTTTTAGCTTGCTTATGTTTATGTAAGTTCTTATGCAACTGTTGTCAAAATTTTGCATTACATGATTGCATTATGATATTATATGAGATTGACAAAGCTATTTTCAGTTTAGCCTTTTCTCGTCTAGGACAAATGATTCACCTAGATCCTCTCCTCCTAACCTCTGTAATTCAGAAGTATGATTTCAGTAACAAAATTAACCACACCCTGGCATCAATATTTTAGTTGTTGCCAGTATTTTGAATTATAAAATATTTTCAAATTGGTTTTTAAAAGTTTCAGAAAGCCATCTGCAAGTTCACAACGAATTGTGATGCGATGCATTGTGAGCCTGTGGAACAGCTATTTTTCCTGTTTGTCAGACAACAAAGAAGGCTATATAGGGCTTAAGTGGTAAGAGAACATTTCACAATATCATAATGATGTTTTTGGTTCCTAACTCACTAGAATAGTGAAAGATTGGGTGGGTCTATGCTATTATAATTTGATAAAAGTCTTTACTTTCCTAGTGCTCACTGTACATTAATGTGTTTATTGTTATTTTACAGTTACAGCATTATTTAACTGTGTTAAAATTCTATACAAACAGTCATTATTATCTTCAGAATTATATTATTTTTAATACTAGTGTTAAAAGTGTTTCTGATTCTATTGGCCGACCTACAGTACAACCGTTTGTTAAATACTTGACATGGACTTTTTTCATATACTTTAATATTTCCATGTATTTACTTAATGTGGCTTCAGTTCACAGATGTGTTTGACTAAGGGCCCGTACAGACTGCAGGAGATTGGGTCCGATATTGCTGTCGCCGACATTTTTTGGCGCTCGCCGACAAAACCTCCCGATCTGACGCAGATCGGCCTTTGATCTGCGAGATAATGCTCGCTGTGTGTGAAAGGCACCGCGAGACGATATGGCCGTGATTATCCGCTCTGCGACGGCTTTCCGACCGTTTTCAGATAACTACCATGTTAGATATTCAGCTCTGTCTGGGACAGGACAGCAGACAATATCATACAATATGAACGGGGCTGCGACCACCTTGCGAGGAGATGCACGGTACAGCCAATGAGAGCACATTACAGCCACCGTGGCTAGGGGGGCGTCGCTGGATCTGACCACAACAAACAGTCCCTACCGCAATATTATCGTCCAGTCCTGTATTAAGTTAACATTATAAAACAAAATGAGAGAGTGAGCGAGCCTGGTGGGCTGTTTATTTTAGAGGAATTGTACAGAGAGAGAGAGACAGACAGAGAGTGAGAGCGAGAGCGAGCTCTGTGTGTGTGTGTGTGAGTGTGCAGCATGTGCACGTTGTGTCAGAACAGCGTTGCCAGAGAGAAATAAGCAACCAGGTCTATGAAAACAAGCCCAAGAAAAGGCCACTTGAGCACTTTAAACCTATTTACAAATACATTGGATATTTGAAAATAGCCGATCTACAAGCTCACAACGCGTCGCAGCTATTTTCAAAGAAAAATCTTGAGAAAATTGTGGAATATTTTCCAAATCCACACAAATCTTGTATGGGGGTCTATGATGGCACAACATATTTACAGAAGGGGGGTCTGCGGACAAATACATATTATGTGTTGTTTAAACCACTGGTTTAAACAACATTAGGAAACAAGGCCAAATAAGCAACTATACAAATAAGCCCAAAAAATGCACCCCGCAACAACCAATATTTACAAGCAACTCTACAGAAAAACAAGCCCAAAGTCGCTTATAATAAGCGGACATGGCAACGCTGTCACTGACCGCTTCTGCGTTTGACGTGCGAGAGAGAGAGAAAGAGAGAGAGAAAGAGCGAGAGAGGGGGGAGAGGGAGAGAGGCATATCACGGGATACGTCGATTAAAATGAATTGGAATAAACTCAAATGTATACATACATTTGAGTATACATACAGACCCAATACATGTATTGGGTCTGACTCTGGAGATAGCATCCTAGTGAACTATCCTACAGTGTGTCAGCCCTTGTCGGGGATCAATCCTGTTGTGAAGACCACAACGATATTATGACAGCCGATTTCAAGAAATAAACTCCTGCAGTGTGTAATGCTTAACGATCAGATAACCCCCCGAGCACTTTAAGGTCCTGCAATGTGTACCTGCCTTAAGTAACAGCCTTGTCTATGAGCCAAACAAGGTACATTCCGGCCGTGTGATTAAATTATTGTGGTTTTAGCAGAAACACTGTCCACAGAAAATGAAAGTACCAAATTGTTTTGTAAGAAAACTTTATACTTGATCTTGGATTTATTATACTGCTATCTCAATAAAGAAAACACACCACAGACTCTCCTACCTTTGATATTAAAGAACATGAACTTAAGAAATTACATCTTCGACACAACCCCAGAAAATCTTGACTCCTCATATATTATTCTCATATACTGTACGTATTAATTTTATCAACTGCAGCTCTGCTTTTAACACTATCCTGCCTTTAATGATGTGCAACAAACTGTGTGACATTGATGCTGTCAATGTATTTAAGACTTTTTTATGGAAATGTATGTTAAACAGGTTGTTAAAATGAACAAAATATCCTTCAAGCCCCTTTTTCAAGTATCCTTTCCACCTTATTATACTCACTCAACACTAATGACATTCCATTTCTCGTTCTGAAGCAGTCAGACTGATCAAGTTTTCAGGCTTCATCCTGAATATCGTCGCTGTCGGGCAGAAACCTTTTATCTCCATATTTCGTACGTTATTTTGTCTAATGCCCTACTTAGTTCTACAAGACTGTCAAGCAATAGTAGTGAAAATAGCAGATTTACAAGCTCACAGCGCGTCGCATTGCAACGCGTTGTGAGCTTGTAAAATGTAAAACATTCTATTTTCACTATTTCTGAACTTTTTCGTTCCATTTCCTGAAAAGTGACGGTTTTGGATCTACGAGGTTTCCACCTGACAGCGACGATATGATGATGAATCCATCGTTTATTTTTACGTAAGAATATAGGCACGGCAAGACAAGGCATCCTTATATGTACAGCAGCACATGTCAAACATCAAGGCAATCCAAAGTGCTTTACATAACAAAAATACAGTAATGGTGGAAGATTTACAATTCCAAAATATAAAAGTACAGAAATACAAAAGAATGATAAAGAATGATTTTATTTTTTTCCATTTTTTCAATAAGAAGGTTAGAGGGTATCCAGTAACATAATTATGATTTTATTTGGTCTTCATTTTCATTATATTGTTTAAAAATGTGTTTTTTGTTTTTTCTTATTATGTCTGTGCAAACGCGGGGGTCTGGTAAGGGGGTTAAGAAGCGGCCTGGGTTGTTTTGCAACCACAGGCCTGATCAGAGGAAGAGACTGTTACTACTGGTAGCAGGCAAACTATATGAGTATGAGTACATTAATGACCACTGACAGACAATCTATGTTCTGAAAAGATACACTTCTGTAAGTTATTGTGAGAAAAAAGTTGGTCACAAAAAAAATAATGATAAAAGAGCACAACAAATATTCCCACTTTTAGATGCACAATACAAAATATGATAATAATAATAATAATAATAATAAAAACTGAATTTGTTTCATTTTTAAACAATTTAAATCAAGGCTATTTAAAAGATAAACTGAAAATTATAGCGTTCTTTTCTATCCATTACAGGCTAGAGTAGGCAGCGTAAATCATGAATGTTTTTAGCTTTGACCTAATAGTTGTCAGAGTTGGCTTGTCTATTATCATCTGGGTGGTTATTGTAGGCCTGTGTTACATCATGATAAGAAAATGCTGCATCACCATGTTTTGTTCTAACTCTTGGAATAACCAATAGGCCAGCAACATTATAAAATATATAATATAAAATATATATATTTGATATTTGATATATAATGCAGCTATTATAGTAATGCAATGTATAGTAAAGCAATGTTCCTAAGGTGGAAGAAACATGTCCGGGTAACTGATTTGATGTGTGTGTCAAGATGCATGGACTGATCGAAGTTAACACCAAGGTTACATTAACTCTGAGGGAACCAATAACATCAACCACCTTAGGAACAATGCTGTCAGAGGCAACAATAAGCACCTCAGTCTTTGCTTCATATGGAGGAAATTGTTTGACATCCAGGCCTTAATGGCAGACATACACTCTAGTAAAACATTAAAATAAAAATCAGCAGGGCTCTTTGTGTTAAAAGAGTAATACAATGGTACATACATACTTTATGGTACAAGCATGAGATGTATTTGAGCCCAGAGCCACAGAGTAATTTGTAAACAACTGTAACAGGGCCCTGCCTGAGGTCAAAGTGGGGTGAATGTAACGGAGTAGCCCTGCCCGAGGTCAAAGTGGGGTGAATGTAACGGAGTAAACCTGCCCTAGGTCAAAGTGTGATGATGCCGCCCCAGGATGATGCACGGTGAACAGACCTCAACTGGAAATAAAGGTGGTGGGTAAACCTTAGGTGTTACTTTAACATTATTTCTGACTGAAAGTTATCAAACTACATACACACACACACGCACACGCACACGCACACGCTCTCTCACACACACACACACACACGCGCACACACGCACGCACGCCCACGCCCACACGCACGCACGCACACACACACACACACACACACACACACACACACACACACACACACACACACACACACACACACACACACACACACACACACACACTTTTATTAATGAACTTTTACATTCAAATGTGCAATGGTGTCTAAAGTAAAGGCATTGCAGTAAAGGATTTTTAAAGAGATCTCTTTTTATATGCCATGAGCTGTACTTCTTTTTGTCATTTCTCACCTTCTCCACTGCTGGTAATTTATCTCTTGTCAATTAGTTGATGGGTGTGTGTGACTGTTACTCATCTTTGACTTTTGAACCTGAGCATACAGGGTCTCAGGGTTAGTGGTCGTGGGCGTGGTGTTGCTGGTCTCAGTGGTAGCCGTTGGTACGGAGCCTGAGGGATGCTGGAGCAAACTGTAGATGGTTATTGAAGTATCTCCATGTTCAGGGTGCTGAACTGGATTATCACTGTCTGGAATTGTCGTTGCTGGAACACTGGACTAACCTGACACCGTCAAATGGAAGAAAGCTTGCGACACACATTTTGTTTCACAGCGTACTTGCATCTGAGACTCCGGGCGCAGAATCGATGACAGACAGTTTTTCTTTTTTTCAAGCTACTAGGCAGGTGATTGGATGATCCCGCCCCTAGCAGCCGCTGATTGGTTCGGACACGCAGTGTTCGGCCATCTCTACTCCCTTCGCAATCCCAGACCTCCCTGAAATCAAATGCAAATGAGATTTCCGGAGGGAGGGGGTTTACCAGGCTAACACTGGACTGAAACTAGAGCAAAACACACATCCTTTTTCTTTTTTTAATATAGTTTACTGTCACTTATTTATTTATTAAAGAGTATTAACCTGTGCAGCCTATTACTTTTCTTTCATCTACTTTACCATGAACAAATATTTTAAAAAGTTACAAAAGTTATCCCAGTGCAAATGGCCAAGCTCAGGAAGTGATGAGAAAATGGTCTTTCTTACCTGAGCAGAATCGTATGTTGTATTTGGCACGTCATTGGTTGGATTCCCTTAAAAAAAAAATGGTACAATCAATTCTTCGCTTTCACACTCAGGTCCCGGGTGCGCATTCCAGACCGCTTGGCTAGTGTGAATGTAGCGAATCGACCCGCGAAACGGATCACCGTTCCGTTCCCGAAACCACCTCGGGAGGCAGTCTCGGATCCGAATCATGCGTTTTCGGGTACGGTAGCTGCAATGTGAAAGCAAGCGTACCGTTAGACGGAAGTGGCCCGCTATTTGGAATAGGTGACGGTATATAAACTCGACAAAAACAGCCAACAAAAACACAGCTCTTCTAGCCGGTGCTACTGAATGAATGAAAACGCCCCAGAATGCATTGCGCACTTAAAGGGCTGGTGCATATTACTCTTAAGGTGGAACATAACAATTGAAATAATAATCAACTTATATGGGAGCCTTTCTAACAATTTTACTCATTCAATTCTGAACCGATTCTTAAAATTTAAAATTCTCTATTAGCTGTGAAGGGCCTTCTTTCATGTCTATCAGTCATGAAACATTGGCGGGTCTCCATCGCGCATTTCAGGTGCGCGAGCAGCGCATATAGTATATCTTGTGGGTATCTTGTGGAGTTTCAGCTACTATGCATCCCAGAAATATATAGCTTATAAGGCTTTGTAATTTGAAATTTGTAAGTAAATATGGTAACTCATTTAGATGTAGGCCTACGTAGGTTTATAGTTTCCCAAGGACTATAGCCGTTTCACTCATGATGCAATTTCTCCTGAATGCACAGTTTAGTTTATTCCTTCTAAATAGCTTATGTGAGCATAATAAAGAATAGCAGAATAATACATTAAATTACTATCCAAAATACATTATAATGAGCATTATGAGGACCAGTTATATGAAGATAATATATAATATTATATTATAATGAGCATAATGAAGAATAGCAGAATAATTACTATCCAAAATAAATGAGAAGTTTCTTTTTATTAATTCTACAGTTTCACACACAAACGTGGGCTACAAAAACGAAACATCTCTGTGCTTTATTGTCATAAATTGCACTCTTCTACCATATGAATCTGTCATTCATAATTATTGATGTAATTCACATGTATGTCTGTATGTAAAACTGAAACTATAGTGTGTTTACAAAACTAACTAAAACAAACTAAAATCATGAAGAAATCTTATTTGTATGGTCTTTGAATATTCCATACATAAGCCTATCATTTTGGGTGGATAAAAATATCTTTCAGTTTATATTCAGTTTAAAAAAAAACTTTTTGATGGAATAGTTTTGGTTTTTTTACAATACGTTTTCTAACCTTTTTGAATCTTGCCCCCTGACAAATATCCCACAACAATGCAATGGAAAAAACAAAAACAAAAAGCTTATAAAAACTGAACTGAAACTAAGCCTTTTTACAAAATAATGACTAAACTTATCGCCAACCAACTTTAAAAAGGGATTAAAACTATACTGAATGGAAACATTAAGGAACATTTTTGGTCGGACCTTTTAGACAAAAGTATTATAAATGTAACTGTATTGTTTTACATTCTTTTGCCTAATAAAAATTTCAATCAATCAATCAATCAACAGATGAAAGTAAAGATTGTCCTTTTTTTTAGATTACATTAAGAAACGTACCTTGAACTGTCACACTGTACAGTGCAACAGATGTCCCTTCATTGTCTTTTTCTACTATTGCTTCGTAGAGTCCACTCTCAAGTTTTTGTAGATGATTTAACATCAAAGAATATGTTTCTGTAGAAAAATTAACCCTTCCTTCGGCATAATTTCGATGTTTCGTTTTTTGTCGCTGAAAGAATATTTGACTATTTTGATTTCCTTGTTGGTGTTGTTGTTGGTGAATGTCCATTCAAGTTCGTCAGGGTCTTGTATCAGGTCAGGTTTCTGGATGTGTAGATGTAGTTCCCCTCCCTTCAGAACACGTTTCACATCACCGGACACCACTGGAAATTAATTATTACACAACATTATCAACACGATATACAAAATGTAATGTTTATACTAAAAGTGTAAAACTAATTTACATATACATTTTTTTAGGCATTCTTGAAGGTAACTGGTTTAGAACCTGACTTTGGATTTACAAACTGTTTAAAGTTTGAAGTTTAAAGTGCATGAATTTGGCATGACAGATTGCTTTACTATAGATTTTTGCCAGACCAGAATGCCTTGCTCCTTGCTTCATAGCACAATCATTTTTTACTCTCTGAGGTTAACTTAAAATAAATATATCACTTACATGAAACAATCCACTAAAGTAACGTTTAGTTGTCTGATATGCATTATTTATAAGTGTTGACATTTTAAAAAGCACAGTGCTAGATATTAAATGGATGCATCCAAAACTATGTGGATTAGAACCAACATTGAAATAAAAGAAACAATTCATAAAGCTTTTTGTTTTCTCTACAAAATGAGCCAATTAACAGTCACTGGTTACATTTCCAATACCCTGGACCTTTGATGTGTACTATTATTATCAATAGTAAGGTTAATAGCTTATGATATGATCATAAAAAAGTAAGTGTATTGTTTGTACCAGTTTTAGAATTAAATGTGGATTTCTTCACCTCTGACTAACTAATGAGAGAACTATAAAACCATTAATTTTTGTGAAGAATTTACCTTGGTTCAGAGTTAGATGAAAAATCGCACAAAAGAGGAGCAGGTGCCTCATGGTGTGTGTGTGTGTGTAGTAGGCTGACGTGTGTCAGGAAGCTTGATCAGGAAATGGTGTATTCTTTTGACGACAAAAAAACACATCCTGCTGTTGGAGGCATAATTTATTTCAAAGCTAAACAAATCTTACCCTCTAAACATCTTTAGAAGTAGAAAATAATTAGTGGGGTTTCAACATTAAGTGAAAAAAATATTATATTTACAAGTCATATACTAAAACATACATCAAACCTACTTGCTAACTTGCCATCAAAATGTATAACATAACTAAAGTATGATGTACAACATCATTAATCTTTTATACCTTACCATTGTTGTGGTCTTTAAACTCAAAACTGCCTCAGTCCTCCAGTACAAACATTCCATAAATTCAGTACAAGCCCCTTTATGTATCTTCCATAATAAAAAATGACACTTAAATTTAGATGTTAATTATACAATCGTAACAAACAGTACAGGCAGGAACTACTGTACACTTCTGCAAAATAATATAAAACAAAACAAAACTTCATACTGTTGGAACCATCATCAAGCAATATACATCAACAAGAGTGTAGCAAGAAGTGAGAACTACTATGACTTTACATCTCTACAACCGAGGGCCTCAAAATACGTTTAACCTATGATAACCAGATATGCCTACACATCCATTCAAGAATTGATTTGTATACATCCACAGGTTCTTTGTGATTATCCAGACACAATCTCTCACTTGTATCAAGTGGTTTGCATAAACCCATCACAGTGATTGATTGGGACAACTATAATTCTGGTTCAGCAGGGAGCATGATTTTGATAATTCAGTGTTATTCAGTGTTTAAGGGCTTTTAAAAAAGAAAGATATTCAATGTACTAAAGTGCTTTTAGTTGCGTTAAAGAAAGCATACATTCACATACTAGTTATAAATGCTACAGTACTACTTCCTCATGTGCAAACTTAATGTACGTAAAGTGCTACTTTTCTGTTTTTAAGCAGCAGCAGCAGACATACTGTGCAAACAGAAAACAAGGCTTACTGACTTATCAGGAAATACACAAAGTACCTTGAATAAAGTACATTCCATTCATAATATGTTGACATTTCATTCAGTGCTGCGTTAGACAGTTTCTTAAAAGTGCTTTAGCATAAGACATATACCGTGCACTGGCTTGTACCATACACATGAATCTCCATGTTATGTGTGTGGGTGAGTGAAAGAGAGAGCGATCATGAGAACAAGATGACAGACAGAGTGAACCGTATCTGAGGAAATACAAAAATACCACCTGACGGAAGTTGTGCTTCCCCTCACGAACATGTTGCATACTTTGTGTTTTTCTCATAATGATGCCATGTAGATGAGCTGACCTCGGAATGTTCACTGGAGTATTTGTTTTTGATGAGTAATTCATAGTTGCATTCAAGATTGTGAGTATGCACATATCTGTATATACAGGGTGTGTGTGTGCGTGCGTGCGTGCGTGCATGCATTATGTTCTATATAAAAACTACAGAACATAAATATACAGTATGAGCAGCTGATGCGCACACGTGAGTGGGTTGCTGTCTCTGACACTGCCACCGGCCACACGGCTCAACTCTCCCTTCCCTCCCTATTTTCACAATTATAATGCCTCATCTCTGCTAATCACTATGATGTCATTCAGGCAGTATATAATTGTTTTAAGAGGAGGTGCATGTGAATGGATGGAGGCTAATCACTTTGATGACTTCAGGTGGTATGGTATTAGAAAATGATGCATTATTTTATAATCTAATCCTATATCTTTTTTTTTAAACGTTCCCTTAATTAGAGCATAGTGTATATAGGCCATGCTGTATGTTATGCCACGCAGTCAGGACACTTTAAAGAAAACAACTACTGCTGTACTTGTGCATTTGTGCAGTAACATGCCCTATTTTCCTATACAGTTTGCGGTATATTTTCTGCTGAGGAAACATCAATGAAAGCAACCATTTAGAGGCAGAATTATATATTCTTCTCATTCTCTCAATATAATATATTGAGAGAATGAGAATATTATTCTATATTTCAATTAAATTCAATTAAATTCAATTAAATTCAATTAAATTCAATTAAATTCAATTAAATTCAATTAAATTCAATTCAATGCAATTCTGCTCAGTCGCGTAACTAGTGTGACGCAGACAACGCAGTTGCGTTGGGGCCCAGAGCCATTTGGGGCCCACCCGTCGGTAAAATAAAATAATGAAAAAATAAAATGTCATTATTGTTTCTCTCGCTAAATCTTGCAACACTGGAAGTCAGAAGAGGCGAGGTACACGCCTAGACCTCGTAACTACTGTACCGTATGCCACTGTCCTCTTGGTTTATATACCGAAATGCGCCGCTTTGGGCTGTTTTCTGTGTTCTGTTCTGTCTAAAATCCCCGGCAGCCGCGGCGGTGGGGTGGGGGAGAAGCAATTATTAACCTATATAACAGACTAGCGTATTTTCACAACAACAGTTGACAAACGGATGCACAAGATGGCCATCTCCATCTAGAGAAAACTAACCGGAGCTTTGGTTTTCCCAAAGCTCCGGTTAGTTCCCAAATCACGCGTCATTCACAGCTGTTGGGGCCATCATCTGGCTTGGTGTACTTTTTCCATGGGAATACCATACACGTTATGTGCTCTCACTGTGTGTAAAGTGTTGGATGGACCATCCAACCAACCAACTGACTGACTGACTGACTGACTGACTGACATTGCCATCCTTAAATCCTTGTCGCTCGTGGGGCTAAAGAAAATAGGGAGAGTTGAGGACCCATGCCTCCATATCCCCAACCACCATCCACCCTTACCCTTAGCAGCCCAGGCTCGTAGGGGAATGCTGTCATCGATGTCGTGGTAGAAGGTGAGGGGTAGAATGAGGAAGGTGCTCCAGATGCACAGCCAGCTCCCTTATCCGTAATTCACGGGTAGTAAATGTAATCTCTAGTAATTTCGGCATGAATGCATCTGGTCTACTCTTGTCTGGATCATGTCGGAAGGCCTGTTCGACAGTTCGACAGCCCACAGAATCAGCAAAGTGTCAATGTTTCTGTAGTAGTCCAGGGGCCAACACTGATATTTTCACAAATTGGTACCACCTAAGGTGACCGTAAAGTTTTTGTATTTTTGTCTTCCTACAAGTCTCTAGTTTATATTTTGGTATGATAGCCCTTCCAATCTTGTAGCTTAATGGCAGTTATCACTACCTACCGGCTAATGTATCCGGTAGGAGACACAAAGTAGAATCTTTGTGTCTCCTACCGGAGTATCAAAATTATTGCGACAAAAAACAAAATATATTCATGTATTCAAGGCTTCATGTGGTGTGCAATTGATAACTTCTCAGATTTTTGGTGTTTGCAAAAAGACTGCATTCCATAAGCTTGTAAAAGTTGACCCTCCTTCAGTCTAGGGTGGTCATAGCTGAATGGGTAGACTCTACCCATTCTACCCGGTAGAGAGTCCCCCTGGGAAACTTAAAGGAGGAGTTCACCCAAAAAATCATTTATTTTCTATCAATTGCATGTAGGAAGACAAAAATACAAAAACTTTACGGTCACCTTAGGTGGTACCAAAATATGGCTTGGCCCCTGGACTATAGAGGGAGTCCATCCCTGTGTCCACTGAGAACAAGTAAGCATGTGGTGAGACCTTTATCTCAGGTGTGTGACTATGAGAGACAATGTGTAGACCCTTTACCTTTAGGTACTACTGCGAGGGTCAACTGGGTTGACTTTAGTCTGACGCGTGCAATTGATTCAATGTCCAGAGCTGTTGTTATATCTCTGGATATGTCAATCCGTTTATTAACATAAGTAAATCCATAAAGATGACAAAACTCATAAAACGAAATGACGTGTACGCCGACCTGGCACGGCATGAACACGGTCAAAAACTGTGTGGCCTTCCCTCATTGCACACCTGCCCACAATCACCCACTGCCAGGTATAAATTAGAACTACCCACTGTGATTGACATGACATCATCATCATTGTTACCAAGGCTACAACATTAATTCAAATCAAACAAAACAAAATAAATAGAAAGGTATTTTTGGCTCCAACTCCATGGATTAAAGTAATAGTCACTGTATTCAGCTATGTGGTAGGTCTCTGAATCACAATCACTGATGATCGGTCAGCCGGGGGAACCAGGTGAGGGACTCTCCACTTCTCTGGGGATTTGTGTATTTATGGGAGAAGATAGAACACCCTATAGTGTGTGACGAATCGGGACCCCTCTTAGAAATGGAAATATGGCAAAACTAAATTGATTTCTTTTTATTTGACAGGACAGTAGGCTGACTGGAAACGGGGAGAGAGATGGGGGAGTTATCACACAGCAAAGGTCGTCAGGATCGGGAGTCAAACCCACGACACCCTGTAAAACTGGATTATCAGCGTATGTGTTATGCGCCTGGACCGCTAGGCCAGCCGGCCTGTGTGTGTGTGTGTGTGTGTGTGTGTGTGTGTGAATAAAAGAGACTAGAGAGACCTAAAGTGAAACAATTAAGAGGACAGAGGAAACTCTTTTAGCAAGGTGCTAAAACAACAGGAAGTGGTATTTCATGTTAAACATGACAAAGAGCTACAGACCACCGTGACATACATTTATAAGAACAGAATAGCACATCGTACTTCCTTTTTACATGCTGTATTCCACACAGTCGCTTGATGTTGAGAATGTCTGCTTTTATGGTAGTGGGACTCCTCATCTGCATAGCAGCTTCAGGTATGATGAACTTCTAAAATACATTCACATTCCCAACATAATTTATTTTTGATTGATAACTTTGGTAGATGCGACCATGAAGCCCAATTGAACCTGGCCTCACCCTTATTTCTGCTCAGCTGAAAGTCAAATATTATTCAGTTCAGAGACTCTTTTTATTATTAAAAAAACATATTCTTTGATGTTGATGTTGAAGAATCTACAAAAACGTGACAGTGGACTTTGCGTAGCAAAAGTAGAAAAAGACAGTGATGAGACAACTGTTGTACAGTAGTACAGTGTGATAGTTCAAGGTACGTTTCTTAATGTAATCTAAAAACAAAAAAATTATCAAATGTAATAATTTGATTAATCTGTCATTATTCTAATGTTCCATGTTCTTAATTTCCCCTAAGAGGGTTCTATTGTTCTAATGTTTCTTTCCGTGAGTGGATGTACTGTATTCATATAAAAAACCTCATTGTTGTTTTTCTAGATGCAGTGCACGTGTCCCCCGTATATCTGACAGTGGGTCCAGTGTCCTCCAGCCCTGAGTCCTGTATCCTGACAGTGACTTGCAGCAGCCAGGACTCTTCTGTCACAAGCACTTTTACATGTGACAACACCCAACACTGCTCTCAGGAGGGAGGAGAAAGTTCTGAGGTCAGGACATCTACTAGTGTCCTCTCTGTCTACGTGTCTGAGGGGTCCGCCATATGTAACCATAGCAACCAGGTCAGCTGGCTCAATGACACAAAGGAAATTCAACCTCTGTGTCAGCTGGATTCAGGTAAAACATGTTTCACTTTTCAGGTCATTTCATTATTTTTTTCAGTAATAAGTACCTAACGGTTAAAAGTCTCCATTCATCAATGACTTTGACTTTCATTCCAACAGTGTATTCATCTCGATCTCTCATTTGCAGTGATGGAAGTACTTTAGTAAAAGTATCAATACCACAAAGTAAAAATAATCTGTAAAAGTTTGGTATTATAGTATATTAAAAAAAACTAAATTTAAATAGCAGAGCTATACAAGCTTGCACTACGAGCTTGTAGATCTGCTATTTTCAAATAGCCAAAATAGGGCTGAAAGAGTATGTATGTTTTGTAATAATAATCCAAATCTACAAAGCAACTATAACTAAAGTTGTCAAATAATTTTAGTGGAGTAAAAGTACATAATTATGGAGTAGAAGTAAAAGTACCTCAAAATTGTGCTTAAGTACAGTACTTGAGTAAATGCACTTAGTTTACCACTGTTCATTTGTTTTATTATAATGTTACATTTTACAGAACATGCAAACACCCCACAGTGTTACAGGTTGTGTAATCTGAGTTCCCAGAAGTTTTCGCCAGCTCGGCGAGGAACTTCTGGGCCAGAGCCCTGGTATTTGTGGGCGGGATGTAACTTACGCTCAGAATCTGAGCGGACACGCCTCTTACCGGTCTGAGAGCTGTGCAACTCGTCTAAAAAGTCTGACGAGAGGCAAACAGCAGTACACAACAATGGCGGCCGCAATTTCTCAGGGGGAAATTGCTTCCCGTCGATCCTATTTAGATGCAACACCCAGTGCATGTGGATCCCGCCCCCTTTTCTTCATTGGCTGTTGATTTGAATCACAACGCAGTGGCCGCGCCCCTGCTGTCCAAGCTCCGACGCAATGCCTCCCAGACTACAGGTTGTGTGACTCTAACCACCTTGTTGTTTTATCTTCTCCATGCATGTTGCCTTTTGGATCCGGGACCAGAGGGTTCCTCTGACAGTGTCTCTCTGTGTCTGGTGAAGAATGTCCTGTTCATCGTCTGTCTGATCATCATGGTGTCTGCTGTCATCACCGTCAACATCATGGAAAGACGCCAAAAGCAGGACTGAAGTAACAACATTCTGACGGCCCTCCATGTTTTAGCTTGCTTATGTTTATGTAAATTGTTATGCAACGTTTGTCATTTTCAGTTTATCCTTTTCTCGTCTAGGACAAAATGATTCACGTCCTAGATCCTCTCCTACTAACCTCTCTAATTCAGAAGTATGATTTCAAAACACAATTAACCATATTAACCCTGGCATCAATATTTTGGGCAATTTTCAAAAAGAAAAATCCATTATAATTGTTTTTCTTTTTTTTTCAAATTGTTTATTAAAAGTTTCAGGAAGCCGATTTAAGCTCACAACGCAATGTGATGCAATGCATTGTGAGCTTGTAGATCAGTTATTTTTGCTATCTGTTGTACAGCTAAGTATC
Organism: Gymnoscopelus braueri; assembly: GCF_963280865.1. Taxonomy (NCBI): domain Eukaryota; kingdom Metazoa; phylum Chordata; class Actinopteri; order Myctophiformes; family Myctophidae; genus Gymnoscopelus; species Gymnoscopelus braueri. The sequence continues at coordinate 15,965,717 of NC_137611.1, forward strand.
TAGGGCAGGGGTAGGCAACCTTACGCATGGGTGCCAACATTGGCACAGGGGAGGGTGATCACAGGCACACTGGCATAAGTGTGAGAGAGGATTTTTCTTTTAAAATAAAATATTTTGAAAAATTTAGTCAGTTAAATTAAATCCCCTCACATCTGTATGCAAATGACATCCTGCACATAATTCTACATTCATTCAATCTCCTAACACTGAATGGCGTGGGAGTCTGGGAGATAAGTGAGTTATTGAGTCTAATGATCATTACATCCTGATGTGAAAGAAAATATTTTAAAAGGGAAAAATAAAGTTAAGGTTGTTATGTATTATGGAAAATTGGAATCTGTTGGAAACATCTTTATTTTGATGTGGTGTCATAATAAAATGTAATGTTGGTATGGCACACCGACTATCAAGAAAATAAAAACATGGCACTTCATGTCAAAAAGGTTGCCGACCCCTGATTTAGGGCTTAAGTGGTAAGAGAACATTTTACAATATCGATGCATATTGAATGTGGATGTTGTTGGTTCATAAATATAATATCTCAATAAAGATTGTTGGATGTGCAGTGTTTCTTTTAATTTTACAGAGTGGGTTTATGCCATTATGATTTGACGAAAGTCTTTCCTTTCCTAGAGCTCACTGTAATGTGCATTAATGAGTTTGTTATTTTACAGCATTATTTAATTCTGTTAGAATTCTATACAAACTGGTATTATTGTCTTTAGAATTATATTAGTTGTTGTATTAATAGTGGTGGCGTTAAAAAGACAATTAAGTATTCTATTGGTTCGACTAGGTCTCCCTTTCTGAGCTACAGTATAGGCCTACAACCGTTTGTTAAATGCTTGACATAGACTTTTCATATACTTTAATATGTTTTTATGTATGTACTTAATGTGGCTTCACAGAAACAAATGTGTATTACATAACTATGTTCATTCATGTGTTTTACGCAGTAACAGCCTTGTCTTTGAGTCAAAGTGCATTCCGATGTGATTAGATTACTGTGGTTTTAGAAGAAACACTACACAGAAAATGAAAGTACCAATTTGTTTCGTAAGAAAACTTTAAACTTGATCTTGGATTAATTACACTTAACATTTCAATAAAGAAACCCCCTTAAAGGAGTAGTTCACCCAAAAAATGACTTATTTTCTATCAATTGCCCACCCCATGAAGCCTTGAATTCATGGATTTATTTTTGTTTTTGTTGCATTCCTAAGCTAATAATTTGATTACCGTCTCCTACCGACTAATGTATCCAGTAGGAGACACAAAGTAGATTCTTTGTGTCTCCTACCGGAAATACACACGGTCATCAAATTGTTGGCTTAGAAATGCGACAAAAACAAAAATAAACCCATGAATTCAAGGCTTCATGGGTGAACTCCTCCTTTAAAAGCACCCCACAAACTCTCCTTGATAATAAACAAATGACATCTTCAACAAAACACCAGAAAATAGTCAAGTTTGGATAAAGTGTCTGGAGATGCCTTAAAATCAGTTATTACTAACTTGGTTATTATGTCTCTGGCATGTACAACAGAATGTTGTTACGACCCGGCCTTAGGCGGCCTAGGGGTCACCAAGTGCAACATACAATATGGACCTCTTTCCCCGTCCCCAAACAGCCAGGCCACACAGGTTTAAAATCCCAAGAAACAAGGATTTATTTTGTATTTCAGATAAAGCATGAACACATTATCTCAGGGTGGGACCATCAAGTCTTAAATACAAAACTAAACCTATTCTTACCTGGCAAAGTATAAAATATAAATATCTAACCTAATGTAAACTGACAAAAATAGAACACACTAATAAAAGCTGTTGTTACACCTTATTACACTCAGGTAACACTGATGACATTAGATTTCTCATTCTGGAGCAGTCAGACTGATCAAGTTCATGAATATGATGATGCATCCATTAATTTATTTTGCACATACGAATGTAGGCAAGGCATCCTTCTTTGTGGATTTCAAGGCATTCTAAAGTGCTTCACATAGTAATAAAAATACAGCAATGGTGAAATATTTACTATTCAAAAGTATAAAAGTACAGATAAGTACAAAAGATAAGAAAGATAACAGAGCAAAACAAACACACTTTTAAATGCACAAAAATGTCGTCATCATAATAATAACCCTAACAATAACAACAGACGTGTTATCATTATAAACAATTACAATGAAGGCTATTTAAAATGTTTTTAGCTTTGACCTAAAAGTGGTCAGAGTCTGGGCTAGGGTTAGTATCTAATATCATCTGGGAGGTAATTCTGTTTTTGGGATAACCAGTAGGTCAGCATCAGATGTCCTAAGGGTCCTACTAAGGGTCCTACAGGATTCATAAGCCACAAGCATGACAAAGATGTATTTGAGCCCATTTGATTTGTTAAGTGTAACAGACTTGTGCCTGATTTATGCTTTGTCGTACACCGGTTTCACATGCCAAACATAGCCGAACTACAAGCCCACACACCACAGTGCGGATTGTGGGCTTGTAGATCGGCTATGTGGGGTGCATGACACTGTTGTGTGCCGAAGTTCAAAGTGATCTGATTAATGTAACGGAGTAACCCTGCCCGACGTCAAAGGGTGTGAAGGTATCCATCTATCTGTGAAATAAATAAGCTGGTATTTCAAATAATAATGTATAGGTATTTACAAATTACCAATATTTGTACAAAATCCTGAGTCAAAAGTTCATACATGCTTTCTCAGCCCTGGACTAATAAGAGTCAATTTGCTTGTTTGAAGATGGGGAGTCAGGGGGAGTTAAGAATTTTGAATCTATTCAAAAGATACTGGTTGTTACGACCCAGGCTAGGGGTCTCTGGGTGTAACATAGCTAATGGACTCCCTCCTTCCCAGTCCACAAACAGCCAAGCCAAACAGGTTTAAAATCTCAAGCATTAAGGATTTATTTAATAATTTAAGATAAGTCATAGCAAAGTACACATTACCTCAGGGTGGAATCATAAAAGCCTAACTCCAAAACAGAAGACAAACTAATAACACAAAAGAGGTCACCCAACCCCTACACACAAATCATTACCCATGAACATTATAACAACAGAATGCTGGTGTTTAGAGGCTGGCTAGGAGGAAGACAACAAAGCCACTGGGGACAGCCATTCTTATAGAGCACCGAAGTCTGACGTAATTTACACATCCTACCTGGTTCGCGGTTTTCCACCCCCATTCTGAATTCCCATAGACGTCTTCAATATCACGTCAAATAAGAATGTTATTACAATGTTATTCTCCATAGAGAAATTACATTACGAATCAGGGGATGAACGAGTGACGTCAGGACTTCTGTACTCTATAGTCCCAAGCCTAGTCACAGGAGCCAATCAATCACCAGCAGGCTCCACCTAGTAATAGGCCAGACACTCAGCTACCATTCACACCAGCTGGTACTCAATCAGTCACTCCTCACTCTCACCACTCATTCACACACGCGCGCGCACACACACACACACATACACATGCACATGCACATGCACATGCACATGCACATGCACATACACATACACATACACATACACATACACATACACACACACACACACACACACACACACACACACACACACACACACACACACACACACACACACACACACAGGGAAAATACATATGACCCTAGGGTCATAACACTGGTATCTAAAAACCATATGGCCAGGAAGAGACTGTCTGGGACAGTGTAGGCGGGGCATCAAGGCCACTGTGGCCTCAGGGCATAGACCTATACTTTTTTTGAAGGGCATATAGAGGTGACTCTCCACCAAACATACTACAGTACTTCAGACTACTTCATACTTTGCCAACAGACTGGTAGTCGGTTGGCAAAAGTAGAGAGAAAAGTTGGCATTTAGTTCAGCATAAGCAGTCGGCCGATGCGCACATTGTTGTGCTAATGTGTTTAGAACTGGTAGGCTGGACTGCCAGTGTTGCCAGGTCTGCTTATTATAAGCGACTTTCCCTGCAAAGTCGCTGGTAAATAGGGATGTACCCAGCGTTTTTTCTTCACTGACGTGCAGTGGTGTAACAAGGTACATTTACTCAAGTACTGTACTTAAAGGGATACTCCACTTTCAAATAAAATAAACATTTAAAAAATATATTAAAAATAAATGAAAAAAGTAATGGAAAAATCACGGCCCCCTCACGCATTAGAGTGTCCTACTAATGTGTGAGGGGGGCGTGATTTTGCCATAACTTCTTTCATTTTTTTTTTTTTTTTTTTTTTAATGTTTATTTTATTTGAAAGTGAAATATCCCTTTAAGTACACTTTTGAGGAAATGTTACTTTACTGGAGTATTTCCAATTATACTTTTCCTTCTCTATTCCACTACATCTCAGTGGCAAATATTGTACTTTTACACCACTACAATTATTTGAACATTTTAGTTACTAGTTACTTTGCAGATATAAATAATTACATTATAAAACATACATTAACCACTTTAGCCATATTTTATACCTAGGCTATTTGAAAATAGCCGATCTACAAGCTCACAACGTGTTGCATATCGACCCGTTGTGAGCTTGTAGATCTGCTATTTTCAAACATTTTGGTACTTTTACTTTTGGTAAAACTGTAAAAGTATCAGGCCAAACTGAGGGGGCATGGTGGCCATGGCTTTCACGTCTCTTTGAAATTCCTGCCCTGTTGCATACACAAACATGCACACTGCACAGAATGTAAATATACATACTGTAGCCTACACACATAGAGATACAAAGCCAAAGTGCAGTAACTACGAAAGGAAAAATAACTAATAAATGGGTTTAAAAGTGCTTCAACTGGTCAGCCAAACGAGTTATCGGAATATAAGTGATATTATACTAATTGTATATCTGTTCTTGAGGTAATTGTTTATCCCCCAAAATCACGAAGGCTAATTTGACCTTTGGGATACACAAATAAGTTGGTGTGTCCAAAAACGTAGTTTCTGCACTTTGTAAATAAATATACACACACTGCGCAGTGCACACATACTGTACATAGATGTACATGGATCTCTTGTCATATCTCGTCAATTAGTTGACTGTACTGGCTTTTTAACTTGAGAATACAGGGTCTCAGGGGTCGTGGCCGTGGTGTTTCTGGTCTCAGTGGTGGCCGTAGGAGCGGGGCCGGAGTGATGCTGGACCACACTGTAGATGGTCATATCTCCATGATCAGGGTGCTGAGCATTAGCACTGTCTGCATTAGTCATCGCTGGATCACTGGTCTGAAACCAGAGCAAAACACGGTTTTATTTTATTTTGTATCTACAGTATAATGTTTATGATAATTTATTTATTTATTTATTACAGCATCATAACTAACCTGTGTATTAAAGGGATATTTCACTTTCAAACATGTTTTGGGTCATTTTAACGTCTACTCTGGCTTTTGTGAGCACCCAGACAGTTTTTTAGTTGCTTGATTCAGTATTTACATATTAAATTACATTACAGTCATTTAGCAGACGCTTTTATCCAAAGCGACTTACAATAAGTGCATTCAACATATTGTAGGTAGGCAAGGAAACTACTAATCACCAGAAGTTTTAAGTGCATTCTCTTCTAAAACAAGCAACTAAGAGTATACCTACAGTGTACTGTAGGTATGCTACAGTATAGCGCTAAGGTAAAATATGCAATATACTGTATCACTACTTTCTTAAACAGATGAGACAAATAGGAAAATCAAATGAGCAAGGGCTAAAACAAATAAGTGTATTGAATAAACTAGATCCAATAAGACAAGAGCTCGTACAACTAATTGACAACAAGTAGGCAAGGCAAAGAGGAAGGGTAGTGTTTCCTGAAGAGGTGGGTTTTCAGCATGCGGCAAAAGTCATGACTCTACTGTCCTGACATCAGTGGGGAGTTCATTCCACCACTGTGGGTCCAGAAGATCGACCAGAAGGACCACTGAGCGACGAGACTTGACTTGACTTGACTTGATATTGTCCTTCGAATGCGTGAGGAGACCGTATTTTTTCAATTACTTTTTTCATTAATTTTTTTTATTTTTTGGGGAAAATAATTAATAAATAAAAGAATATAAAAGAAAAAAGTAATTGAAAAACATGGTCTCCTCAGGCATAGAAGGACAATATCAGTCACCAGAAACAAAAGCGGGTGTTTTCAATGAATCTAACATGGTTAAAATGGAGTTTGAGGTTACAATGGGTTGGTATAGGAAGGGGGAGTGTCTGATAAAACGGATATCAAATATCTAAATACTGAATAAAGCAACTAAAAACTGTCTGGGGTGTTAACAAAAGTCCAAGTAGACATTAAAAACAACCCAACCATGTTTGAAAGTGAAATATCCCTTTAACTTACTTTTCATAAATTTTCTGTACCATAAACTAATATTTTAAGCACTTACAAAAGTTTCCCAGTGCAACTTGCCAAGCTCAGAAAGTGGTAAAAATGTTGTCTTACCTTAACAGAAGCATATGTTGTATTTGCCACGTCATATTTGACACCTCCAATCCCTTAAAAAACAGTGATACAATCAATTCTTAATGTGTACCTGCTATCTTTAATTCACCCTCTTTAAGCCTTCATTCAGGGTTTTATCCACCTAACTGTTTTTAGTAGTTTTTTTTCCCTCCTGAAAATGCAGGTGCTCTCTTCCAAAGAAGCATAGCGAAAATACTCAGCGCTCCCATTGAAAACAATTCCAAACATACCCTGCACTCACAAAAAAAAACACCTTGGTGGACACAGCCCCTTAGTGTTTTCTTCTCTAAAGAAAGTGTCAGCTCTACACTTGTATCAGTAGAAAACATAATATGGATAAATTCCAGTGTCAGACATAGCACTGACACTCATCATTGAAGGTTTAGAGAGTGTTTAAGGGGACATGCCACCATGTTGGAGGAGTGTCAACTATTGTGATGTTATTACCTGTTTCACCATCAAGAGATGATTATTTTGTGTTCCCAATAATCACTGGTGAAAAAACTACAAACATTCTGTGACAAGTCTATGTTTGGCTCACAAGTCTCTAATGAAAACACCTTTCTCAACTATAAATAAGTCAATTGTTAAAACCCCAGATTCCTTTGCATGGAGACGTCCAGGTGGGAACTGTTGTCCCTTGTGGCAGGACGGACCTCTCCATGCAAAAGATTCCTGTGATGATTTGAATTAGATTTACACCGTAATTACAAGATTATGGAGAAAAGGGAAAGGTTCTAAACACTGGGATGTAATGTACCACTGGATTCCTGACAAAATATATAGAGCTGCATACATTACAATAATAGATATTACATATAGTTCCCAAATAGTCTCAGAAAAGGAGACATTTGTTTCAAGCCTGTTGAGTAAAGGCATACATTCACCAAGACCTTAACCCTCATATAGGATTTGTTAATGATATCCTTTAATATTATAATGGTAAAAGTACAGAACCCACTGGAACTTACATTTTCTGGCAGCAATGACACCAGCTCCACATAAGGCAGCTATGAGAGCTATGCACACCACAGATATGACGATGATGATAATATTAACACCTGTGAACAAAAGAAAGAAAAGTGTATAAATGTTGTATGCTAACTGTTGTATGCTAACTTCTTATTATATGTGCCCCATATAGGTGTGTGTGTGTGTGTGTGTGTGTGTGTGTGTGTGTGTGTGTGTGTGTGTGTGTGTGTGTGTGTGTGTGTGTGTGTGTGTGTGTGTGTGTGTGTGTGTGTGTGTGTGCGTGCGTGCGTGCGCGCGTGTGTTTGTGAGCGTGCGCGAGCGCGAGCGTGCATGCGTGCGCACATATTTCACGAATGTGATTTGAATGATAAAACTGTACATTTGCTAAGACAGTGGACTGGCTTACATAGGCACACTACACGGGACATCATATTCCACAGTAAACAGGAGGGTGGTCTTGGGAGTTCCTAACTTTGAATGGACATTCTGTATTTTGCTACAAGGCTTAGCCATCTAGTTTGACCTACAGAGGCACATGTTTTCACCCTGGATTCCTTGGATCATGGAACTCCATATAGGTTTCATCCATTTGTGCCAGAGATGTATTATATTCCATTCCGATTGGCTATGATTGACTTACAAAATGTGCAGGCCCTAGGTAGCAAATCTGGCCTGGCAGATATCTGTGCCCAGAAGAGCGCACTTGTCTAGTTTTCTAGTTAAAATATTATTACAGTACTTTATTTCAACCATAACCTTCACTTTAAATCTTTTGCTGTTGTTTATGTCTAATTTCTCCAGTGAATATACAATTATAAATTCAATTTCTGGAACTATTAATACTTACTTGTGAGAGCGCAAGGCTGTAAGGATGGCAATGTCAGGCGGTTCAAAGCACTTTGTTCGGATTGGGTGTAGCTTTAGACTCCCTATCTTACACCCAGTGCAATTTGGTGCAGTGAAAAAAATGCAGTACCACTAATTTGATGTACTGTATATAGGTGGGTTCGCAACGCACGCATACTCCTTACAATCAAAGTCCATCCAAATTCAACACATCACTCTCATTCAAAAATAGTTAATGATCTGGGCCAGATTATAGCCTATGGCATTGGTGGCACCAGCCAATTCGCTGTGCTGGGAGACACCAAAGATATACTTATTTTTTGTGCTCAGCTGCCTGCTCGCAGTGTGCACATGATGCTAATCGTTGTGATAGTTTGCAATAGCTACAGACAGACAGACAGACAGACAGACAGGCAGGCAGGCAGGCAGGCAGGCAGGCAGGCAGGCAGGCAGGCAGGCAGGCAGGCAGGCAGGCAGGCACGCACAGTGTGCGTCGCACACACGCACGCAGGCACGCACGCAGGCACGCACGCACGCACGCACGCACGCACACACACACACACACACACACACACACACACACACACACACACACTCACACGCAGTATGCTTCACCCTGCCTTCAGCCTGGCGGAGATAAGACATGACGTGAAACATGTTTTACCTTTCAGATCATTCAGAACACAAAAAACAGGTTTTGTGTCATTGCTCCAGCTGACCTGGCTGCTATGGTTACAGACGACTGACTTGTCAGAGATGTAGAGAGAGAGGAGACCAGTAGAGGTCATGACCTCTGAACTTTCTCCTCCCTCCTGAGAGCAGGTTTGGTTGTTGTCACATGTAAAAGTGTTTGTGACAGAAGATTCATCGCTGCTGCAGGTCACTGTCAGGTTACAGGAATCACCGCTGGAGGACACTTGGACCACTGTCACATTTACTGGGGACACTAAATCTGGAGAAAGATATGAAGGGTTTAATTTTAAAAGACAGTAAAGTAATGTTGATCAATGTTAATATTTGATGGGGGTTAACCCCAAGCGCCCACTCCTTAGCCACTGCCGCCCCAGCAAATAGCATAGCAATTGATTGACACGCCTACATCAGGAACTTCACTAACTGTTCACTAACTTCACTGTAACTTCACTACATAGTTGTTGGCCAAGTGTGCCTGTGCACCCTCAAACCAGACGCATAAGAGCCCTGACAGATAGAGAGCATCGCTGATGCCTCTTTATAAATGTCTGAAAACAAAAGGATGGAGATGGTTCAGATGCTAGGAAAACCTGGCTTTTCACTCAAAGCGGTCAGTGTAAAATAGCTTGGGGGAGGGGGGGGGGTCCGGCCCCCGGCCCCTTGGGTTTATGACAATGTGGCCCCCTGAACAATTTAATTGAATAGCCCTGGTGTAAAGCAATGCTCAGAATTTTCAATTGTCAATGTTCTGAGCACTCTGTATCCGAACGATCAGAGAGCCCCCAGGTGCACTCCAGCGTGTGCACTCCAGCGTGTAATGGGGTGGCACCTCGGGTGACCCCCTGGACACACCACTGACTAAATGTAATGTCAAAATGAGTAATACATTTTATATTGAATATATATATATTATGCGCTTATTTGTAATATGTACATATTTGTACATTACTTTCAACATGGTTCGCATCCTAAAATGTTGATATGGAATGTTTTTTGGGCCCAGAAACATCACTGCATCTGTGGTTTGTAGAAACCATATTGTTAACTGCTAACCATGTTAGCAGTATTAACGTTAGCAGTTTTGCTGACCCATTCCTTACATATTGAATATGAGCGATTTGTAACAGGGTGGTTCTGCTGCGAGTAGAAAGGGTCACCAAAATGAGTTGGGTTCATTCTCCAGGGAGCATGAAGGTGCACATTACATGGTAATCCTGCCATACAGATACTTTGTTTTGGACCAACTGGTGCAAAGATAAAAAACAGCAGTCATTGACCTTCTTGGCAGGGAAACATTAAGGAACATAGAACATTAAAACATGACAAATTAATCAACGTATTACATATGAAAGTAAAGAGAAGAGAAATGTGTCCATTTTGTAGATTACATTAAGAAACCTACCTTGAACTGTCACATTGTACTTTGCAATAGACACCTCTTCATCTTTAGACAAGACTGCTTGGTAAAGTCCAATGTCAGATTTTGTCAGATTCTTCAATAACAAAGAATAATCTTTCTGAGAAAATGTAACCCTTCCTCTGTAATTTAGAAAGGTGAATTCAGTTTTTCCGTTGAAAGTGTATTCTAGTATATCAGTTTCGTTGCATTTCCACGTAAGTCTGCGAGCGTCTTGTATCAGGTCAGGTGTCTGGATGAGGAGATGTACATCCTTTCCCATCAGAACATGCTCTTGCTTCACATCACTGGAGGCCACTGGAAATTAATTGTTAGGAAGTATTATAAACATTATACAGCAAATGTAATTGTAAACTGAAAGTGTAAAACAAATATAACTAGACGCGTCACAATTCAGGGCAATTGCAGAGTGTGGTTGCGCCGACGTGAGTCGCGGGTCGCTGCCGCCGGGACTCGAGGAATACGCTGGGAGGAATACCGTCAGAGACTGCGCCAATTACATTGTCATGCAACTCCTGAGATCACTTGCGTTTCATTTTGAGAGGATTGGTCCCCCCAACATATGTTTTTTGCATCAAAAGGTTACATTTTGAGCATTTGTGGCGCCCCCTATGGATCAAAGTGGAAATTGTTTTGGGGATTTGTTGAGTAAACCACCCTTGACATGTGATTAAAATTTGGGATTGACTGGACGTTTTGTTCGTGATTTGTGGGCTTTTTTGTAAAACGGGCCCCTCCCGCTAACTTTGGAAGCCATTTACGGACGAACGGTATGGACTATCAAAATTCTGTTTCGGTCCAGAGTATCGCATGGGTCCAGAGATCATGTGAACCGATTTTTGTGAAATTTGGGCAAAATATGTGGGAGGAGGAGCTAAAAGTGTGTTTTGAAGAAAATTCAAAATGGCGGAAAATCTATCCTGACGCAAATGGGCGTGGCCTATATGGGGAGATTACGACCTACGGTTCAAAAGTTATAGGCCAAAACGTAAAGGGGGCTGTTATAGCGCCACCATGAGGCTGACTGGTGTAATTATTTTATTAATAATTTGGCAATAAAGTATAAACCCCCCCCCCTCCAAGTTTTTAAACTCTAGCCTTTACGGTTTTTGAGAAAAAAATACTTGAATTTGAGTTTTTCATTATCCCATTAAAGTGGATGGGGAAATTTAATGCACTAATAAATCAATATCAAAAAATGAATCCAGGGAAAAATACATTTTGATTTTACGACCTACGGTTCAAGAGTTATAGGCCAAAACGTGAAGGGAGCTGTTATAGCGCCACCATGAGGCCGACTGGTGTATAATTTTGTTTAATAATTTCGCACTAAATCATGAACCTCCCCAGCAAGTCTTGTAACTCTAGCCCTTACGGTTTCTGAGAAAAAAATACTTGAATGGGCATTTTTTCATTTTCCCATTAAAGTGGATGGGGAAATTTAATGCACTAATAAAATCAATATAAAAAAATCTATCCAGACGCAAACGGGCGTCTGGATTTTGATTTTACGACCTACAGTTCAAGAGTTATAGGCCAAAACGTAGAGTGGGATGTTATAGCGCCACCATGAGGCTGAATGGTGTGATATTTTTTTTAATAATTTCGAACTAAATTATGAACCTCCCCTCCAAATGTGGTAGCTCTAGCTCTTACGATTTCTGAGAAAAAAATACTTGAATTTGAGTTTTTTCACTTTTCCATTAAAGTGGATGGGGACATTTAATGCACTAATAAATCAATATCAATTAAACTATTTAACCAATCTCTTAACAAAATACAAGTGCACGATTCCCGGTCAAGCCGGTCATTTTGACATATGACATTGGGGGATAAAAACTGTGGGAGGAGTAGCAGCCCGAAGTATTGTTTATCTAGAATAAAGAAGAAGAATAAAGTCAGAGAGAGTACTATAGTCTGGTTGCCCATTCGGGCAACCACACTAAATATTCTGGAGGCATACTGGTTTAGACCATGCCTATGAAATTACATACTGTAGTGTGTGGATTATCATTACCATGATAAATGTTCTTTATTACAGGTGGTTTCTATGCTTCTTTCTTCACTTTATAAACGATTTTGAGGGATGATAGAAACCATAGTGCAATCACTTTTTGCTGCAGGAGCTGATTCGCAGCTCCTGGTACATAAAATGGTCAGTTAATCACAGGAAGGCCCAGGTGGTCACCCCTTGATATATTAATTAATTCTTATGTATATTTAAGATAGTCTTTGCACCTTGTATTGGGGGGTGTGACGGTGTTGTGGTCGAATAATATAATCTCAGTTTTTGGTTGAGTGTCAGAAAGTTGTTGCCATGCGTGTGCAGATAATCTGTAGTAGCCTATCACAGGAGCAGAGTCACACCACCAAACTGAATGCAATAATAGTATTGCAATAAATGGTTAATTCTGAGCTGAAGTGTCAAACTGAAGTGAGATTGTGAGATACGGAACAGGAAAGAGTGTGGTTTCCATTTGAGTTGGTTTGCAAATGATTGCATAGACTCTCTTTTGACTCTCTTCTCACACTAAATAATGTGACTGCTACACATGGTGTTCCTTATTAATTAAAAAAAAATCATTGTCAAATTAAACCTTTCTGGTGAAACCAGTTTTGTATTTTTTATTCCATTCGAATTCCATGGATTTAATCTAAGATAAATAAAAGCAGTAAACATTACAGAAGTGGGCAGCCTTTTTCCCCCTCAGAGGGCCATATGACTTTGATAAAGTGAGAGAAAGGCCACACATTGGACAACTGAATTTAAACACAAAGTGCAGAATTATGTTTAAAGTGCATGAATTTGAAATGACAAATTGCTTTACAACAAACTATTTGCCTGGCCAGAAGGCCTGGGTTTTTCTGTTACAAATGTTGACTATCTTACACCTGCATGTGTCACTCTGGTGTACTCTGAGGTTACAATGAAAATATTACTTCCAAGGTCTCCTGTGCAAGTGCAGATTTTTTTTTTTTACCATTGAGCTACAGTAATGGAGCCTGCCTGCTTGCTCAGGGGATAAATTGAATCTTGACATTCAGGTCAAAATTCCTGTCAAACTAGAAACAGGATTGTGTCAAATGTCTTGTCTCACCTAGACACAGGATCTAAATGTCTCAATATGAAGAGCAGGGAGACAAAGGTAACATTTTTATTAACATATTCTACCAAGCAGATTGGACTAAATTACATTTTATTCATTAAAAAAAGTTACATAGTGGCGCTTTGACTACCATTAATTGGAATTAAGTTAAATTAATTTGCTTTGATATCAGGGCAGGAATTTCAGTGAGTCCACGAAGGCCATGGCCGTCGTTGCCCCTCAGTTTGGCCTGGCAAAAAAATGGCATGCCCTGACACCACAGTGGCCTTAATGCCCCAGCTGACTGTACCACTTTCTCCTCTGTCTCTTTCTTGTCAATATGTAGACACCAGTGTCTCTTTCTTGTCATGTAGACACCAGTTTTCTTGTCATGTAGACACCAGTGTCTCTTTCTTGTCATGTAGACACCAGTGTCTTTTGTTGAGATTCTGTAACTCCTCTGAGTCCCCATCTTTAAACCAATCCAGTTACTTTGATTGGTGCAGGACTGAGTATGGATCAGATTGTAAATACCATAATGTATTTATTTCACTGCAGATAGTCTACATATTAAATTTAAAATCATCCTTAACCTTTAAATTCAATTAATTATTTCAATGGACTAAAATCTAGTTTAATTTGATGGCCTTCCTGCCCTGGCATTTGGCCTTTGTGCCCTCAAAAAATGGACAACACCAAAGGCCAAGTGGCTTTTCCCCTAAAATGATGAAATTCCAGGCCTGTTTGATATACATTAACATAATGCTTCCTTTTATCCTTTATACTTCTTTGAGGGGACACAGTAATTTCCTTGATTATCCCAAAGTGTACTGTATGTGAATTTCCATGTGAATAAAGCTTTTACATTAGTTTATGTGATTGTTTAAATTCACACTACCCTGAATTATCATCAATAACGTTATAAACCTATGATCTGATCATATCAAGGAAAAAATCTATTCTACTATAGTTTGTCTACCTCTTTGCTAACTATAATGCGTATAATGAGTGAATTTTAGAAGGCTTTACCTTGATTTAAAGTTAGTAGAATACACGCACACAAAAGGAACCTCATGGTGCGTAGTTCAGGAAATGCTGTTGAATGAGAGCACTTCCTATTTGAGGCATCGTTTATGAAAAAGCTGCACACCTCCTACTGTAAATGATTATGCACATCTGTCAGGGACCGAGTTGGTCGGAAGGAGAGACACAGGGAAAACTTTGTGGGTTTTAAAATATTGTTCTCTTTTTTATTTCTTTTTATTTCTTTTTCTTTTTTCTTTGGTTGCAAATAATGATTTAACAAAACAAAAGGTGCTCAACACAAAAAGGAAATTAAACTAAACAGACAAACAACACAACTGAACTGAAAACTGAACTAACCAGAATGACACAGGAGGTGGACATATATAGGGATGGGTCAGACCACTGTTAACACAAAAGGGGGAAAAGACAAAGACTACCATAGAAACACACACTCAAAACTCCTGCCCCACCCCATGGTACAGAGGGACTGTGGTGCAGTCCAATTTCTCCAGATTAGCTGTTAGATCTGGAGCAGCTGATCCCCATTGCTTTGGCCAGCCCATCATGTCCATATATGTCCGTCAGCCACCTCCCACAGCACTGGTAACTCAAAGAAAACTCAGTCAAATCAAATGCAAATAAAGTCACAGAAAAACAACTAAACCATAAACTGTTATTCCAATTGGTTGTGTGTGGTTACATATATTAGATGGCATTTGTGTATAATGTACAACTGAAAATAAACCAACTAAATAAATAAACCAAAAGGAATCACCATACAATATCGGCTCAATGTGTGGCTGCTGTGTCAGCCATCACACACTCCCCCCCTTCAGAGCTCTCGCTGAAACAGCGAGAGAGGTAATCTGACGTGACGTTGAGTTTGCCGGGGATGTGTTGCACAGTAAATCGGAAAGGTTGCATGGCCAGGTACCACCTTGTGATGCGGCCATTGGTGTCTTTCATCCGCTGCATCCACTGGAGGGCTTTATGGTCAGTCTGGATAGTGAATTCCCTCCCCAGGAGGTAATACTTGAACGAGTCGAGGGCCCACTTGATGGCCAGGGCTTCTTTTTCCACTGTAGAATACCGCACCTCTCTTGGCTCCAGCTTTCGGCTGATGAACGCCAGGGGATGTTGGTCCTCCGGTGGGCCCTGCAGAAGGACAGCTCCGAGCCCCCTCTCCGAGGCATCAGTTTGTAAAATGAACGCTTTTTCAAAGTCTGGACTGTATAGGACGGGGTTCTTACCCAGAGCCTGCTGAATGTCTTGAAAGGCTACCAATGTCTCCTTCGTCCACCGGAGCCGTGTTTTCCCGGTCATGTTTGTGAGGACAGCAGCTCTATCGGACATATTGGGTATGAAACGGTGATAGAAGCCCGCCATGCCAAGGAAGGACCTTAGCTGCCTCTTGGTATTAGGTGGGGGACAGGAATTGATAGCGTGGACCTTGTGGACCTGTGGTTTGATGACCCCATTCCCAATTACAAACCCCAGATACTCGGTCTCAGCTTTGGCGAACACACACTTTGCAGGGTTAATGGTCAGGCCCGCAGATTGGATTCGCCCCAGAACCTCCCCCAGATGTTGGAGATGCTCCTCCCAAGTGGCACAGAAAATCACAATGTCATCAAGATATGCACATCCATAGTCATAACATCCTCTCAATACCTGATCCATCAATCTTTGAAAGGTTGCCGGGGCCCCATGCAACCCAAATGGCAGGACTGTGAACTGGAAAAGCCCCCATGGAGTGCGAAAGGCTGTCAGCTCCCTAGACCGCTTGGAAAGAGGCACTTGCCAGTAGCCCTTGCATAAGTCAATGGTGGTCAGGTACTTTGCTTTGCCCAGTCGCTCAATCAGGTCATCAATATGTGGTGTTGGGTAAGAATCAAATTTTGACACAGAGTTCAGGTATCTAAAATCAATACAAAATCGTATGGTGCCATCTTTCTTTGGGACTAAAACAACTGGGTTACACCACTCACTTTTGGATTCCTCAATGGTGCCCAGGGACAGCATCAGGTCCACCTCTTTTTTCAAGGAGCCCTGGAGGCGTTCTGGAATCCTGTAACTCATACGTTTTACGTCAGCCTCTTTTTTTAAGACAATATCATGTTCAACAATATTTGTGCGTCCTGGATATTCTTGAAATATTTGAGGATTACATAAAGCTTTCACCTGATTTTGTTGATCCGTTGACAGATGGCCTAGATCAAGCACTGCGGGGGCAGGTGAGGGCAGATATTGGTCATCTACTGCCTCTTCCTCCTCCACCGCTCTGATCAGCATAACCCCTGCCGTCTTCTCTGGTCTCTCAGACCATTCTTTGAGGAGGTTCACATGCAACACCTTACGGGAACGTGGCCGCCCTGGGGTTGCAACCTGGTAGGTGGTAGGGCCAAGTTGTTTCTCCACCTCAAATGGCCCTTGCCACTTTGCCAGCAGCTTGCTGTCGCTGGTGGGTAGCATGATCAGAACCTTCTGTCCTGGACTAAAGGACCTCTGTCGTGCTGACTTATCATACCACGTTTTCTGATAGCGTTGGGCCTCGGCCATGTGCTGCTGGGCGAGTTCCGTCATCTTCTGCAGCTTTTCTCTCATCTGAACCACATAGGTTATTACATCAACAGCTCCCTCCTCCCCCCCCTGGTCCCCTTCCCAAGCCTCCCTCAGCAAAGTCAGAGGTCCCCTCACCTCATGACCATACAACAGTTCAAATGGAGAGAAGCCAGTTGAGGCTTGGGGTACTTCCCTATATGCAAAGAGGAGGTAAGGTAGCCATTGGTCCCAATCAGATCCAGTGTCATCGACAAACTTACGGAGCATTTGCTTAAGGGTCTGGTTAAACCTCTCCGTTAGTCCATCTGTCTGCGGATGGTAAGGGGTCGTTCGCACACCCTTGATGCCGAGCAGCTGGTAAACCTGTTTCAGAAGGGTGGACATGAAATTAGTGCCCTGGTCCGTTAAAATCCCCTGCGGAAGACCCACCCTGGAGAAAAACTGCACCAAGGAGAATGCCACAACTTTTGCTTTGATGGATTTTAGAGGGAACACTTCTGGATATTTAGTAGCGTAATCTGTAATCACCAGCATGTAACGGTTTCCGGCTTTACTTTTTTCAACCGGACCAACAATGTCCATACCTAATCGTTCAAAGGGGGTGCCAATAATGGGGAGAGGCTGAAGTGGAGCTCTCGAGGGTCTTCTGGCTGATGTCTTCTGGCACTGAGGGCAAGTCCTACAAAACTGGTCAACATCTGCCTGTAAACCAGGCCAGTTAAAGTGTCGTTTAATGCGCGCTATGGTCTTGTGTTTCCCTAGGTGGCCCGCCCAGGGAACAGAGTGGCCTAAGGTAAGTACTGACTCTCGGGCTAACCTGGGAACCACTAGCTGCTTAACTGGTCCATGTTGAAGGTAGAGCATACCCTTCTGTAGGAAATACTCCTCTCTAGAACTGTTCTGCAACCCATTCCCCCCCTCTTTAGCATTTTGCAACAATGTGGCTAAACTGGGGTCATCCTGTTGCATCTGCACCATATTTGAGGGCACCTTAAAACCCAGTGGTAGATCTGGAGCTACCTCCTTTGAGGGTTTTACCACAGTATGCTGGAACTTCTCCTGCCTCCTTTGTCTGCGTGGTTTTCGGGCTTTCCCGGGCTGTTGGTCTAGGTCTGCATCATAAAAAGGCAGGGTACTGAGTGTTACTGATGGCTCATCTACCAACTTGGCTTGGGCTCTGGTTACTGCAACATTACAACTGTGAGGTTTGTGTAACAAATCAAACAAGACGGGCAGGTCACTACCTAACACGGCTGAAAAGGGCAGATTGTCTGCCACTCCAATGTTCAACAGGTAAGTTTGTCCTTGCACTTCAATGTACATGTCAGCTGTGGGGTACGGCTTCTTATCTCCATGCACACAGCAAATGGGAATTGTCTCTGAAGTGCAAATAACATTGGGTGGCACGAATTTCCGGTGCACCAGGGTCTGATCACTGCCAGTGTCAATCAGGGCCTTCAGAGTCTTTCCATTAATTTTGACGGTTGCCATCTTCATGTACTGATCATTATTAGTTTGTAAATCATTTTTACGAGGCACCACACACATTTGAGTGAGCTTGAGTGGATTCTTTGGGCAATTTGGTTGTATGTGGCCTTCCTGTCCACACAAATAACAAGTGGGTACTCTATTAAACCGTTTCGTTGGTGTATTTGTTGGCTGGTTCTCCCGGATGGGAGCCTTACCCACACCTGGTGTTGCATCCTGGTGGTATTGAGGAGAGGTGGGCCAGCGGTTCTCTTTTGCTTCCCTCCAGTTGTTATAGCTCCATGGCTGTCCTTTCCTCCTGGCGGCCACAAACACATCAGCCAGTGACGCAGCCTTTGCTGCCGATGGAGGATCATGTTCCTTGATCCATATCTGTAGCTCAGGGGATAGCATGCGTAAGTATTGCTCCAAAATGATCATTTCACCAACATCATTAACAGTTTTATCTTTCGGTTGGATCCATTTCTGATACAGCTCCTTTAACCTTACATACAGTTCCTTGGGGGTTTCCCCCGGTTCAATATCTGTGTAGCGAAATCTCTGCCTATAGGACTCTGGATTAATGTCATATTTTCTTAGAATGGCATTTTTAACACTCATAATCATGACTTTCATCAACATCCATATGTACATAGGCACTTCTCGCCTTACCAGTAAGCAGTGGAATTAGGCGGAAAACCCAATCAGATTTAGGCCACCTATATGCTGATGAAATTTTTTCGAACGTCATTAGAAAGTGTTCAATATCATCACTCTCGGTTAATTTTTCCAATCTAGGCTCTGGAGAGAACCGAAACCGACCTGTAGCGACGTCTGGAGGGCCCTCTGGAGACGCTGTTGCTTCGGCCTGTGGACCAGGTTCACCACCTGCATTGCGTTCTGGGCCTGGGGAAGTATGAGCCTGCACCTCCAGCTGCATCTGCTGGAACTGATTTTTCAGTGCCTCATAACGTTGCTCCTGACGAGCATCCCGGGCCTCCTGTTTGTCTATGTGGGCCTGAAAAATACCGGCCAAATCTCCCAGTGTTGGCTCTCGGCCAACACTGATCTCAACGTCCCCTCCAGTGGCTCCTTTAGAGTCTGGATTATCCTCCTCTCAGTCTCGGTTTTGGTGGTCCTCTTCCTCCTCTGCCACGATTCATTGCTCATCCGGGTTTGGAAAAAAAAATGTATTGAGAAAAAGGGGGGAAAAAAACCTGTGCTGTCCCACCACTGCCACCATCTGTCAGGGACCGAGTTGGTCGGAAGGAGAGACACAGGGAAAACTTTGTGGGTTTTAAAATATTGTTCTCTTTTTTATTTCTTTTTATTTCTTTTTCTTTTTTCTTTGGTTGCAAATAATGATTTAACAAAACAAAGGTGCTCAACACAAAAAGGAAATTAAACTAAATAACTAAACAGACAAACAACACAACTGAACTGAAAACTCAACTAACCAGAATGACACAGGAGGTGGACATATATAGGGATGGGTCAGACCACTGTTAACACAAAAGGGGGAAAAGACAAAGACTACCATAGAAACACACACTCAAAACCCCTGCCCCACCCCATGGTACAGAGGGACTGTGGTGCAGTCCAATTTCTCCAGATTAGCTGTTAGATCTGGAGCAGCTGATCCCCATTGCTTTGGCCAGCCCATCATGTCCATATATGTCCGTCAGCCACCTCCCACAGCACTGGTAACTCAAAGAAAACTCAGTCAAATCAAATGCAAATAAAGTCACAGAAAAACAACTAAACCATAAACTGTTATTCCAATTGGTTGTGTGTGGTTACATATATTAGATGGCATTTGTGTATAATGTACAACTGAAAATAAACCAACTAAATAAATAAACCAAAAGGAATCACCATACAATATCGGCTCAATGTGTGGCTGCTGTGTCAGCCATCACACACATCCAGAATAGACATGTTGTTCAAGTTAAGGATTTTCATAAAAGTTAAATGTACTAAAGTGCTTTTAGTATCATTAAAGAAAGCAGATAGATAGATAAACAACACAAGTTTATCCCACCCTAAAACAAAAGTGTCCATTACAATGTACGTAATGTACAGTAGTTATAAAGTGCTCCTTTTCACTGTTTAAACATACTGTGCATGCAGAAAACAACGCTTACAGACACCAGTGGCGTACCCACCATAGAGGCAAGGCAGGCGGCCGCCTGCCCAACTAAAATCTCGCCACCCCTAGAAAATAAAGTAAAAGACTGACAGACAGTGGCCGTCATTCACGCAGGCAGGCAGCCATCACTACCGTATCCATTCAGCAGAGCGACCCGCGCCTATAGTGATGCAAATCATGTATGCCATTGTCTTCATGGGGTACTAGGAGTGCCAGGAGTGGGGGTCTGGGCCATCACCTGTACTACTCACCTGGCATAGAAAGTACACGCAGAAGTACAATGACAACCTCTCGCCTAGTCTGTGTCTCCTAGCGTTTGAGAGAGATTTAACTGAAGGTCTGAACTACGATTCAGTTATAGATATTTTCAAGTGCAGCAAGCTCCGTCGTCTCATGTTTTGAGACATCACTACATGCTTGAAAACTATTTGATTTGGCTGTTATTGTTACTGTTGTAATCGCAATGTTGAAATGAGTCAATAATTTGTGCAGGACATCATGTTCGCCTTTTCTGTAATGCTGCTTTTTATAGAATAAAAATACATACATTGATTATACTTATTATTGTTTTTATTAACGTTTTTCAGTTTTGTAGTCAGGTAGTGTTGTTGTGTTGTTAACTCGTTTCCCCCGAGATTTTCCCCCGAGAACCCTCGCCTGCCCTAAATGTAATTTCTGGGAACGCCACTGACAGACACTATCAGGAAATACATGGTAGCACCCATCATGACCAGATATGACAATACAACAATGTTTTGTGTTTGATTATAGTATATGCGATGGTGACCAACAGCCTTACTGAGTTCACAACAATAATAATTTGGATTACACCGTTAAAGTGCAAAGTGAGTAACTGTTGTAACCCCAATAAAAAGACAGTTTGTCAACTACGCCACTTTTGTTAGAGGGGATGGGTCCCCTATGTAAAAAAGAAGGCTTAATTTCACAGGACACACAGATTCAGATTTGATACCAGGTAAGGAGAGTAACACTTTTAACCCAGGAGAGACCTGACACAGAAACAGTTTCGAAAAAGGTAAGTATACATTTATTTAGATTGTCCCTTTACAGAGGCCTCTACGCCGTAAAAATGCAAAAACAAAAGAAAATCCCTAACCTCCTATGGTGACCACTGACTAACTAAAATGCAATATCAATTAGAATACCATAGAAGTGCAAATACTAGTAATATGCAAATGCTAGCAATGTGCAAATACTGTCAAAGTGCAAATACTGTCAAAGTGAAAATGCTGGGGGAGCCCAGGAGGCCAGGCCGGGAAGCTCCGGACCACATCTACTTCAACCGACACCACAAATCTGTAAGTACAAAGCAGGGTGCCAGTTGATCTGTTTCCAGACAGCTACTACACTACAGGCTACGGTCTTGACAGGTGTTAAGGACGAGTGTTGCATAGGCCGGTACTTACAACGGAGGCAGGGTATGAGCCCTGTCTATGCGTTGGTTGCGCGTGCAACACTACGGACACCTCTCCGTCACCGTCTCACTCCAGGCACCTCTCTGCTGCGTATATGAAGACTTGAATTATGCTGGCTGTACCTGGGCACGCCACTGGATCCTCAAGGGTTTTTTTGTTCACGGAAGCGGTCACGCCCGAGCCCATTGCCTTCTGTCTCGGTATCTGTGGCATGAGATTGCTTACCCCCATCTTTCATTCACATGCTTCTCTGTCTGTGTTCCCTTTTTTAATGAGTCCGCTCTCCCATTCATTCGGGGAAAACTCCGACCCGCTCCGCTCGCACTGGCTCCCGATGACGTGTCCACGCTTGCAGAGATGGTGATTGACACGGCTGTCATAGTTCAGGTGTTTAGATTGTGTGGAATGTGGGCCCAGGGGTAGAATGGTATTATTGTACGTTAACAAAACATAATCAATCCAAGAAAAAATATAATACAAAGCATGCGGAAAATAGTAGCCTACATTACTTTTCAAGGAAAATAAAATATAAATAATGCACAATACAAATAATTAAAACTAAATAAATAAATAATACCCCTCAGTCTACCCTCTCACGTCTATGCCTTAATTTCCGCTAAAACTGCAACTATGAGCCTCAACTGAGAGGACACCTGTCAGCTGTGCAGGTCTATTTACAACTCACAGTTTTGTGAGCAAACCATGTTTTCACCTGTTGGTAGTCTGTCAGCGTGGTATGGATCCGTCCACCAACCAAACCTCTGTCTATTTGTGTTCTCTTGTTGTGTATAAAGGGAATAAGGCTGCATTGCATGTCTCCAAGAGCTCTTGACTTTTGTTATTAACACATTAATTCATTCCACTCTACCCTTGTTTGAATTACTTTTTATACTTATACTTATAATTCCTGCCACTACAGATCTTGAATACAGAATATTCATATGTTTAGATTCCATTCAGTTTCTGACAGTTTCTCAAAAGTGCTTTAGGTGAGACGTTACATTTAACTGGCTTGTTGTACCGTACACATTAATGTGTATATCAATATTACATTTGTGTCTGAGTGACAGAGACAGAGAGTATGAGAGAAAATGACAGGCAGAAACAGAGAGGAAACTATATACCTATCTGAAATAGGAAATGCAGAAATACCATGTGACGACTGGGGGGAAATTGTGGTTCTCCTCCTTAACAGACTTTGAAATGCACACTGTGTGTGTGTGTGTGTGTGTGTGTGTGTGTGTGTGTGTGTGTGTGTGTGTGTGTGTGTGTGTGTGTGTGTGTGTGTGTGTGTGTGTGTGTGTGTGTGTGTGGGGTGGTGGTGGTGGTGGTGGTGGTGTGTGTGTGTGAATGTATTCTTTTTTCAGTGGAAAATGTTCATACATTTGCTTCTAGTCTGCAGTTTTAGTGTTGTCACAAATATATACGTTTTTCAATACATCCCCCACATTTAACTGGCTTGTTGTACCGTACACATTAATGTGTATATCAATATTACATTTGTGTCTGAGTGACAGAGACAGAGAGTATGAGAGAAAATGACAGGCAGAAACAGAGAGGAAACTATATACCTATCTGAAATAGGAAATGCAGAAATACCATGTGACGACTGGGGGGAAATTGTGGTTCTCCTCCTTAACAGACTTTGAAATGCACACTGTGTGTGTGTGTGTGTGTGTGTGTGTGTGTGTGTGTGTGTGTGTGTGTGTGTGTGTGTGTGTGTGTGTGTGTGTGTGTGTGTGTGTGTGTGTGTGTGTGTGTGTGTGGGGTGGTGGTGGTGGTGGTGGTGGTGTGTGTGTGTGAATGTATTCTTTTTTCAGTGGAAAATGTTCATACATTTGCTTCTAGTCTGCAGTTTTAGTGTTGTCACAAATATATACGTTTTTCAATACATCTGAATATTTGCAACACATTTGCTGCACTACTGATACTGTACCAGCCATGCCTCCTTTTTCGTATCTTCTTGTTTCTGCATAGTGGACACGTGCACGTGCACGTGCGCACGCACGCGCGCATGCGCACACACACACACACACACACACACACACACACACACACACACACACACACACACACACACACACACACACAGCCAGAGAACCACTTTTACTGCTATTCATCACCATTTACAGTATATCTAGTGTGAGATAATGATCTACTGGTCCACACATTTCAACATAAAGTTGATGATGAAATTGACCACTTCTGTAACTGCTCACTTCTCTCTTAATTTATCTTTTTGCAATTAAATTCCTCCCGTAAACGTAAAAAATATGAGATAGTTTCATAAGCCGTGTGCAGTACAATACTGTTTGGCAAAACAGACCGTAGGGGTCTTGCAGTATAGATTATCAGGCTGGGGCCCTTTAATTTGTAAATATTGACTAAGTTACCACTTCTGTAACTTAGTAATACTTAGTTGTTTCTCTTTTGTCTTCCTGTGCAGTACCATACTGTATGGTTTGCAAAACAGACCTACAATTTACAGTTTACAATTTAGGCAATCCAGAGCGATTTACAATAAGCAAGGAAAACACATACATCAAATGCATAGAGACAGTGTAGTGGCTCACTAATATGATCATGGGTCAACCAAGAACCTAGCATCCTAGTCTAAACTCTAAACAATACGATATAATAAATAAAAAAATCTGTACATTGAAACAATACAAACTATAGACAGCATGGTCGTCAAGGCTAGGTCAGGTGCTACGGGCTAAAGTGGAGTCTGAAGAGGTGTCTTCAGATTACGGCGGAAAATTGGGAGTGAGTCTGTAGTTCTAACTGCAATGGGGAGTTTGTTCCACAGTTTGGAAGTCTGGGACGTATGGAGCGTTGTCCCAGATGTTTTAGGGAAGGTTCTGACACTTTCCCTGTGTCCCCACACACAGACATGCACACACATTTGCACCAAATTAATTTGAGCTATGTTTACAGTTTATAGATTAGATGCCTGTAGTTCCTGGAAGTATATCAAATTGTCCTTTGGGGCGGCCGTAGCTTAGTGGGTAGAGAGGCAGTCTAGTAAGAACGTCAAATGGCACACATGAGTCAGTACTAAACAGTAATGATCAAGAAGATTGTGTAAAATAAATAATGTGCAGAGCGTAAAATAAATAATATGTAGAAAGTAAGATAAATAAGATGCAGAGAGTAAAATAAATAAGAATATGCAAAGATTTTGATAAAATAGAAGATACAGAGTGCCGATGTAAACAATATGCAAAGTGCAAATAAGTTAGAATATGCAAACTGCAAAACTGTTTAAACAGCCATTTGGAATTTCTTCAACAGGTCCCTTTCTTACTTCCTGTTCAATATTTTTTGGGGCACCCCTTACAGGATATAATATGGACCAATTATGTACCAAATTATACATTTTTATGATGTCCTTTTTGTGCTTTATGTTAATAGCTAAAGTGGCCATTTTTAATTTCACTTGCTTTTGCTTGCGATTGGTTGAAAAAGACAACTTCTGGGGGAATTGGATACATCCCGCCTTACAGACACTTCGGGCCCCATTCTCAGGCCAAAAATTCCCCGTTAAATCGGGATAATGGACCTGCGCCGCCCCAATAGGTTATTCTAGCACCTGCTCTACCCGTCACTATTATGCCGACGCCGTTATTTGCGCGTGGAGGTGTGCCCGTGGGCGTGTTGTTGCTATATCCCCCACATTGCAATTCTACAGACACACATGGGTACGGCTTGGGGACGGGGGATAGTGGATTCTAGAAGCACCCGCTGGTTTATAAAATCACCCGTCAAGTGCACACAGACACTACAATGGCTTTGTGCGTTGGACCATGAGCCGTGTTGCCAGCCTTGGAGAGAAATAAGCAACCGCAGTCCGCAGGTCTATGAAAACAAAAAGAAGCAACTCTAAGGCCACATGAGCACTTCAAACTACTAACTAGAGCTTTCATATCCCCTAAATATTTCAGCCCGGCTCGACTAATAATTGACAAATTAGACCCAGCCCAGCCCGTCAGTCATTTTTCTAAAGAAGCCTTATTTCTCATTAAATCTTGGTAATATATGAATGATCTGTGTGTGAAATGCGCTCTTTCTTTATACAAACCCATGCTCGCTCACTCTACCGCAAATGCCTCTCTCTCTTTGTACAACCCCATGCTCACTCTACCGCAAATGTGCTCTCTCTCTTCATATAAACCGATGCTCACTCTACCGCAAATGCGCTATCTCTCTTCATACAAACCCATGGTCACTCTACCACAAACGCCACCACCACTCCCAGCGGGGTCATTTTGATTCTATGACGGCTGCCGTCTAGTTATCATCAGTGCCAGTGTTGTGAGGAAAAACAACTAACAAGCAACCAGGTCTAGGAAAACCAGCCCAAAAGAAGCGAGTCAAGCGACTATGGGCCACATGAGCACTCTAACATATACATCAGCTATTTGAAAATAGCAGATCTACAAGCTCACAACGCCTCCCATGCAAACGCTACGTTCATGACCCCCCAAAATAACCATATTTGAACTGGGGACCCCCCCATTTTGTTTGACTCGGTTCCACAGATAAATATTGTGAAAATAGCAGATCTACAAGCTCGCCAGGCGTTGGGTGCTCCATTGTGGTCTCGACCCACAGGTTGAGAACCACTGCATTAAAAGCTCCAAGCAAGTTACATGTCTAGTATGTTGTTGACCACGTAATGTAATGTTTTTGGTTTAGTGATAGGCTACTCCGTGGCGCGCGCGCGCCTCATTGTATGCTGCCCAAAATAACAGATCTGTAACTGTCGACACGACATGACGCAGCGCCGTTGATAGCTTGTATGTCTGTTATTTTGGGTAGGCGACGCACATACGCATCGCAGCAATGTGTCTGGGTTTGAGAGGCTTTGATTGATGTAAACTTAAAGTTTAGCTCTGTTCGGGATTACTGAACAAAGGTGGATGATGAAAGATAACGGGGACAATATGGATGTAAGTTAACTTTGCGTCACTTCAGAGGAAACTAGGGAGCAACTTCAGAGATGTTTACACACCCCTGGAATCCATTAGAACGGTGGAAATAGAACGATAACAGCCAACGTGAGTACATAGGCTATAGACCTTTCCTAAAACTGTCCAATTTATTATACCCATGTGCTACTGTTTGTCTGTGTACCACGTAGGAGCGTTGTCGCAACATGATGTAATTAATTATTTGGGAGCAGCCAGTGTGTACCAATAGTATACATATTTTAAATGGCTTTCATATACTATTCCGGATCTGACTAATATGACAAGCTTATTGTGAACACAATAGGCTACAAATTAATATAAAAATTTATTTGGATAAAAAAAAAAAAAAGAAGGAAAACAAGCCCAATGTGGCTTATAATAATCAGACCAGGCAACAGTGCAGACAGGTAGATAGGCTAGAGCATATATTGGATCGGGATGACGGCTAGCGCAGTCTTCTCTTAAAGGCAATGGCTTCTGGCACGGTGATTGGTTTTATCATTGTAACGCCCAAACCACACCTATGCATAATGTAACGGGTAGCTCAGGTGTTTGGCGGGTGAGGGGGGTGCCATAGAATACCGAATTTTGCGGGGAAACGCCTCTTGCCTAGTCCGAAATCCCTAATTAGTGGTTTGTTCAAATCTGGCTCTGAATAGAGCCCGTTTCCAGGCTTTTCTCCAGGGAGATGAGAAAAGGCTTCAGTTCATGTCAATTTCCATATATTTTTTGCAAAGCTACTAGGGAGCCACTAGGGAGGGGCTAAAGAGCCACATGTGGCTCCAGAGCCAAGGTTTGCTGACCCCCGGGTTAATTAGGGATGGCTTAGGGATTATCTATGAATCATTATCATTCATATTTTAAGTACAATATAAACTATCTACACTTTTGCTTGAATGGGTCTACATTTATTAGTTTCACTAGTGTTTGCTACTGTCCTCCATACAGTGGGGGTGGTTATGTTGGGTAGTATTTTTTCTTTTCAAATAATATGTCTGATTCATGCATATTGTCAGTCCAATTAAAGATATCAACAATATCTTGTGACTCTGAGGATCCTAGAGGGGTCACGGCCCCCCTGTTGAATACCCATGCTTCATCTATGTCAGCTAAGGAGTCCTTGGACTGAAAACTGTTGATTGTATGTTATTGAAATATACAGGAGTTTTTTTTTTACTGCCCTTTTGAGATGTTGGTACATTATGGTAGAAAGTTTCACCTACATACAGTACTTCAAAGCCCAGCACCTGCATTCAATGGCCTAAACCACATTGCTAGTGTCATTGTTAAAGAATTTCCAGATGGGGGCTCCCGTTCCCACACAATTTTCCTCCATCTACTTTCTCTGCAAAACAAGGGAAGTCATTATGGTTTAACGTTTCTCTTAGTCATAGCTGTATACCAGGACATCCTGTAGATTTCTGATCGGTTGGCCGTATATGGCTGTGATGAGTGCATAGCAGCTTGAGAGGTTCCTCTTCTTCCTGTGCCTGTCTGAAGTGTTGAGTTTTGTGATGAAATGAAAAAGTGCCCTCTCCAGACAAAAAATAAATAAATAATAATAAACCAAATAATTAATTTCAACTGTCCCTAGCGGCCTAACGGTAAGACCGACGGAAATGGTGGATGTGTTTTGATGCAGGAAAAATCCATGGAAAAATGCACCTTATCAGTTTAAGAAGGCCTACTGCACTCTCCACACCGCACCACAGTTCCAAATGGTTTTGTCTCATCAATCAATCAGTCAATCAACCAACTACTCAGCTTTTCATGCAAAGCAGTTAGTTTAGTTCATTTCATGTGAGCACGCGTGAGCATACATTTCAATATAATACTGTGTGGTTTCTTATCATCTCAGTGTAATGTTAGCAAAAATCCACAAACAGTAGCCTATTTCAGTAGTTGAACTGTGTGTCTCAATTATAAAATATATATGCAGTTTAACAGAACATTCTGAAACGCCAAATAACAGGGGGGCTACAGTATGTATCAAGTCAGAGTGGGACTGCTGATCTAGAATCGTATCATTACTTAAAATAAAAGGAAAAACTGGTCCCATGTCATGAACATATTGATTGAATACTTTATTAACGGCTTGCAAAAAGTACAGAGGTACAGTTATACAATAATGCTAAAAGGATAACCCTGAGGGCTTGTTTCCAATCTGTTCCAATGTATTCAATTCATGTTCTTTTATGCCGTTTAAGGAGGGTAGTAGGGAGTCGCACTTTTTGATGGCTGGTGAGGACATTCCACATTTTGGTGTCATACTGTAAAAGTATAATGAATTCATCCCCATGATTGTGCCAAATCTGGTGATTATGGATGACAGCGGTGTTGTTGTTGTGGTCCCCTTAAATGTGTACATAAGGTGATAACGGCTGCTATGAAGCAACGTGTCAGTTTCCTTAAAATACACCTTTGTGGCTGCCGGTACCGGCCTCAAGTTATCTAAGTCGATACAGAGTGAGAAGTTTCAAACACTTTAAAACGGTCATCTGTTCCTTCTCTGCAAGGTAGATGTTGGCGTGAGCTGGTGAATTCTTTCTTCCCTTAGCACACACCCCGCAGACTTGTAACAAGTGTTGGCTCTTGGAATCAAAGCCATTTGTCGTAATGTCATCTCTAGGAATTTAAGGATGAATGCATCCGGTTTGACAGTTCGACGGCCCACAGAATCAGGGAAGTGTCAATGTTTCTGTAGAGGCAGTCCATCCATGTCCACTGAGAACAAGAAAGCATGTGGTGAGACCTCTATCTAAGGTGTATGAGAGACAATGGATTAATGTAATACTCAATGTATTCACTGAATACATTGACCGTGTATCGTGATACGTATCGAATCGTTGTTAAAATGTATCGTTACACCCCTAGTATTCAGCAATGTGGTAGGTCTCTGAACCACAGTCACTGATGATCGTTCGGCTGGGGGTAACACCGTGAGGGACTGTCCACTTCTCTGGGGATTTGTGTATTTTTGGGAGAAGATCACCCTAGGGCTTATAGCGTGTGACGAATCGGACCCCAAAAGTAGTATTAGAAATGGAAATATGGTAAAACTAAATTGCATTTTTAATTGCTTTTGACATCCCCACAAGAACCTACAGTACGTGTGTGTGTGTGTGTGTGTGTGTGTGTGTGTGTGTGTGTGTGTGTGTGTGTGTGTGTGTGTGTGTGTGTGTGTCTCTGTGTCTGTGTGTGTGTGTGTGTGTGTGTGTGTGTGTGTGTGTATGTGTGTGTGTGTGTGTGTGTGTGTGTGTGTGTGTGTGTGTGTGTGTGTGTGTGTGTGTGTGCGTGTGCGTGTGCGCGTGTGCGTGCGCGTGCGTGTGCGTGTGTGTGTGTGCGCGCGCGTGAGTGTGTGTGAAAAAGAGAGACTATAAAGTGAAACAATTAAGTGGACAGAGACTCTTTTTTTAAGCTAGGTGCTAAAACAACAGGAAGTGGTATTTCATGTTAAACATGACAAAGCACTACAGACCACCGTCACATACATTTATAAGAACAGAATAGCACATCGTACTTCCTTTTTACATGCTGTATTCCACACAGAGTAGCTTGATGTTGAGAATGTCTGCTTTTATGGTAGTGGGACTCCTCATCTGCATAGCAGCTTCAGGTATGATGAACTTCTAAATTGCATTCACATTCCCAACATAATTTATATTTGGTTGGTAACGTTGGTAGATGCAACCATAAAGAGTAATTGAACCATGGCCTCACCCTTATTTCTCCTCAACTGAAAGTCAAACATTATTCAGTTCACAGATACTCTTTTTAGTATAACATTACAGTGATTTTCTGTATAATGTTGATAATGTTCATTTACAGCGGCGTCCAGTGATGTGAAGCAAGAACATGTTCTGATGGGGAAGGATTTACATCTACACATCCAGAGACCTGACCTGATACAAGACGCTTACAGACTTACGTGGAAACTCAATCAAGCAATTATAGTAGAATACATTTTCAGCGGAAAAAATGAACACATTCCACATGCAAATTACAAAGGAAGGGTTACATTTTCTGAGAAAGATTATTCTTTGTTATTGAAGAATCTGACAAAATCTGACATTGGACTTTACAAAGCATTGGTGCCTAAAGATATAGAAGTACCTATTGCAAAGTACAATGTGACAGTTCAAGGTAGGTTTCTTAACGTAATCTACAAAATGGACACATTTCTCTTCTCTTTACTTTCATATGTAATATATTGATTAATTTGTCATGTTTTAATGTTCTATGTTCCTTATTGTTTCCCCGTTAAGAAGGTCAATGACTGCTGTTTTTTATCTTTGCACCAGTTGGTTGATTGGTATGTCAGTGCACCTTCATGCTCCCTGGAGAATGAACCCAACTAATTTTGGTGACCCCATATCTTTCCACTCATATTCACTATGTAAGAAATGGGTCAGCAAAACTTATCTGGAAATGCAACAAAACAAATATACTAGAATACACTTTCAACAGAAAAACTGAAGACACCTTTTCAAATTACATAGGAAGGGCTAAATTTTTTGAGAAAGAGTATTCTTTGTTATTGAAGAATCTGACCAAATCTGACAGTGGACTTTACCAAGCATTCATGATTAAAGATACCGGTACAGACGTACTTATTGCAAAGTACAATGTGACAGTTCAAGGTAGGTTTCTTAAAGTAGTCTAAAAGAGGGACACGGACACATTTTTTTTTTTTTTCAAATCATGTAATACCTTGATAAATCCATCATGGTTCTAATGTTTTACACAACAATAGTAACAAAAGATGAAGAAATTATTGTAACACGGTACAATGTGACAGTTCAAGGTACTGTTGGTTCCTTAATGTAATAAAACAAAACAATTATCGTAATACATTCAAATGTGATAAGTTGATGAATCTGTCGTGGTTCTAATGTTCTATGTTCTTACTGTAATGTTTCCCAAAGAGGGTTGAAATACTATGGGACAGAAGTCTAAGCGTGCTCTACTGTCCGTGGATTAAGAGAAGGAAAGACGGGTGCAGACTCTCAGCTAACAGTCTTAAGAAACATTCTGCACTAACTCACATTTCGGCTACTCAGGCGGGCCTTCATCAGCGTAAACTCTGATGAAGGCCTGAGTATCCGAAAAGTGTCCGTTTGTCTGAGACTGCTGCTGCGGTAAATTAACAAATTCAAAGAAAAACTACCTTGTGAGTGCAGATTGTTTCTTAAGTCCCTAAGAGGGTTCTGATGTTCTAATGCTCCTATATCCCTGAGTGGATCTACTGTTTTCATATAAAAAACCTTTTTTCCAGGTGCAGTGTCCCCTGTACACATGACAGTGGACCCAGTGTCCTCCAGCCCTGATTCCTGTAACCTGACAGTGACCTGCAGCAGCCAGGACTCTTCTGTCACAAACACGTTTACATGTGATAACAACCAACACTGCTCTAAGCAGGGAGGAGAAAGTTCAGAGGTCAAGATCTCTACTGGTCTCCTCTCTGTCTACGTGTCTGGGGGATCAGTCATCTGTAACCATAGCAACCAAGTCAGCTGGATCAATGACACAAAGGAGATTAAACCTTTGTGTCAGCTGGATTCAGGTAAAACATAATAAGTTAACGATAACGGCTAAAACCTTCCATACCCCATTAAAACCGGGAAAGCATCTGTGTAATTTTTTATTTTAGTTATACAAGCTCATAGCGTGTCACTTCGTGCCGTGCTATGAGCTTGTAGATCTGCTATTTTTAAGAAATCGTGGAAATGTGTGCAAATCTTTGAATATACATATTTTTTAAAGCAAACTTCTTTTTAAACTCAAATCTTTGCTTCCGGAGTCCCTGGTACAAAATATTTTGAGATGGCGGGGGGGGGGGGGGGGGGGGGGTCCGCAGCCAAATACATATGATTTTGGGGGTCCTTGACATGAAAAAGTTTCAGAACCACTGATATAGCAACATACGGTTTTCAGGGAGACATTTTTAGAATCAGCCTCAGGTCTTAATGGGTTGACATTCATCAATGACTTTGACTTTACCAACAACAATCATGTCTTCATCTGGATTTCTCATTTGTTTTATGTTTTATCATTATTTAACATTTTACAGAACATGCAACCACCTCACAGTGTTGCAGGTTGTGAGACTCTAACGACTATGTTGTGTTTTCTTCTCCATGCATGTTGCCTTGTGGATCCTGGACCAGAGGGTTCCTCTGACAGTGTCTCTCTGTGTCTGGTGAAGAATGTCCTGTTCATCGTCTGTCTGATCATCATGGTGTCTGCTGTCATCACCGTCAACATCATGGAAAGACGCCAAAAGCAGGACTGAAGTAACAACAACTCGATCTCTGACTCTCTCTCCATGTTTTTAGCTTGCTTATGTTTATTTAAATTGTTATGTATCATTTGCCCAAATGTTGCATAACATGATAGCATTATGATATTATATGAGATTGACAAATCTATTATCAGTTTATCCTTTTCTCGCCTATGACAAAACCATTCACCTAGATCCTCTCCTCCTAACCTCTGTAATTCAGAAGTGTTTCAGTAGACAAAATTAGCCACATTTAACCCTGGCATCAATATTTTAGTTTTTTACATTATACAATATTTTCAAATTGTTTATTAAAAGTTTCAGAAATCCGATCTGCAAGCTCACAGTGCATTGTGATGTGATGCATTGTGAGCATGTGGAACAGCTATCTTTGCTGTTTGTCATACAACAAAGTAGGCTATATAGGGCTTAAGTGGTAAGAGAACATTTTACAATATCAATGCATATTGAATATGGATGTTTTTGGTTCATACTGTACAACTCACTAGAATAGTGAAAGATTGTTGGAAGTCCAGTGTTTTTACAGAGTGGGTTTATGCTATTATACTTTGATGAAAGTCTTTACTTTCCTAGAGTTCACTGTATATTAATGTGTTTGTTGTTATTTTACAGTTACAGCATTATTTAACTGTGTTAAAATTCTATACAAACAGTCATTATTGTCTTTAGAATTGTAGTATTTGTTAATAGTAGTGGTGATGTTAAAAATGTTTTCTACCATACAACCGTTTGTTAAATGCTTGACTTGGACTTTTTTCATATCCATATCCATATCCTTATACTTAATATTTCTTTATGTATTTACTTAATATGGCTTCAGTTTACAGAAACAAATGTGTTAAATAACTATGTTTATTCATTCTTTTAAATAAAATGTATTTGACTACGCAGTAACTCTTTGTCTTTGAGTCAAACAAAGTACATTCCGGACTTGTGATTAAATTATTGTGCTTTTAGCAGAAACACTGTCCATAGAAAATGAAAGTACCAAATTGTTTTGTAAGAAAACATTATACTTGATCTTGGATGAATTATACTGCTAATTTAAACAAAGAACCTACTTTAAAAACACACCACAGACTCTCCTACCTTTGACATTAAAGAACATGAACTTAAGAAATTACATCTTCAACACAACCCCAGAAAATCATCAGGTCTGGATAATGTGTCTGAGGCTGCCTCAAAATCATTCTGTTCTTATTGGCATGTTTAATAGTCATTTGATAAAGTCTCTGCATGTCAGATATGATCAGTCCTGTCCCCAACAACACCATTACAGTCCTGTAGCCTTAACAGGTACATATATTATAATAAAGAGGAATGTCTTGTGGCTTAATACCTGTCTAAGGTCCAAACTGACACATTCCAGCTTGATTATAGGATTAAATGCTGTGTCATGTCCTTACACTACATTCTCCAACATATTGACTCCTCATTTCTTATGATCGTATTGCTTTTAACACTATCCTGCCTGTGATGATGTATAACAAACTGTGTGACATTGATGTTAGTCAGTTAATGTGTCAATGCATTTTTTATGGAAATGTAACAGGTTGCTAAAATGAACAAAATATGTTATATGCACATTTTTCAAGGATCCTCTCCACCTTATTATACTCACTCAACACTAGTTACTTTTCTCGCTCTGAAGAAGTCAGACTGATCAGGTTTTCAAGCTTCATCCTGAATATCGTTGCTGTCGGGCAGAAACCGCGCAGCTCCATATTTCAACTTTTTATGTTATTTTGTCACTTAATGCCCTACTTAGTTCTACAAGAGTCTCAAGCAAAAGTAGTGAAAATAACAGATTAACAAGCTCACAACATTTCGCTTCGCGATGTGTTGTGAGCTTGTAAATCTGCTAATTTTGCTATATTTCTGAACATATTCGTTTCTGAAAAGTAACGGTTTTGAACCTACAGCAACGATATGATGATGAATCCATTCATTTATTTTTATGTAAGAATATAGGCATGGCAAGACAAGGCAATCTTATGTACAGCAGCAAATGTCAAACATCGAGGCAATCCAAAGTGCTTTACATAATACAAATACAGTAATAAAAATACCGTAATGGTGGAAGATTTACAATTCAGAAATGTAAAAGTACAGATCAGAAGAAAAAAAAAGATAAGAATGATAAAAGAGCACAACAAATGCTCCCACTTTTAGATGCACAATAGCAAATATGATGATATTTTATTTTTAAACAATTGAAATCAAGACTATTTAAAGGCTAAACTGAAATGATACTTTTCTATCCATTACTGGGTAGAGTAGGCAGTGTAAAACATGAATGTTTTTAGCTTTGACTTAAAAGTGGTCAGAGTTGGGGCTTGTCTATTATCATCTGGGTGGTTATTGCAGGTCTGTGTTGCATTATAACAAAATGCTGCACCACCATGTTTTGTTCTAACTCTTGGGATAACCATTAGGCCAGCACCAGATATCATACAGGATTCATATGGTACAAGCATGACAGAGAGGCATTTGAGCCCAGAGCCATAGAGTGATTTGTAAAAAGTGTAATGGAGTAGCCCTGCCCGATGTCAAAGTGTGATGATGCCCCAGGATGATGCACGGTGAACAGACCATTGCAATAATCCCATCTACTGGAAATAAAGGCGGTGGGTAAACCTTACTAGGTCTTACTTGAACATTGTTTCTGTTATCGAACCAATTGTTCAACATTAAAAAGTTAGGTTGTTTGTGAACAACTTTTTCAATAACTTTACAGAATAGTGGGGAAAAACACCACTCATCAGCCATGAGAATTGGGTGAGGTGCTCAATAACTTTACCTAAAATCGGTAAGTTTAATTTGGGCCATTTCAGTACGTCTGTTATGACACATGACACATAGGAAACCCCAAAAGGTCTCAGGGGGTTAACAGGCAGGGTCCCTAATTATGCACATCAATAAACCTTCCACCATCCATTCCCCACCCAATCTTTCACTCGTGTTGTCTTCAGACAACCATGCACACACTGAACACAGCACATACACACAGTAAACCTTCAACATTAGCGATCACACACAAAAAACTGAATATGGTTTACTCGAAAGATAAACCATCTTAAAATAACATTATTTGGTTACAAGCACTTTTTTGTCTTTTCTCACCTTCTCCACTGCTGGTAATTTATCTCTTATCAATTAGCTGATGGGTGCGTGACTGTCACTCATGTTCTACCGGGCTTTTGAACCTGAGCATACAGGGACTCAGGGTTTGTGGGCGTGGTGTTGCTGGTCTCAGTGGTGGCTGTAGGTACGGAGCCGGAGGGATGCTGGAGCAAACTGTAGATGGTCAATGAAGTATCTCCATGTTCAGGTTGCTGACCATTAGCAGCGTCTGGATTTGTCATTGCTGGATCACTGTTCTGAAACTAGAGCAAAACACACATCCTTTTTTTATATATAGTTCACTGTCCATTATTTATGTATTCAAATTATTAAAGTGTATTAACCTGTGTGCGTACTTTTCTACTTTACTGTAAATAAATATTGTATTATGCTTACACAAGTTTCCCAGTGCAACTGGCCAAGCTCAGAGAGTGATTACCTGAACAGAATCATATGTTGTATTTGGCACGTCGATGGCTGCATTCCCTTAAAACAGTGGTAATCAATTCTTAATGAGATTCCCACTTTCTCATTGGGGAAATATGTGTGTGTGTGTGTGTGTGTGTGTGTGTGTGTGTGTGTGTGTGTGTGTGTGTGTGTGTGTGTGTGTGTGTGTGTATATATATATATATATATATATATATATATATATATATATATATATATAACATCGAATATATTTAACATTGAAACTGTAAAAGTACACGCTGGAACTTACATGTTCTCTGCGTTCTCCACCTTCTTCGACGATAAATGCCGATGGCAATGGCAGCAATTCCACAGATGCAACCCACCACAGATAGTATACCAATATGTAACCTGCTTTGGTGGCTACTGCCAGCACGAACTGTGAACAAAAGATGATTGGACAAATGTTCTGATGTTTAAAAGTTTTTTTTTTAAATCAAATTGTGTGTATGTCTGTTTGTGTTGCCATTAAACTTGCTGTGTATTCATGGAGAATTAACCTACTGATTTTGGTGACAACATGGGCTTTCCTCTAGTGCCACAGTACCTTGTTATTGTGTGTGTAGCTATATTATTCCTTCAGTGTATAGTTTTAAAAATCGTTCTAACACAAGTGGTGGCATGACTCCACACCACAACTATGACAAAGACAATGATGAACAATATAGTTATCAATATCATGAATTTATAGTGCTTGGGGTTCACTATTTTGGTTCACTATAAACCGGTATGAAGCACAGCAGATATCCGCCTAGAAGATCCGTGCAGCAGTGATGATATTTTTTTTTGTCCATGCATACCTGTCCTTGTGATTTGTCCACAAGAAATGTTGTCTATATAAAATAGGACTAGTACTCTGAATATTCTAATCTTCCAATTCACTGGACAATGAAAGGCAGACAATCGCTGGATTCTCCATCCACGTACAGTAAAGTGCATGTCTGCTCCCTTTTTTAAGCACCTTAAGAAACAGTTCAATGATGTCTCCCTGTTTTGATTGGAAGTATGTTCCCTCTGCCCTATGTTGCCTCTGCCCTATGTTTCCTCAACCCAACAGTATGTTCCCATAGCCCTACCTATGTTCCTTAAGCTCTGTTATGTTCCCTGGAACCTATCACACCGCTAATCAATGGCACTTTATCAGCTGATGCCTCGCTCAGGCGTGCCCAACGGGCTAAATGTTACTTCTGTCGTAGCAACTGCCTTGTTTTCAATGCCACTATTTGTATTAAGTCGACATAGTCCACACACAGGCCAGATAAAATGTGACATCTTAGTGATGCATAGTGACACATACAGCCTTCTACATACATGACACCGAAGGGATGGCTCTGATGCTGAGAGAGCATATTTTAATCTTTTTCATTTATTTTATACAAGCAGTTAATCATTGTCACGTGTGCGTTAGAATGCCTCCACCAACTAAAGACAAGAGTAACAAAAATACTAATAGACAAGTACAGTATGTTGGTAGCCCCTTTCGGGACCCTGTATACCTTTTTTATATTTTCCAAAATACAAAAAAGGTAAACAGGGCCCCGAAAGGAGCTAAGTATGTTGGTAGACCAGCAGATGGGCATCAGACGGTGTGTTGTATGCTGATTTGCACACAACACAGCTCTACTGCAACTCTCCTGCCTCACCAGCACATGGCAAGGCCCCAAAATATCAAACAAAAACAGGCGAGGAAAAACACACCTCTGCACCTCTATAAATTGTCAATTTGCCAATCCACCTGCCCCAAAATAGGACTCTTATTGTTTAGCTTTTGAACGTATTAGTAACAAAATGAATAAGACATGACATGAAAAGTGAAACATGTTTTACCTGAATCCAGCTGACACAGAGGTGTTATCTCCTTGCTCAAGCTGACCTGGTTGCTATGGTTACAGATGACGTACCCCTCAGACATGTGGACAGAGAGGAGACCAGTAGAGGTCATGACCTCTGAACTCTCTCCTCCCGCCTGAAAGCAGTGTTGGTTGCTGTCACATGTAAAAGTGTTTGTGACAGAAGAGTTCTGGCTGCAGCAGGTCACTGTCAGGTTACAGGAATCAAGGCCGGGGAACTTTGAAGCCACTGTCAGATTTACTGGAGACACTCCATCTGGGGAAAAAATTAGAAGTTTTTATTTAACAAGACATTGACCTCAATTTTGAGGGCAGTCAATTTAGATGGGTTTGTAAGTTTGAGTGGTAACAGTGCAGCTGGAGCTAATGATTTAAAAAGGTGGGCTTAATGAAAAAGCACAACCCAGCACAAGGACACTGGCTTTTATTGTTTCGGCATGGCGAGAGTATGTTTTACCCTCCCTCCGTCCGTCCGTCCGTCCGTCCGTCCGTCCGTCCGTCCGTCCGTCCGTCCGTCCGTCCGTCCGTCCGTCCGTCCGTCTGTCACCAGCTAATCTCCGCCACCGTTGGCTTGATCGCAGCGAAACTGTGCACACACACTCCCTGGATGCCAATTCCGAACTTCTGCCCCAAATCTTTCACATGGGCCTTTTATAGCGCCACCAGGAGGCCGATTTGTGCAAAACGTATTTTTTGACAGTATTCCTACAGATTTTGTCCAAAAATCTCGCAAATCGGTACACAGTATCTCTATAGTCATTAAACAAAACTTGTCTTTCAGATTTTTCATATTCCATCCTGATTGGCTAAAAATGGCTTCCAAAGTTTGCAGGAGTGCTCCATTTTCAACAAAATGCCTCAAATCATGAACACAGCATGCAATTTCGGTGAAATTTTGCACGCATATTTCCACTATGCCGAGGAAGAAATACCATTTGAAAATTTTCAAATCAGCCTCATGGTGGCGCTATAACAGGCCGATTCATGTTTTTACCTATAACTGCACCGATCTGTGTAAAACTTTGTATGCGCACTCCCTAGAGGTCAAGGAAAAACCTTTGCCCTGCATTTTTCCCATCTGCCTTTTATAGCGCCACCAGGAGGCCGACTTATGTAAAACACATTTCTTTATATTACTCCTTCCGATTTTATCCAAATTTCACGCAAATCGGTACACATGATCTCCTTAGTCATGTGATCAAGACGGATGTGTTTGATTTTTCATGTTCCATCCTCATTGGCTAAGATTGACATCTAAAGTTTGCAGTAGTGGCTTGTTTTGAACAAAATTCCGCAAATCACGAACGCACCGTCCGATTGTGGTCAAACTTTGCCCGCACATTCACACTATGTTGAGGAACAAATGCAACCCTTTTAACATTGGCCTGTTATAGCACCACCAGCAGGTCTAATTTAGCACAAAAAAAAGTTGCACAAAATGCCTCAAACCATGAATGCAGTGTCCGATTGCCGTGCAAGGCCTAAGAACAAATGGTACCCTTTAAACATTGGCCTATTATAGCGCCACCAGGAGGCCACAATAACCTACCTGACCTGGCGGGGACCTGTGCTCCGAGGAGCACTTTTTCTAGTTACATTTGATATCC
The DNA here is from genome assembly GCF_963280865.1 of Gymnoscopelus braueri. Taxonomy (NCBI): domain Eukaryota; kingdom Metazoa; phylum Chordata; class Actinopteri; order Myctophiformes; family Myctophidae; genus Gymnoscopelus; species Gymnoscopelus braueri. The sequence goes on from NC_137611.1 coordinate 16,006,167, forward strand.
ATTTTATTTCCGGTCTATGTGTCGTATTATGTTGACATGGTTCTTCAAATAAAGAAGATGTGTGACTTCTAACTATAAATGCCACAAATCTCTGTAAGTTAGTGATTCAAGCTGCTGCCTTACGGAGTAGGGGCGGGGGGGGGGGGGGTGTGGATGTTAACAGAAGTGTAGTGCTGATGACCCAATGCAAATAGAAAGAAAAGCAGGGGTGCCAGTCTCTGGAACAGAGCCTGGGAACAGAGCCTGGGGGACGCCCAGTTCAACGTTTTTTAAGTCCTTACTTAAGACTTTTTATTTTCTTTGACTTTTAATCACATCTGATTTGATTTGATTTGAAAGTTTGATGACCCAAGGAAGAGCCATGTCCACTGTGAAGTCAATCGGATGAGTGGTTCTCCAGACTCCTTGCACTATGAAACGGCACGTGGGTGAGGGCGTGCACTAGTCTATCTATAAATTGCAGAAACCTGTGTGTGTCTGTCGAACAGATGACAACTTCCGTTTCTTCTCCTTCACTTTCAGGAGGCGTAGTTCTAGACTCTACAGTATGTAGCATTCAGAGATTGTGGAATAGTTGTCTGGCTCTGCAAGACTCCCCCAACACTGATTATGATTAGCATCTGCAGGACACTAATGCATTGTCTAATGCATAATGCATTAAAGTAAGCCGCCTGCTTTCATATGCAGTTGTCTTAATTGATAAAAACAGAGGTCGTTTACATTCTTAGCAGGGAAATAGAACATTAGAACCATGCCAGATTTACCAAGGTATTACATGATTTGAACAAATGTGTCCCTCTTTTAGATTACTTTAAGGAACTTACCTTGAACTGTCACATTGACAGTAACAGTTTTGTCTTCATCTTTAGTTATTGTTGCTGTGTAAAGTCCGCTGTCACGTTTAGTTAGATTCTTCAATAACAAAGAACCGTTTCCCACAGAAAAAGTAACCCTTCCTTGGTATTTTGGAAAGTGGAAAGGGTTTTGGTCCCCAAAATCGTATTTTACTACATTGATATTGGTGTTGAATGTCCACTTAAGTCCGTAAGCGCCTTGTATTAGGTCAGGTGGCTGGATGTGTAGATGTACATCCTTTCCCGTCTGAACATGTTCTTGCTTCACATCACTGGACACCACTGGAAATGAATTACACAACATTATCAACATTTTAATAGTGTCATACTAAAAACTGTAAAACACATAAATATTGCAACAAAATATATATATATATAAATATATTGTATAACCAAAGGATTTCCATTTTCACAATAAATGTTATTTATTATTTTTGGTTGCTATGCTTACACGATACTGCGTCATCTCTTTAACTGCCAGAGTTATACACAATCTACCCCCTTCCCTGCCAGAGACAATACATTGCAAAAATAGGTGTGAATTTTGTCTCCGTTTATTTTTTAACATTGAAGTGAATGGAGCAGAAAATCTTTGCATCGCGTTATCTCCTGCTTCCTTTGTGATAAACGGAAAATTAAAATGACAAAAAAAAAAAAAAAAATGCGGGATGAGCCATGCAGAGAAAAACGAGAAATCTCGTCAATGGCAGGTAAAGAGGGAAATGGTTGCCACCATGCAGCGCTCTCTCCAACAAACCGGAACATTTTAGTAGGCTTTATAGTTTCCACCTGTGGCTTAAAGGGGAAATCCACCCATTTTCAATATTTAACTATGTCATTAATATAGCATAAAGGAGTTGTGTGGAAATAAGAAAAAATTAAAAAAAAAATTAACATTGCAAAAAAAATTAACATTGCAAAAAAATTAACATTGCAAATTACACCATGATGAGTCATCACAGTGTAATTTGCAATGTTAATTTTTTTGCAATGTTACATTTTTTTGCAATGTTAATTTTTTTTTTAATTTTTTCTTATTTCCACACAACTCCTTTATGCTATATTAATGACATAGTTAAATATTGAAAATGGGTGGATTTCCCCTTTAAGCATTTCTGCAATGCTTTGGGATACCATTTTTATTTATCTATTATTTCTGGCGCATGTCTAACCTGTATAAGAATGATGGTGTACACTTAAACAGCAAGGGAACTAAAGTACTGCGGGACAATTGTATTAATTTCATAGCTTTTAATCCCTGATATGAGCCGCGGCATGATCCGGAGCAGATCTCACCCACAGTTTTTAGCCCTAACTTGGTGGGTCCTGCTGCTGTGTGTTATATTCCTGACTCCCCAAAATGTCCCTGTCCATTACATATACTTTCCCCTAATGTGAGCCTCACAGCCAGTCACACCAACCTCATTTCAGTTATCCTTTTATGTGTGATTATTTACAGGCCTCCAAAATTGTCCTCAGGGTTTTTGGAAGAATTCTCAGAATTATTATCGGTTATTATGGCCCAATATGACAGGGTTATTGTGGCTGGGGATTTTAACATTCACATCTGTTGTCCATCTTCATCTGTTATAGCCAGGGATTTTATAACATTGTATGAATCTTTTAATCTAGAACAGTCTGTCACTAGCCCTACTCACTCACAGGGTCACACTCTTGATCTTGTGCTCTCCACCGGTGTCTCTCTCAATAACATGGAGATAATTGAATTTGCTGTCTCTGACCACAAAGCTGTCCTGTTTCAGACTTCCTTCCCCTCTCCTGCACCCAAGCCCTGCTCTTCCTCCCGCTCTCGGGCTTTTAAAACTAACTCTAGTCTCCATTTCCGTCAGGCCTTTTTAGCTGTCCCCTCCAACATTCCGGCTGGCACTCAGCAATCAGTCGACGAACTAGTTGGTGTTTTTAATAAAACCTGCTCTGAAATCCTTGATTCCATAGCACCCTTTAAAATTAAATATACAAAATCAAACGCCCTGCATTGGCTCAATGACCATACTAGGGAAATTAAGAAGCAATGCAGAGGAGCAGAAATAAAGTGGAAAAAGGATAAGCTCACCTCCTCTCACCTGTTTTTAAGAAATCTGATGTCTGCCTACCAGACAGCTGTAAAGAATGCCCGAAATTCTTATTTTTCTAATCTTATTGCTACTCAACCCCACAACCCCAGAGTGCTGTTTCAGGCTATCGAGGCTGCCATCAACCCATCTCCCAGTGTACCTATTGAGGCCACCTCAGAGATGTGTGAAAAGTTCCTTCTCCACTTTGTGGACAAGATAGAGGGGATCAGGCTGCAGCTCGCCGCTATTCTGGGTCCCCTTTTGTTCCTTTTGTTCTCAATTTACATGCTCCCCCTTGGAAATATTATTCGTAAATACCATATTAATTCCCACAGTTACGCAGATGACACGCAGCTTCATATACCATTAAAACCCGGTACTGCAGGCAATATGAGCAACTTACTTTCATGCCTCTCAGAGATTAAGGAATGGATGGCTCAAAATTTCCTCCAGTTAAATCAGACAAAAACTGAAATATTCATTTTTGGTCCCCTAACTCCACATCTTCACTCCAGTCAGAGCTTAGTAGCGTATTGTCTAATGTCAAGCATACAGCCCGCAACCTGGGTGTGATTTTTGATTCAGACCTTTCTTTTAATCCGCAAGTCACACGCGTCGTTCAGACATGTTATTTCCAGCTACGTAACATAGCCAGAATTAAACCCTTTTTATCACCAGCAGACCTTGAAAAGGTAATTCACGCATTCATTTCATCACGTTTGGACTTTTGTAACTCTTTATACTCTGGCCTCTGTAAAAAAAGCCATTTCCCGCCTCCAACTGGTACAGAATTCAGCTGCAAGACTACTAACAAACACTAAGAAACGTGATCACATTACACCCATCCTAGCTGCACTTCACTGGTTACCTGTTAGATTCAGAATCAATTTTAAGATTTTACTGATAACTTTTAAAGCCCGGCAGGGACTGGCCCCCAGCTCAAAGACTTGCTGCCCCCCTATGAACCTGGGCGCCGCCTTAGATCCACGGGTAAGGCTCTCCTTACAGTCCCTACGTCTAATTTCGTCACCCGGGGCGATCGGGCTTTCGCATTCCGGGCGCCCACGCTTTGGAATGCCCTGCCCATAGAGCTGAGGCTAGCAAAATCTGTGTCTTCTTTTAAATCACTTCTAAAATCCTATGCTATGTTAAAGCCTTTTCTTAGCTGTTTTGCCTTGTGCTTTCGGGTTTCATATTATCAGTTTTTAATTGTTCTTTCTTCTTTGTTAATTGTTTTGATTATGTTACCTATTGATTTTATGTGTTGCTTTTATGTATGTTCTTTTAACCTGTGTGGTTATTATGCTGCTCTTTTATATGTAAAGCACTTTGTAACCTTGATAAGTCAATTCATAGATTTATTGCGAAATATTACATTAATGGCATGTGTCAGAATATTGATCAGGATACTGACACCAGGATACTGACCAGGATACTGACACCAGGATACTGACTAGGATACTGACTAGGATACTGACCAGGATACTGACCAGGATACCGACACCAGGATACTGACACCAGGATACTGACACCAGGATACTGACACCAGGATACTGACAGCAGGATACTGACCAGGATACTGACACCAGGATACTGACACCAGGATACTGACCAGGACACTGACACCAGGATACTGACCAGGATACTGACCAGGATACTGACTAGGATACTGACCAGGATACTGACCAGGATACCGACACCAGGATACTGACACCAGGATACTGACCAGGATACTGACGCCAAGATACTGACCAGGATACTGACACCAGGATACTGACCAGGATACTGACACCAGGATACTGACACCAGGATACTGACCAGGATACTGACACCAAGATACTGACCAGGATACTGACGCCAAGATACTGACCAGGATACTGACACCAGGATACTGACCAGGATACTGACACCAGGATACTGACACCAGGATACTGACCAGGATACTGACACCAGGATACTGACACCAGGATACTGACCAGGATACTGACCAGGATACTGACACCAAGATACTGACCAGGATACTGACACCAGGATACTGACCAGGATACTGACACCAGGATACTGACCAGGATACTGACACCAGGATACTGACACCATGGATAGGATACACACATACTGTACTATTGCTTCTTGTGACTGATATTGTCCTTCTAATGCTTGAGGGGGGGATTGTTTTTTATGGAAAATAAATAAAATGAAGAGGAAAACATAATTGAAAAAACATGTCCCACTCAGGGTTTAGAAGGACAATATCAGTCACCATAACCATGGAAATGATAAAATGACACAAGTTTTTTAAAGTGAGATACCCCTTCCATATGTCTAACTGGAAGTGTTAGACACATTGAATAAGGAAGTGAGATTGTACTGAACAGGAAATGCTATCCTTGTCTTATGCCGCTTGAGGTCTAAAAAACATCTGTTACATAGCTGTTATTCACTATTCTAAGGCACCACACAAAAAGTGGAATATGGGGGACCATCTTCAAGAGGAAGAGTCCAAAATATCCATAATTAAAAGTTTTAATGTTCTTATTTCACACTTCAATTCATATTTGTCTCCGCCAGGCCGAAAGGCATGGCGAGAGAGTATGTTTTCCACCCCGTCCGTCCGTGTGTCCGTGTGTCCGTGTGTCCGTCCGTCCATCTGTCTTTGAACAGCTAATCTCCGGCACCGTTGGCCCGGTCGCAGCGAAACTGTGCACACACACTCCCTGGATGCCAATTCAGAACCTCTGGCCCAAGTTTTTGACATGGGCCTGTTATAGCGCCACCAGGAGGCCGATTTGTGCAAAACATATTTTTTGACAGTACTCCTACAGATTTTGTCCAAAAATCACGCAAATCGGTACACAGTATCTCTATAGTCATTAAACGAAAAGATTCTTTCAGATTTCTCATATTCCATCCTGATTGGCTAAAAATGTCTTCCAAAGTTTGCAGGAGTGCTCCGTTTTGAACAAAATGCCTCAAATCATGAACACAGCATGCAATTTCCGTGAAATTTTGCACGCACATTTCCATTAGGCCGAGGAAGAAGTACCATTTGACATTTTTCAAATCAGCCTCATGGTGGCGCTATAACAGGCCGATTCATATTTTTACCTATAATTGCACCGATCTGTGTAAAACTTTGTATGCACACTCCCTAGAGGTCAAGGAAAAACCTTTGCCCTCCATTTTTCACATCTGCCTTTTATAGCGCCACCAGGAGGCCGACTTATGTAAAACACATTATTTTATACTACTCCTTCCAATTTTATCCAAATTTCACGCAAATCGGTACACATGATCTCTATAGTCATGTGATCACGACGGATGTGTTTAATTTTTCATATTCCATACTGATTGGCTAAGATTGACATCTAAAGTTTGCATTATTGGCTTGTTTTGAACAAAATTCCGCAAATCATGAACGCACCGTCCAATTGCGCTCAAACTTTGCACTCACATTCACACTATGTTGAGGAACAAATGCCACCCTTTTAACATTGGCCTGTTATAGCGCCACCAACAGGTCTAATTTGGCGAAACACATGTTTTTAACAAAATGCCTCAAATCATGAATGCCGTCAGTGTCCGATTGTCGTGCAAGGCCTAAGAAGAAATGGCACCCTTTTCACGTTGGCCTATTATAGCGCCACCAGGAGGCCACAATAGCATACCTGACCTGGCGGAGACCTGTGCTCCGAGGAGCACTTTTTCTAGTTTGAATATGTCATTGTGCGTTTTTCTTCAGTTTTATAAAGCCTAAACTTAGTTTTCAGGAGTACTCTATAAATCTTTTATATAGATCATTATTTTTCATCTGAGGTGATGATATTTAAAATATTTACTTCCTCTTGAAATATTTGTGATGTAAAACAACCCATGTGAAACCAATTATGTATTTTTCTTTACTCTGATTCTATTAATTAATTGAATCAAAGACTCCATTTACTTTTTCAGTGTGGAACATTTCTAATTTTGTGTTTTGGTTATAGTAAAGATAGACTTTCCACAGATGGATTCTCTGTCATCTACGTATTTGGTCGCAAGTTGCTCAGCTGCCAATTCTTTTTTTTTTCTTTTTTATTCCCAACTGTATCTGAATAAATACAAACAACACACATTTTTGAAGCTTTTTGTTTTCACCATAAAACAAGTCATTTAACAGGTTACATTTCCAATACCCTGGACTCTTCACCAACTGTATCTAGTATTTAAATCCGGATTTCTTCATCTCTGACTAACTTGTGTCAAGTACAATATGAAAAATATTAAACCACACAGTAATTTGTAAGTTTTACCTTGGTTTAGAATTAGTAGAAGAATCGCACACAAAAGGAACGGGTCCCCCATGGTATGTACTGTTCGCGGAGTCTTGCGAAATCGATGAGGAAATCGTCACTCATATTTGACGAGCGAGACCACATCCTGATTGATAAGATCATCATTTATTTCCAGAGCCCAAAACATTTCGCCCACCACACATCATTAGAGGTTACCAACAATAAGTACAAAATTATTAGTGGGGTTTTGACATTAAATGGAGAAAGTATTACATTTACAAGTCCGTACAAGTCCATGTCAACATAATCCAAATTGATCATCAACCTTACTTGCTCATTCACCATCAAAAAAGATACTGTATATCATATTGAAAATATTGTTAATGATATACAACATCAATAATCTTTTATACCTTACCATTGTCGTGGTCTTAAAACTCAAAACTCCAACCATTGCAACATTTTCAAGCCCTTTCATGTATCCTCCAACATTGTTCTATGTTAGTTCCACAATCCTCACCCACAGAAGTGGGCTTCAACTGGTGTGTGTGTGTGTGTGTGTGTGTGTGTGTGTGTGTGTGTGTGTGTGTGTGTGTGTGTGTGTGTGTGTGTGTGTGTGTGTGTGTGTGTGTGTGTGTGTGTGTGTGTGTGTGTGTGTGTGTGTGTGTGTGTGTGTGTGTGTGTGTGTGTGTGTGTGCGCGCGCGCGCGTGTGTGTGTGTGTGTGTGTGTACAATGGCTATACATCTGTAAAAATGTAGGTTTAACCCTTTATAACCAACTAGATATGCCCACACGTCCATCCAAGCATTGATTCATATACATACAGTGGCTCTTTGTGATTATCCATAAACAATACCTCACTTGTATCAAATGATTTGCTTAAAGCCATCGCAGCAGGACAATTAGGATTCTTGTTCATTGGGGGAATTCAGTGTTTCAGTGTTTTCATAAAGTAGATATTATATGTACTAAAGTGCTTTTAGTAGCATTAAAGAAATTATACATTCACATACTAATCCCCGTTATAAATGCTACTACTTCCTCAGGTGCAAATGTACATACGGTAATGTACTCATGTAAAGTGCTACTTTTCTCTGTGCATACAGAAAACAAGGCTTACTGACACTATTGGGAAATACACATAGCACCTTGAATACAGCACATTCCATCCATAATATGTCTACAATTCATTCAGTGCTGTGTTAGATAGTTTCTCAAAAGTGCTTTAGCTAAGACATTACAGTGTTGTACCTTGTTGTACCATACACATTAAAAGCTCAATGTTACATTTGCGTGGGTGAGTAAGACAACAATAATTAAAAAAAAGAAGAAAAAGAAATATCACATGACGAATGACGGGAAGTTGAGCTTCTCCTATTTAACTGAAAACTCCATCACGTGTTGGCCCACTTCCTGTCTTTGAGGCCATGTAGCGATAAACTGACCTCGGTACAATGTGTGATGTGCACATAATTAAAATGTACAGTGCATGTGTATTTGTCTGTGCACCTTGTGTGTGTGTCTGTGCACCTTGTGTGTGTGTGTGTGTGTGTGTGTGTGTGTGTGTGTGTGTGTGTGTGTGTGTGTGTGTGTGTGTGTGTGTGTGTGTGTGTGTGTGTGTGTGTGTGTGTGTGTGTGTGTGTGTGTGTGTGTGTGTGTGTGTGTGTTTTGACTGTATAGTGTGCAGTCACACTCCCATAAACACACAGTGGCAAAAGGCAATGAAGTATTCCCTTGACGAGTCATAATACAGACAAAACAAGGTAAAAACTATAAAATGTACAGTATGAGCATCTATCTGTCAGCTCCTGCTCCTTCACACATTACTGATGCGCACACTGAGCGGGTTGCTGTCTCTGGCACGGCCACGCTCCTCTCCGGTCTCCCGGTAGCTCTGCTCTAAGCGGATCTTCTCTGGGTCTCCGCTGTCGGGCGTCACCCCACTGCCGTTGCCCTGCTGCTGGTACCCGTGCTGCTGGGGGGCAGTGCCGCCGGTGGACGCTATGAAAACAGGCGTTGTCCTGGTCTTGACCACCTTGTCGAAGAAGGCGAAGTCGGCCACGTACTTGCCCGACAGCGAGAGGGAGACGACGGGCGGGAACTCGTAGCCCCACAGGATCTCGTCGGGCAGGTAGGAGGTGCGCACCTGGCAGGTGGCGGAGGTGGGCTCCACCGTGGCGCTCAGGATCACCAGCAGCTCAAAGTCGGCCAGCTCTGGGTCTGACCACCCGCCACCTGGGAGAGACGGGAGGGGAGGATGGACAGAACATAAGACAAGTCTGTCTGTCTGTCTGTCTGTCTGTCTGTCTGTCTGTCTGTCTGTCTGTCTGTCTGTCTGTCTGATATTGCTGACTTTCTTCCCTCAAAAAGAGGGGAAGAGTTAAGGAGCCATGCCTCGATGTCCAAACCCACCCTTACCCTTAGCAGCCCAGGCTCGTAGGGGACTGGTGTCATCGATGACGTGGTAGAAGGTGAGGGGCAGAATGAGGAAGGGGCTGTCACTTGACGTGTCCACCTGGAAAGGTACGTTCCTCTGATCCAGACGCACTGTCTCCCCCTCCTTGGTCAGGTTTGTCTGGAGCAGTTTCCCTGTCACCTGGAGGGTAGAGAGTTAGAGTTAGCTCATTCTAGGCTACAAGCTAAATTAGTAACTTTACGTCCTCAGCCTGATAGGTTGTGCAAGTGAACCTGAGTCAAATAATCAGATGTAGACCACTACAGCTGGCAGTGACCCACTCCACTACTATTTACATCTATGACCAAAGGCCTATGTCATTGGTTGCTATGGCAATGTTTTAGTTTTAGTTTGCAGAAAAAAAGCACATGAAAGTACAGTTTAAATACAAGGTCAGCAAAATAGGATTAAAAAGGCCATGAAAGCATAATGGCTTGTTTCAAATGGGGTCCTTTATGTACTCAATTCATAGTGAATGTGCAGTCCTTCCTCTGAAGCAAGAACTTCCTGCTGCATTACCGTGGTAAAGTGCTATAGCCTACTTACAACCGGATTCACAACTTCCTCAGCAACAGACCACAGGCTGTGAGAATAGGCAGATAATCATCATCCACTGTCACCATCAGCACTAGATCGTGCGCATTTCTTCCTCATAATTACTGTAGTCACAGTGCTAGAATTGCTGCATGGGCTCCATGACCTCAGAGATTTAAGTGGACTTGGTGTCCAACTGTCATATGCACAGTCACAAAATATTATCAGAACATGCACATTTATTCCAAATTACTGCGAATTTGTATTTTGGTAATTAGACTTTTCTTCAGGTACTGTATACCTAGATGGTTTGAAAGGGAACTTAGCTAACGCACATCGACTGGTGGGTGCTGGGCTAAAGAGGCTTCAGTTCAAAAAGGTAGAGCCCGCACACCAAAACAGGTAAAAGATACTTCTTTATTAGCTGACAACGTTTCGATCCACTGTGGATCGAAACGTGGTTGAAAAGTGGCAGAAAAGTTGGCAAAGTGAGAGACAGAGGATAGAGGGGATTTTATTGTTCATTTTTGCTTTCATTTCATTTTCTCCCAATCCTGTCCTTATGACAATCCCCCCCAATCTCCCAAACCCCATGTGTATAGTCCCTGTCACTGTCAACCACTTCTTCTCATCCGACAGTGAGACACACATGGGTCATCATACATGCATTAGAAGACAAAATTGTCCCTGCCCATATGGTGGCGCTGTTGAAGCGTCGCTACAATGAACAGCAGTGGCCAATGAGCCACAGTATCTACAGTATAGGCTATATATATAATAATCTATAAAGTATTACAATGTTTTACAACTATATCCTGTTCTAAATAAAAAGTCGGTGAGTGATCAGTCATTATGAAGTGTTTGGCACCGTTTGGCCTAGCTCAGACCTACCCAGGACTGGGTACTTTTTAGGCACCAGTTTAGTACCACTTACACACCACTCTACCCACTTCGTTGTAGTGCAAACCGAGGCACAAGTGGACGGTGTGGTGTGGGGTAGGGTGAGGCCATGCATATGGAAAGCCGCCTTATACAGTTACAGCAGTATACCTGTATATCTGTGAGCTGGAGGCCCTGTGGAAACACCAGTTCTCCATGGTGGTGGTGGTGGGCATGAGCTTCACCCCTGCATCATCCGGATGTCCCAGAGGGTTTTTAACCCATTAAGACCTGAGGCCGATTCTACAAATGCCTTCTAAACCAGTAGTTCTCACACTTTCAAGATTTTTCAAATGCTATCCCGGTTTTAACGGTTCAAAGTTCCTTATTCTTTAAAAAGAGCAAAAAAAAATTATGACTTCAAATCATTTTTGAATGAGATAACATACACTTAACTACAGTAAATGCAATGTTGCATTTGGTGTATTGTTAAATCAACGTGGTGTTGTGTTATCTTTTATGACCACAAAACATTTACCCATTTCTGCAGACAAGACTAAACACCAGCCATTATAATGAGACATAATGAAAGATCTAACAGAAATGTGATGATCCCAAAGATGATTCTGCTCTGTAAAACACAAGATCGTTAATTAATTCCAAACAAGATGAGGTAGGTCTAACAAGGCACTCAGAAAATAATGGCATTATTATTATTATTAAAAAATACTTTATTTTAAAGTGGCTACAAGGCTGCACTTTTAAAATAAAGCTTGTTAAATATATGTTGTGTGTTCCAGGGACTATTATTTCTCTGAAGACTTTGCACTCAGGTCTTGTTGTTGTTCTTTAATACCTAGGTTAATAATAAGCCCATAATGTGCCTAACATACATGTCTGCAACAGATTTGCATCAAGGACTGTATAACTGGTCTGGCATAAGGCAAAACGGCATGGGGAACCAATCACTGTGGCCACAGAGAGAGAGTCTTTGCGGTAGCTTATGATACCCCCCCCTCCCCATAACCCACTCTCCTTTCTGTTTAATTTCACTGGAAACACCCACCCAAACAAAGTAAGTGGGTGTGAAATTAGTATGGTTCTTTGTGGTATAACTGAAGGAAGTGATGCTGTTTGTGAAAAAAAAAACTACCTACAGTATCTACCTAACTGGCTCTCATGTGTTTGGATCTCCTATTCTGATTGTGTTTTGAAGTTGTTTGCACAACAGCACTGTGTATTGTATGTGGGAGGGTATTTTTATGCGCCTTATTTTAAAGTTGACATGACTTTACTGCTGGCAAACATGTGTTAATGTTCTGGTACTAGGAATGAATAAGGGCTGGTTTGTTGTGTTTGCAATGTAAGCATTTTCATGGAAGTCTGGACTATATTGAGTTCTGAACACAATGCCAGCCTGTCCAATCTCGCACGGTGACCTGGCTCATCCGATCACAATGCGAGGTTTGAGCATACATTGACCTATAACTTAAAGCTGCACTATGTAACTTTCCTCTTCTACCCCGGATTTCAACCCGGTTTCCTGGGCAAGTGCTGATTTTTTTTTACCATTGAGCTAATAGAGCCTGCCTGTTTGCTCAGGGGATAAATTGAATCTTGACCTTCAGGTCAAAATTTGTGCCAAATCCTGTGTCTAGGTGAGACATGACCTTTGACACGATCTAAATGTGTCAATAGAAGAGCAGGGAGACAAAATACAACCACCCCAATTGTATAAGTTATATTGTATTAACATACTCTACCATACAGATTGGACAACATTTAAATGTTTTATTCATTAGAAGAAAGTTACATAGTGCCTTAACTTAACTTAACTTAACTTAACTTAACTTAACTTAACTTAACTTAACTTAACTTAACTTAACTTAACTTAACTTAACTTAACTTAACTTAACTTAACTTAACTTAACTCTGCTGTCCTCCCAGAGTTCGACCCTCCTTCCAACCACACACCATGTGTGATGCAGATGCAGACCCTGACAGGGGCCTTCCTCTTCTCCCTGGAGACCCAGACCACCATCGGCTACGGCTTCCGCTGCATCACGGAGGAGTGTCCCGCTGCCATCATCCTCCTCATCATCCAGCTCGTCATCACCATGCTGCTGGAGATCTTCATCACTGGGACCTTCTTGGCCAAGGTGTGCAGAATCAATCCTGCTGTGGTGTGACACCCCTGAAATGTATTTTATCCCATCTTTTAAGTGTATTCAGTAGTATTCAACTACGGTTCCAGGAACCTTGAATGCTGCTAGTATTCTATAGGTGATCTGTATTTATTTCATATCCCAGCTCTTAATTAGTCTGAAATGCCTCGTTTAGTTATGTCAATTAGGTTTGTGTAGAATGTCTGCCACTCCGGTGGACAAACCTGGTGGAGATAAAATGCAATGTTCATAGTTATATTTATGAATAGGAACCATCATAATGTTGGACTCATCTTCTATTTTATATTAAGCGAAAGCTTCTATTGTTTTGGCATAGGTTACATTTATATTTTAGTGGAAGGGGAATGAACCAGTCCCTCTAACTGTTGGGCTGTAGTACCCAAGATGCTGAAACATACACTATATCGTATGTGGTCAACATGAGTTGTCTGATAGTTGTCTCCGCCAGGCCGAAAGGCATGGCGAGAGAGTATGTTTTCGCCCCTGTCCGTCCGTCCGTGTGTCCGTGTGTGTGTCCGTCCGTCCATGTGTCCTGTCTGTGTGTTACCACCAAATCTCAGGCACCGTTGGCCCGGTCGCTGCGAAACTGTGCACACACACTCCCTGGATGCCAATTCAGAACCTCTGCCTCAAATTTTTCACATAGGCCTGTCATAGCGCCACCAGGAGGCCGATTTGTGCAAAACCCATTTTTCCCCATTACTCCTACAGTTTTTAACCAAACCTCATGCAAATCGGTACACAGTATCTCTATAGTCATGTGATCAACCCTGATCTGTCCGATTTCCCATATTCCATCCTCATTGGCTAAGGTTACCATCCAAAGTTTGCAGGATTGGTCCGTTTTGAACAAACTGCCTCAAATCATGAACGCAGCTTGCCATTTCCATAAAATTGCACACGCACATTCCCACTAGGCCGAGGAAGAAATGGCACTTAAAACTTTTCACATCAGCCTCATGGTGGCGCTATAACAGGCCGATTTGCATTTTTAACTATAACTGCACCGATCTGCGTGAAACTTTGCACGCCTACTCCCTAGAGGCCAAGGAAAAACATCTGCACTGCATTTTTCACATCTGCTTTTTACAGCGCCACCAGGAGGCCGACTTATGTCAAATACATTTTTGGATATTAATCCTTCAGATTTTATCCAAACATCACGCACATCGGTACAATGTATCTCTATAGTCATGTGATCAAGACGCATCTGTCAGATATTTCATATTCCATCCTGATTGGCTAAGGTTGACTTCCAAAGTTTGCAGGATTGGTCCGTTTTGAACAAAATGTCTGAAATCATGAACGTGGCGTGCGATTTCCGTGAAAATTTGCACGCACATTCCCAGTAGGCCGAGGAAGAAATGCCACCCTTTTCACATTGGCCTATTATAGCGCCACCAGGAGGCCACAATAACTTACCTGACCTGGCGGAGACCTGTGCTCCGAGGAGCACTTTTTCTAGTTTGAATTGTTTCTATTTTATTTGATTGTTTTGCCTCATACTGACTGGGGTATATTTATTTGGCTAGGTTGCTCGTCCAAAGAAGCGAGGTGAGACGGTGAAGTTCAGTCAGCATGCTGTGGTGTCCACACAGGAAGGACGGCCCTGCCTCATGATCAGAGTGGCTAATATGCGCAAGAGCCTGTTGCTAGGGTGTCAGGTAATAACTGCTTTGCGCGCGCGTGTGTGTGTGTGTGTGTGTGTGTGTGTGTGTGTGTGTGTGTGTGTGTGTGTGTGTGTGTGTGTGTGTGTGTGTGTGTGTGTGTGTGTGTGTGTGTGTGGGTGTGTGTGGGTGTGTGTGGGTGGGTGCAGTGCGCGCGCCGCGTGGTGTGTGTGTGTGTGTGTGTGTGTGTGTGTGTGTGTGAAGTCTGATGACCTTATGTCCTGTATAGCAGCTGGCCCAAAAGCGTGTGCAATATTAGTGCATGTGACATACTGTACACTATGTTCTATTTGACACGTACACGGTAATCTGAGTTCCCAGAAGTTCTCGCATACAAACGGGAACTTCACCTATGCAGTGTCTCAGAACAAAGTCACATAGACTGCCTGAGTTGCCTTTGCACCTGGCAGATGACTGGCTTATCATCCCTTTTGTCACCTTTTCGTCAATCTACGCTCTTGTAAGGGCCTATAGTTCAGTTGTAGTATATGTACTTCTCTGACCACAAACGGTTCACGTCCTGTTCTACAGAAGCAGGATGTAGTCTGTGGAAACTACAGGAAAGAGACGGAGGCATGGGGCAGCATGTCCTCTATGAAATTGCTGCCCTGGTGTTATCCCCAGTTATTATTATCATTATTTATTTTATTTCTTTCAGTGGGTTACGGTGAGGGTTAGGGCAATTTCATAGATAGGCTATTGTTTTTCCTGCGCAATGAAACATATTATTTTACAAATATTAATTGATAAAAAATATGTGTGAAGCTACAGTATTAAAGTAATGTTATTTGCCACCTCCAGATAGTGACTCAATATGGAATAACTTACATACAAGTAAGACGCGCGAACGCGGGAAGCGAACGCAAAAAAAATTAAATAAATAACCAAGTAACCAATAAAAAAATACAAAAAAATACAAAACAAATCTGCGTTAAAAGGAGCATTTTAGAAAAATACAAATTCACAAAATAAAAACTTTGAATATTTTTTAACAATTCAACAAAGTGTTTGAAGTGCCTGTTTCACCCACTTCCGGGGGGCGGAGCCAAAATCCGAGCCCGAAGTATTTGTTCGTAGACCCCCACTTAGGGGGGGTAGAAAAAGTTTCGGAGCGATTCGGGCACTTTTCATTTAACATGGGGTTTCAATGGGGAGTTTTTAGGAGCCTTCTCCGGGGCGTGGCTTCCGGGGGAAGGGGCGGGCTTAAACGCAACCTTGACAGGTGTGTTCAGTTTTCAAAGACCTTTCATTTGATGTATGGTACGTCTAAATTGGACATTTACTTATCTCAGAGGAGCTGCACGCAGGCAGTGCACACAGAGACACAGACAGAGACACAGAGACACAACCCGAGCACGGTTTCATAGTAAATTCAACCAATTTTCTGGCAACTATGACAGGTCACATATTATTGTCATATCTGTGGTGTGCATATCTGTCATAGCTGTCATAGCTGCCTTATGTGGAGCTGATGTCATTGCTGCCAGAAAATGTAAGTTCCAGTGGGTTCTGTACTTTTACCATTTTAATATTAAAATAGATCATTAAAGGGATATTTCACTTTCAAAACAAAATTGGGTCATTTTATCGTCTACTCAGGCTTTTGGGATCACCCCACACCGTTTCTAAGTTGCTTGATTCCGTATTTAGAAATTTGATATTCATTTTATCAGACACTATTTTTCTTCCTATACAATTCCCATACAAACCCATTGTAACTTCAAACTCCATTTTAACCATGTTAGATTCATCGGAAACACCGGTCCTTGGTTCTGGTGAGTGATATTGTCCTTCTAATACGTGAGGAGACTGTGTTTTTTCAATTACTTTTTTCATTTATTTTTTATCTTAAAAAAAAAATGGAAATAATTAAATACAATTAAAAGAAATAGTAATCGAAATCGAAAAAACACGGCCCCCTCACGTATTAGGAGGGCAGGATGAGTCACCAGAACAAAGGACGGGTGTTTTTGATTAATCTAACATATTAAAAATGGAGTTATAATTTGGAAGAGAGCACCTGCATTTTCAGGATGGAAAAAAAAACCACTACAAAAAACAGTTAGGTGGATAAAACCCTGAATGAAGGCTTAAAGAGGGTGAATTAAAGATAGCAGGTATTAAGAATTGATTGTACCACAGATTTTTAAGGGAATAGAGGTGCCAAATACGACATGCCAAATACAACATATGCTTCTGTTAAGGTAAGACTCAATTTTTACCACTTTCTGAGCTTGGCAAGTTGCACTGGGAAACTTTTGTAAGTGCTTAAAATATTAGTTTATGGTAAAGAAAATTAAAGAAAAGTAAGTTAAAGGGATATTTCACTTTCAAACATGGTTGGGTTAATTTTAATGTCTACTTGGACTTTTGTGAACACCCCAGACAGTTTTTATTTAGATTTGATATTCATTTTATCAGACACGCCCCCTTCCTATACAAACCTATTGTAACCTCAAACTCCATTTTAACCATGTTAGATTCATTGAAAACACCCGTTCTTGGTTCTGGTGACTGATATTGTCCTTCTAATGCCTGAGGAGACTATGTTTTTTCAATTACTTTTTTCTTTTATATTCTTTTATTTATTCATTTGTTTTCATTTTCCCAAACAAATAAAGAAATTAATGAAAAAAGTAATTGAAAAAACACGGTCTCCTCACACATAGAAGGACAATATCAAGCCAAGTCAAGTCAAGTAAAATTTATTTATAAAGCACGTTTAAAAACAACCAGGTTGACCAAAGTGCTGTACAGCATGATAAAAAACAACTTAAAAAATAAACAGCATTGCAAAACATTTCAAAACAGCAAAAGTAAAAACAATGACCACAAGATAAGAGCATGGGGGAGGGGGGGGGGGTGCATAGGGGGTGCAGGCTGGATGGAGAACATCTAGGGTGGATCAAAAGCTAGGGAGAAGAGGAGTGTTTTAGTCAGGATTTGAGTGTCCAGGGAGGGGGCGAACCTAACAGTGGATGGAAGGCTGTTCCACAGTTTTGGGCCAACCACGGAAAAGGCTCGGTCCCCTTTTTGCCTCGACCGGTCAACCGAGGATCTCAATTGCCGGGTGCTGTCCGGGGGGTTTAGTGATGTAGGGTGGTGCTAGTCCATTTAGTGCTTTAAAAACAAATAAAATGTTTTATATCTATTCTAAATCTGACTGCCAGCCAATGGAGGGAGTATCAGTCACCAGAACCAAGGAAAAGTGTTTTCAATGAATCTAACATGGTTAGGGAGGCACGGTGGCGCAGTCGGTAGCGCTGTCGCCTCACAGCTAGAAGGTCCTGGGTTCGATTCCCGCCGGGGACGCTGTGGGCGCTGGGGGCGTGTCTTCTCCTCCACGTCATCAGCGCCCATACCCTAGGTGGGGTTGGCGAAAGGGCCTACTCTGTGTGGAGTTTGCATGTTCTCCCCGTGTCTCCTAGGGTAGTTAATACCCTCACAAAAACATGTAGTAATCCTGGTCACTATACCGCCTCCCCCATGACAGCCGGGGCGCCTGATGGAGGGGAAGGGAACTGGTTGGAATAACGTGTTCCTTCCACGCGCTACGTCCAACCAGGGAAACTCCCCCCTGTCAGGTGACAAGAAGGTCAGTTGGCTCTCATGCCTGAAGGAAGCATGAGCTCGGCCCTGGCCTCCCTACTGTGGGGGACTGGTGTAATACAGGTGTAGGGCTGGTGTAGCGCCCAGGATCACTTAGGAAATTGGCACCGGGTGAAAAAAAATGGGTTACAAAAATCGCGGGATAAAAATTTTTAGTAAAAAAAATCTAACATGGTTAAAATGGAGTTTGAAGTTACAATGGGGTTGTATGGGAAGGGGGCGTATCTGTTAAAATGAATATTAAAAATGTATATCAAGTCAATTTTATTTAAAACCTGGTTAAAAATAACCAGGTTGACCAAAGCTGATGTTCCTCCCGGGGGAGGGCTGTCCGCACCGAGACCTGGCCATCACCATTGATAATGCTGTGGGGACGTCACCTCGAACTGCGAGGAATCTGGGTGTGACCCTGGACGACCAACTGTCGTTCTCGGCAAACATCGCATCAGTGACACAGTCCTTCAGATTCCTCCTCTACAACATCAGGAGGCTTCGCCCCTTCCTCACTGAGAAGGCAGCGCGGGTGCTCAGGCTCTTGTCTACTCTTAGTTGCTTGTTTTAGAAGAGAATGCACTTAATACTTCTGGTGATTAGTAGTTTCCTTGCCTACCTATGTTGAATGCACTTATTGTAAGTTGCTTTGGATAAAAGCGTCTGCTAAATGACTGTAATGTAATGTAATGTAATGTAATATGTAAATACTGAATCAAGCAACTTAAAAACTGTCTGGGTGCTCACAAAAGCCAGAGTAGACGTTAAAATGACCCCAAATATGTTTGAAAGTGAAATATCCCTTTAATGCACAGGTTAGTTATGATACTGTAATAAATAAACGATCATAAACATTATACTGTAGATAAAAAATAAAATAAAACCGTGTTTTGCTCTGGTTTCAGACCAGTGATCCAGTGATGACTAATGCAGACAGTGCTAATGCTCAGCACCCTGATCATGGAGATATGACCATCTACAGTGTGGTCCAGCATCACTCCGGCCCCGCTCCTACGGCCACCACTGAGACCAGAAACACCACGGCCACGACCCCTGAGACCCTGTATTCTCAGGTTAAAAAGCCTGAACAGTCAACTAATTGACGAGATATGACAAGAGATTCATGTACATGTATGTACAGTATGTGTGCACTGCGCAGTGTGTGTATATTTATTTACAAAGTGCAGTAACTACGTTTTTGGTTACACCAACTTATTTGGTCTAAGAAAACCTACATTCACTGTTTCTCTCTCTCTCTCCGTCTCTCAAAGCGAGCGAGAGAGAGAGAGAGAGAGAGAGAGAGAGAGAGAGAGAGAGAGAGAGAGAGAGAGAGAGAGAGAGAGAGAGAGAGAGAGAGAGAGAGAGAAATTTACTTGAGTAAAAGTACTAAAGTATTGGTATCAAAATGTGCTTAAAGTATCAAAAGTAAAAGTACCAAAATGTTTGAAAATAGCAGATCTACAAGCTCACAACGTGTCGATATGCAACACGTTGTGAGCTTGTAGATCGGCTATTTTCAAATAGCCTAGGTATAAAATATGGCTCAAGTGGTTAATGTATGTTTTATGATGTAATGATTTATATCTGCAAAGTAACTAGTAACTAAAATGTTCAAATAATTGTAGTGGTGTAAAAGTACAATATTTGCCTCTGAAAAGTAGTGGAATAGAGAAGGAAAAGTATAGACGATTGGAAATACTCCAGTAAAGTAAAATTTCCTCAAAATTGTACTTAAGTGTGAGTAAATGTACCTAGTTACTTTACACCACTGCACGTCAGTGAAGAAAAAACGTTGGGTACATCCCTATTTACCAGCGACTTTGCAGGGAAAGGCGCTTATAATAAGCAGACCTGGCGACACTGGCAGTCCAGCCTGCCAGTGGCCAGTTCCAAACACATTAGCACAGCAATGTGTGCATCGGCCGACTGCTTATGCTGAACTAGATTTGTGTGTATGGGTTGGGTGACCTCTTTTGTGTTATTAGTTTGTCTTCTGTTTTGTAGTTAGGCTTTTATGATTCCACCCTGTATGTACTTTTCTATGACTTATCTTAAATTATTAAATAAATCCTTAATGCTTGGGATTTTAAACCTGTTAGGCTTGGCTGTTTGTGGACTGGGAAGGAGGGAGTCCATTAGCTATGTTACACCTAGAGACCCCTAGCCTGGGTCGTAACAACCAGTATTTTTTGAATAGATTCAAATTTCTTAACTGCTCTGACTCCCCATCATCAAACAAGCAAATTGACTCTTATTAGTCCAGGGCTGAGAAAGCTTGTATGAACTTTTTACTCAGGATTTTGTACAAATATTGGTAATTTGTAAATACCTATACATTATTATTTGAAATACCAGGTTATTTATTTCACAGATAGATGGATACCTTCACCCCCTTTGAAGTCGGGCAGGGTTACTCCGTTACATTAATCAGTTCACTTTGAACCCTGGCGCACAACAGTGTCATGCACCCCACATAGCCGATCTACAAGCCCACAATCCGCGCTGTGGTGTGTGGGCTTGTAGTTCGGCTATGTTTGGCATGTGAAACCGGTGTACGGCAAAGCACAAATCAGGCATAAGTCCGTTATACTTGCTCAAATGGGCTCAAATACATCTCTGTCATGCTTGTGGCTTATAAATCCTGTAGGACGCTTAGGACATCTGATGCTGGCCTACTGGTATCCCAAGAGTTTGAATAAACCACGGTGAAGCAGCATTTTAGCAACACAGAATAACCTTCCAGATGATATTAGATACTAACCCTAACCCTAGCCCAGACTCACTTTTAAGTCAAAGCTAAAAACATTTAATATTTTCACTGCCTGCTCTAATGGCAAAAAACATATCTCTTCAGCTTACATTTTACATAGCCTTCTTTTTAATTGTTTATAATGATAACACATCCGTTATTATTGTTGTGGTTATTATTATGTTTTTGTGCATTTAAAAGTGTGTTTGTTTTGCTCTTTTATATTATCTTATGTACTTATGTACTTTTACACTTATTTATATTTCACCATTGCTGTATTTTTATTACTATGTGAAGCACTTTGGATTGCCTCAACGTATGAAATCCACAAATAAGGATGCCTTGCCATGCCTATGTTCGTAAGTGCAAAATAGATTATATATTCTACATATTCATGAACTTGATCAGTCTGACTGCTCCTAAATGAGAAATCTAATGTCATTAGTGTTAAGTGAGTGTAATAAGGTGGAACAACAGCTTTTATTAGTTTGTTCTATTTTTGTCAGTTTATATTAGGTTAGATATTTGTATTTTTGGTTTCCTTTGTTAGGTAAGAATAGGCTTAGTTTTGTATTTAAGACTTGATGGTCCCACCCTGAGATAATGTGTACATGCTTTATCTGAAATACAAAATAAATCCTTGTTTCTTGGGATTTTAAACCTGTGTGGCCTGGCTGTTTGGTGACGGGGAAGGAGGTCCATATTTTATGTTGCACTTGGTGACCCCTAGGCCGGGTCGTAACAACATTCTGTTGTGCATGCCAGAGACATAATAACCAAGTTAGTAACAACTGATTTTAAGGCAGCTCCAGACACTTTATCCAAACTTGACTATTTTCTGGTGTTTTGTTTTGTTTGTGGGGTGCCTTTAAGGGGGTTTCTTTATTGAAATGGCAAGTATAATTAATCCAAGATCAAGTTTAAAGTTTTCTTACAAAACAAATTTGTACTTTCATTTTCTGTATAGTGTTTCTTCTAAAACCACAGTAATCTAATCACAACGGAATGTACTTTGACTCAAAGACGAGGCTGTTACTGCGTATAACACATTTTTATTTAAAACAATGAATAAACATAGTTATGCAATACACATTTGTTTCTGTGAAGCCACATTAAGTAAATACATAAAAACATATTAAAGTATATGAAAAGTCTACGTCAAGCATTTAACAAATGGTTGTAGGCCTATACTGTAGCTCAGAAAGGGAGACGTAGTCGAACCAATAGAATACTTAATTGTTTTTTTAACACCACCGCTATTAATACAACAACTAATATAATTCTCAAGACAATAATAACAGTTTGTATAGAATTTTAACAGTTAAATAATGCTGTAAAATAACAAACTCATTGATGTACATTACAGTGAGCTCTAGGAAAGGAAAGACTTTAGTCAAATCATAATGGCATAAACCCACTCTGTAAAATTAAAAGAAACACTGCACTACCAACAATATTTGAGTTATTATATTTATGAACCAACAACAAAATCCACATTCAATATGCATTGATATTGTAAAATGTTCTCTTACTACTTAAGCCCTAAATACTTGTTGTACAACAAATAGCAAAAAGAGTTGATCTACAAGCTCACAATGCATCGCATCACATTGTGTTGTGATCTTAGATCGTCTTTTTGAAACTTTTAATTTATTTATAACGCATTTTTCTTTTTGAAAATTGCCCAAAATATTGATGCCAGGGTTAATATGGTTAATTGTGTTTACTGAAATCATACTTCTGAATTACAGAGGTTAGGAGAGGATCTATGGTGAATCATTTGGTCCGAGACGAGAAAAGGATAAACTGAAAATAGCTTTGTCAATCTCATACAGTTGACAAATGTAGCATAACAATTTACATGAGCAAGCTAAAAACATGGAGAACCGTCAGAGAGTTGTTGTTGTTACTTCAGTCCTGCTTTTGGCATCTTTCCATGATGTTGACAGTGATGACAGCAGACACCATGATGATCAGACAGACGATGAACAGGACATTCTTCACCAGACACAGAGAGACACTGTCAGAGGAACCCTCTGGTCCAGGATCCACAAGGCAACATGCATGGAGAAGATAAAACAACAAGGTGGTTAGAGTCTCACAACCTGCAACACTGTGAGGTGGTTGCATGTTCTGTCAAATGTAAAACTATGATAAAACATGAAACAACTGAGAGATCCAGATGAAGACATGATTGTTGGTAAAGTCAAAGACATTGATGAATGTCAACTCATTAAGACCTGAGGCTGATTCTAAAAATGTCTCTGTATGTTGCTATATCAGTGGTGCTCAAACTTTTTGACGTCACGGACCCCCAAATGTATTTGGCCGCGGACTCATCTCAAAATGTTTTGTTCCAGGGACTCCGGAAGCAAAGATTTGCTTTAAAAAATACATACATTAAAAAATTTGCACAAATATCCACAATTTCTTAAAAATAGCAGATCTACAAGCTCATAGCACTGCACGAAGTGCCGCGCTATGAGCTTGTATATAGCTAAAATCTAAAATGACACAGATGCTTTCCCGGTTTTAATGGGGTAAGGAAGCTTTTAACCGTTATCGTTAACTTATTACTGAAATAATGAATGACATGACCTGAAAAGTGAAACATGTTTTACCTGAATCCAGCTGACACAGAGGTGTTGTGTCATTGCTCCAGCTGACTTGGTTGCTATGGCTACAGATGACTGACTTGTCAGACATGTAGAGAGAGAGGCGACCAGTAGAGGTCATGATGTTTACATTTTCTCCAGAGCAGTGTGGGGTGTTATCACATGTAAAAGTGTTTGTGACAGAAGAGTCCTTGGTGCTGCATTTCACTGTCAGGTTACAGGACTCAGGGCTGGAGGACACTGGGTCTACTGTCATGTTTACTGGGGACACTGCATCTGGAAAAATCATGAAGGTTTTTATCTTTTTAGCCCTACCTATGTTCCTTAAGCTCCGTTATGTTCCCTGGAACCTATCACACCGCTAATCAATGGCACTTTATCAGCTGATGCCTCGCTCAGGCGTGCCCAACGGGCTAAATGTTACTTCTGTCGTAGCAACTGCCTTGTTTTCAATGCCACTATTTGTATTAAGTCGACATAGTCCACACACAGGCCAGATAAAATGTGACATCTTAGTGATGCATAGTGACACATACAGCCTTCTACATACATGACACCGAAGGGATGGCTCTGATGCTGAGAGAGCATATTTGAATCAAGCATATCTTTTTCATTTATTTTATACAAGCAGTTAATCATTGTCACGTGTGCGTTAGAATGCCTCCACCAACTAAAGACAAGAGTAACAAAAATACTAATAGACAAGTACAGTATGTTGGTAGCCCCTTTCGGGACCCTGTATACCTTTTTTTGTATTTTCCAAAATACAAAAAAGGTAAACAGGGCCCCGAAAGGAGCTAAGTATGTTGGTAGACCAGCAGATGGGCATCAGACGGTGTGTTGTATGCTGATTTGCACACAACACAGCTCTACTGCAACTCTCCTGCCTCACCGGCACATGGCAAGGCCCCAAAATATCAAACAAAAACAGGCGAGGAAAAACACACCACTGCACCTCTATAAATTGTCAATTTGCCAATCCACCTGCCCCAAAATAGGACTCTTATTGTTTAGCTTTTGAACGTATTAGTAACAAAATGAATAAGACATGACATGAAAAGTGAAACATGTTTTACCTGAATCCAGCTGACACAGAGGTGTTGTCTCCTTGCTCAAGCTGACCTGGTTGCTATGGTTACAGATGACGTACCCCTCAGACATGTGGACAGAGAGGAGACCAGTAGAGGTCATGACCTCTGAACTCTCTCCTCCCGCCTGAAAGCAGTGTTGGTTGCTGTCACATGTAAAAGTGTTTGTGACAGAAGAGTTCTGGCTGCAGCAGGTCACTGTCAGGTTACAGGAATCAAGGCCGGGGAACTTTGAAACCACTGTCAGATTTACTGGAGACACTCCATCTGGGAAAGAAATTAGAAGTTTTTATTTAACAAGACATTGACCTCAATTTTGATGGCAGTCAATTTAGATGGGTTTGTAAGTTTGAGTGGTACCAGTGAAGCTGGAGCTAATGATTTAAAAAGGTGGGCTTAATGAAAAAGCACAACCCAGCACAAGGACACTGGCTTTTATTTAATTTGATATCCATTTTATTTCCGGTCTATGTGTCGTATTATGTTGACATGGTTCTTCAAATAAAGAAGATGTGTGACTTCTAACTATAAATGCCACAAATCTCTGTAAGTTAGTGATTCAAGCTGCTGCCTTACGGAGTAGGGGCGGGGGGGGGGGGGGGTGTGGATGTTAACAGATGTGTAGTGCTGATGACCCAATGCAACTAGAAAGAAAAGCAGGGGCGCCAGTCTCTGGAACAGAGCCTGGGAACTGAGCCTGGGGGACGCCCAGTTCAACGGTTTTTAAGTCCTTACTTAAGACTTTTTATTTTCTTTGACTTTTAATCACATTTGATTTGATTTGATTTGAAAGTTTGATGACCCAAGGAAGTGCCATGTCCACTGTGAAGTCAATTGGATGAGTGGTTTTCCAGACGTCTTCCACTTCCAACGGCACGTGGGTATGGGCGTGCACTAGTCTATCTATAAATTGCAGAAACCTGTGTGTGTCTGTCAAACAGATGACAGCTTCCGTTTCTTGTCCTTCACTTTCAGGAGGCGTAGTTCCAGACTCTACAGTATGCAGCATTCAGAGATTGTGGAATAGTTGTCTGGCTCTGCAAGACTCCCCCAACACTGATGATGATTAGCATCTGCAGGACACTAATGCATTGTCTAATGCATGATCCATTAAAGTAAGCCGCCTGCCTTCATATGCAGTTGTCTTAATTGATAAAAACAGAAGTCGTTTACATTCTTAGCAGGGAAATAGAACCATGACAGATTTACCAAGGTATTACATGATTTGAAAAAATGTGTGCCTCTTTTAGATTACTTTAAGGAACTTACCTTGAACTGTCACATTGACAGTAACAGTTTTGTCTTCATCTTTAGTTATTATTGCTGTGTAAAGTCCACTGTCACGTTTAGTTAGATTCTTCAATAACAAAGAACCGTCTCCCACATTAAAAGTAAGCCTTCCTTTGTAGTTTGTAAAGGTGATATTTGTGTGTCCGTTGAAGCTGTATTTGAATACATTGATCCTGGTGTTGAATGTCCACTTAAGTTCGTAAGCGCCATGTATCAGGTCAGGTCGCTGGATGTGTAGATGTGCATCCTTTCCCGTCTGAACATGTTCTTGCTTCACATCACTGGACACCGCTGGAAATTAATTACACAACATTATCAACATTTTAATAGTGTCATACTAAAAACTGTAACACACATAGATATTGCAACAAAAAATAAAACAAATATTCCAGGCCCTACTTTCTGTGAGGCAACAGCACCAACCATAGGCCACCTTTCTGTGACTGTATGTTGCCATTGTGTGTGCAGTCAGAGATGGGCGAAAAATATATCAAAAAATATTTTTGATACAAAATAGAAATACTGGTAATTTTTTTTTATCAAAATACAAAATACTGGTCAGAGAAATATATTTGAGATACAAATATGTATTTTGGATTTTGGAAATACATTTTATAAAAACTGATTCAATAATAAGTCAATTCATAGATTGCCAAATATTAAATGAATTGTCTGTGTCAGAATATTGACCAGGATACTGACACCATGGATAGGATACACACATACTCTTGCTTCTTGTGACTGATATTGTCCTTCTAATGCATGAGGGGGGGGTTGTTTTTTATGGAAAAAAAAGTTTTTAAATAAATAAAATGAAAAAATAGGAAAACATAATTGAAAAAACATGTCCCACTCAGGGATTAGAAGGACAATATCAGTCACCATAACCATGGACGTGTGCAATATTGAATCAAGGACATTAAAAACAGGGTAAATGATAAAATGACAGTTTTTTAAAGTGATACCCCTTCCATACTGTATGTCTAACTGGAAGTGTTAGACACATTGAATATGGAAGTGAGATTGTACTGAACAGGAAATGCTATCCTTGTCTTATGCCTCTTGAGGTCTAAAAAACATCTGTTACATAGCTGTTATTCACTATTCTAAGGCACCACACAAAAAAAGTGGAA